>NC_136967.1:37099916-37184916 GCF_032717465.1 Coenobita brevimanus
TCTCTCTCTCTTTCACCTCATCATTCGCTCCTCTTACATTCCATGTACTCATTACCAAGTCCTTTGTCCGGTCCTGGGTCGTCATCGTTTGGTCAGTCATTGTCCGAGGCTTCTTGTTTGTTTTTTTAGTTAGTTGTTTTCCGGGGAGGGGCACTAACCCTCCGCCAACCCTTTTAGTCGCCTTTTACGACAAGCAGGGATACTGGGGGATTATATATAACTATATATATAACTATATATATAATTATATATATATAACTATATATATATATAACTATATATAGTTATATATAACTATATAACTATATATAACTATATATATAACTATATAACTATATAAATATATATATATATATATATATATATATATATATATATATATATATATAACTCTCTCTCTCTCTCTCTAGATATATATATATATATAAACTATATATAAATATATATATACAACTATATATAAATAATTATAACTATATATATATAAATATATATATACAACTATATATAAATAATTATAACTATATATATATATATATATATATATATATATATATTGGTAAGTGAGCTTTACAGTTTTTTAGAGCAGACGTGGGCAACCTGCGGCGTCGGCTCCCTCCATATGGCCCACCGAACCATATAATAATTACATGAAATTTCGTCCACAGATCAGATGGAGTGCGAGTAACAGAACGTTTTTGGTATTAATATAACAGATTTAGTACTTTGAGCTGGCATACGTAATTACATTTGGTACCACGATTCCCATAATTGGTGTATAATTTGTTTGTATTCTTAATTGAAAATGCCAAGAATATTTTGTAGAGAATTCATCGCATGTGATAAATACACAAACTTCACTGTATTTGCAATGAAGACGATTGTCTTGCATGGCAGCAGGTACATATTTGAACTGCTTTTCTCACGGGTGAATTTTATCAACTACAGTCCCAGATCTGAGCTAGTCAAACTTACAAACATCTAGATAATAAGCTCATGAGCTGCGACATCAGTATTCCTCAAAATATTTACCGACATCCTATGAGATGTCAGCTGTCATGAATCAGAGTGGCCATGTAAGTCGTCAGCATCAAAGCACACTGATGGAATGACAGTTGTGGAAATCAACTAGCTGAGCAATTTGAAGTGCAGCAGCTTGCCCTGTAAATCAATTGATTCACTCTACAGGATAATGAAGCCCTTCTAATGACACAGCGAGGTTTTTGGTTGATAATTAGGTCAGTAACGAAATGCTTTTGCAGTAAAGCTCACGAGAAACACTAATGGCGAAAAAGTTTTTGAAGCAATTGATAGTTACATCAAGGAAACAATATTCCACTTGAAAATATAATGGATTGTGTGAATGACGGTGTTACGTCTATGGTAGGCAGATACAGAGGATTCATTGTTCATAAAAAAAAAATGCTTTCCCTGATTTTCTTTTTTTTTTCTTTCTTTTTTTGCATAAACTATGTGGTCCACCGTCATTATCTGATTGCAAAATATTTGATAGGATATCTGCAAGATGCTCCCGTCATTGTAATGAAGGTTACCAACATTTTCAACTTAAATGCGCTTCAGGATGTCTTTTCTGACAACTATGCGAGGAAAAAAGAAGTACTGTAGGAGCGCCCCCTGATGCATACAGTGGACCAATAATTATCAAAAAAATTATCTTCATTTCCACTGGTGTGGGAGAAAGCAGATATTTATTCTATTGCCTGTGGGGTCACATGGAGAGACAGGCTGACGAATGAGGATATAAAGAAGCGTTGTGGTGTGGATGTGGATGTGATAGGAAGCGTTATGAGGAACACATTGAGGTGGTTTGGACATGTGGAGAGGATGGAGGGTGAAAGACTGACGAAGAGAGTGTATGTGAGTGAGGTGGAGGGGGGAAGAGGGAGGGGGAAGCCGAGGATGAGATGGAGGGATGGGGTGGAGAGGTATATGAGAGAGGGGGTGTGTGAGTTTGGAGCAGGGCAGTGAAATGGCGGGGGACAGGGCGACGTGGAGGCGATTTGTTTGTGGCCACCCCAAACGGGATTGAGGCGTCTGGCAATAGATAGATAGATAGTTTTTTTTTTTTTCATTTTTAACTTTGTTGAATCTCACTTTTCACGGGTGGCTTGTTTTCTGTTTAACCTGATAACTACGACGTACATCATATGATGGAAAACTTGTAGCTGTGATGTACATCATTTGAACAAGCTTTTTTTTTTTTTTTTTTTTTTTTGAACGGGCAAGCTATTGTACATATTTCTCCCATATGTCCTCATTACTTTACCATGGCTGAACTAAGGTAAATAATGAACCCACATTAGTTTTTCCTACACATTTCCAGCCATACTTTCATTTCATATGAGCAAATTATTATTATTTTTTTTCTACGTGTCCGACTCTGGGCAAAGGCTTCAGGGACTATTTCTCGGGGGCAATGACCTATCCCAAGGCCAAGTAGTCCTCCTACACCTCCACATGTCACCACTTCGGCGCTAACACCCACCGTCCATATTAAATACATGCTCGGGCTCTCTCATACAGGACTGGTGTACTGGTATTAGCGGGGGTATTTTTACATGTCGGGGGGTCATCTGGTAGATCAGGAAAGTCTGCTTTTTAGGAAATTCAAATCCTTAAACTGTACCCTGGCCCAGCCGGGATTCGATCCTGCAGGCCGCCTCTCTACCGATTCAGCCACCACCTCATTTTCTTGCGCATGCTGGTAGACCAGGAATTTCCTCATTATTTCAGCACGGCTGAACTACGATAAATAATGAACTCATATTTATTTTTCCTATACTTTTCCATGCATTCTATAATTTCACACGAGAAAAAATAACTTTTGAAAAAAAAAAAAAATCCCGATTGTTTTCTCTTTTTTGCGCATGAGGAGGGGAGGGGGCAGATCAAGAAACCTAATGCCGCAGTTATCGGGTTAATGCTCGAAACCGCCTTGATATTCTGAGCAAACGTAGTCGTGGTTTGTCACAAACAACACTACAGCCAGGTATTGGAAAAAAAAAAAAATGCATGTTTTCATCAGCCATAATGATCACAGGAATGAAGTGCCCGTTATTAGAATATTTATTGTTAGCAGGCCTTGTACTGCTACTGTACAACTTGTCTTCAATAATTTTCTTTGCTACTTGGAAACAGAGGACCAGTTATTAAAATATTTTTGTTACCTGGTATTATGCTGCTACTGTACCCTGTGGAATTTCGTTTCCTGATTGGAAGTAAAGTACCATCCATTAAAACATATTTGTTAGCAGGCAATCTGCTGCTTATGTAGTGTCATTAGTTTGCTACTTGAAAAAAGTACCAACTATTTGACTATTTCTTGCCAGCACACCTTAAGTTGCTACAAAACAGATGTATTAGACAGTTTTCTTTGGTACTTGGAAATAAAGTGATTATTATGATATTTTTGTTTTCAGGCTCTATGCTGCTGCTAAACATTTTAAATCTTCATAGGGTGTTGTCTGCTGCTAGTTATCAGGATATTTTTGTAACCAGACTTTATGTTGTTACTTTTCAATTTGCCTGTAAGAATTTTCTCTGATACTTAAAAACGAAGTTTCCCTTCAAATATATTTGTAAGTAGGCCTTATGGAGTTACTGCATTTTTACTTATTTATAGAACACTTTTCCTGCTTGAAAATATGTGACAGTTATTTATCTATGTTACCCTCATTCGACTACTTCAGCTTAGACAAGGCTTTCGTAGTTAATGGGCCATAGTCATTTAATCTCTTAGACAAGATGACGCTATACTCCCTTGTTTATGTTATTTAGCACAGATATGTCGTATAGTAAATGAGCTACATCAAAATGTAATGGAAGTCCTTGCTATATTTTTTTTTCTTTCGAATTATGAATATGTCAACGAAGCTCATACTGTAAAAATTAGTTGTGCAGGAACGCTGCTGAATCTTATGAGTGTTTATGATGGAAGCCTGTTTAATGGTACGTGTGTACATAAGTGTGTGGTTTTATATCAGTACTGAAGTGAGACAAGGTTGTGCGATGCCTCCCTTGCTGTTCAGTATAAATATGAAGGAGTTATGAGAGGTAAAAACTCGAATTTGGGAGAGAAGGTTGAAGTTGGAATTGAATGGTAAAGGTGGAACATTTCAATTCTGATGTATGCATGTGATTCTGCGTTGTTTGCCAATAGTGCGCAAACGCTGGGGGTAGTTTAATGCGAAGTTTCGTGGATCTCCGCAAGCGTCATGCTTTGAAAGTAATTGTTAATATGAGAATTATGATGGTTTTAGAAAGAAAAGGTGGCTTCCAATGCGATGTAAGGATGAATGGAGAGTGACTTAAGCTGGTGAAGTTAAGCAGAAAATTTGTCTGGGTGTAATGAACGACCAGAGAGACAAGTATGCAAAGAAAGTAGAAAGTAAGGTAGCAGGGTAGGAAACTGGAGGGTGCTATGAAGGTCTTTATACAGAACAGTTCTGAGTGAGGCGGCTCTGAAAGGCTTGCATGATCCAGTATTACTACCTATATTAAGATATTGACGAGACCCTTTCGTGTGGCATGAAAACGTAAAGCCATGAGTAAGAGTAACTAGGATGGGATCATTGAGTAATGTGTGCAAAGTGCAGAGAATGAAGTAGATGAGCAGTAATGTGATTTTTGAGAGATGCAAAGTAAGAAATTTTATTGACACCATATCGAGGAGAGTGTGCTTAGACGGTATGGTTAATTGGTTAAGCTCAGAGAAGGAAAGTGGAGGACAAAGAGGTTATCTGCGCGAGTTTGAAAGTGGGAAGAGGCGTTATAAGCGAATAAGGACAGATTTAATAGATGAGTGTGTGAGGAAGTGAGGTGTAGAGGGAGATGAGGCTTGGGAACTAACAATGAATAGATGAATGTTGCATGAAGGAATGCATAACTAGCGTTTGGCATCCTTTGATATCATACTCGTCGCACTGACCCTGTCTGACAAGTAGTTATGAATCGTAGTCATGGAAGGTGTGTCTGTGAGGGGTAGCTAGCAAACCGAGAGCATTAATTGCGAGTGAATGTCTTTTTTTTTTTTTATGTGTTCAAGTCCGGGCATAGGCTTCACAGCCTGCTCCCAAGGCCCAGTAGTCCTCCTACATATCATACACCTCTACATGTCACCATTGCGGCGCTAACACCCACCGACCATATTGAATTCATGCTAGGGCTGTCTCATACAGGACTGGTGTATTGATATTAGCGGGGGTATTTTTACGGCATGCAGGCAGGGCTTCTGGTAGATCGGTAAAGTCTACTTTACATGAAATGCAAATCCTTAAACTGTTCCCTGTCCCAGCGGATATTTGAACTTGGGTTCGGTAGAACCGCAGGCCACCTCTCTACCGACTGAGCAGAATTAGGTTGGTTCTCATTCTATGTTTTTCCTTGCTATATAACTATGGCCTACCTCAACCCTTCTCTAGGTGGGAAAATAGTTATAGACGTTGCAGATGCTCCTAATTCTGGCGTGTGTGTGTGTGTGTGTGTGTGTGTGTGTGTGTGTGTGTGTGTGTGTGTGTGTGTGTGTGTGTGTGTGTGTGTGTGTGTGTGTGTGTGTGTGTGTGTGTGTGTGTGTGTGTAATATTTCTTATTTACGCTATCGTCATTCATTGCCAGTTCATTCACCTATATGTTTTCCTTATTCTTCTAAGCTTTCAGCCAGTCTGTTTTAACCGATATAATTCCCATCTTCCGAATGTATCTTAATTCGTTTCAGGTAATTTCTCACGAAGCGGTCTGTTTCACATCGTTATCGATTTATCAGCTAATCAGTCATTCAGTCCAAGTATCTTTAACTCCACTTCTTACAATCTTTCTTGGTATCATTTTTTTTAAAACACTTCAATCCTCGGATCATTTTTCTGTCCAGCTTGTATATCGTCTCATTACCTTCCTGTCATCCAAACCTCTTATTCATCTGCAGCTTTTCTCACCGTAAATAGCCTTTCACCTCTACCCCTCCCCCGTTCTCTCTAACTTCTTCATTAAGCAGTCATTTAGCTTTTTCTGTGCTGTCTAGATCAGTCTATACAGTATATCTGAGAAAACACAAACTTATTCATGAGTCTCGGTTTGCTTTTTTTGTTATCAGTTTGTCTTCGTTATCAATATGCCTTTTGAATCACCATCTTCCGTCCCTTCCATTTTTATGTAGGGCATCAGTAGATATTAAAATTCATAAAAATGGGGTAATTCCATACTAAACTAGAAATGGAAGCCAAGGAGAAATTAATGGAAGTGTAAATGAAGCAATTAATTTAAATAATGGATGTGTAGACGCGGGGACACACACACACACACACACACACACACACACACACACACACACACACACACACACACACACACACACATACACACACACATTTTACTAAAATGCATCTTCCCAATAGATAAATAAAAACGTCTGGTGAATAATAATAATTAATAATAATAAGCAAGAATAATAATAATAAAAACAGGCTACATCATCGTACTGAGCCAGGGATACATAACCACTATAAGACGGGAGGCATGAGGATGGAAACACAGGAAAGGAAATAATTGAGATAAGAAAGGAAGCATATAAAAGAGATGAGGAGAGGGGAAATGAGAGGTAGATTCGATAAGGGAGAAGCCAGGAAAAAGAAAATGAGAGAAAAAAGCAAGAAGGAATGAAAGGAAATAAAAGTGGGAGGGAGATGTCCAGGAAAAACGAGAAGTACGTGCCAGAAAAGGAGAAAAGAGGTGGAAAAGAAGAATGAATTAAGGAGACAGTAAAGAACGAAAACGAGAATCTTGGTAAAATAGTTGTGTGTGTGTGTGTGTGTGTGTGTGTGTGTGTGTGTGTGTGTGTGTGTGTGAGAGAGAGAGAGAGAGAGAGTTACGCACATACTCAGATCACATAGACTTTTCGATCCCAATGTGGTGATTCGGGCTAAGTATTGTTAAAAAGACTGGAGCATTAATTAAGGAAAGGTGAGAAAGTGATTGTACAGCAAAAGGCAATCTCCCACACACTCCACACTATCCAGCGATGCTGCACAAAACAACAGTGAGAATCAGTAAATACCTCGCAAGTCTGAAATATCTCAGGGAAATTTTATTAGACAGGCCAAAAATTTGTTCTCAGAATGAAGTTACTGAAAAAGCAAGCATAAATTCTTTATTATCACTGATCATACTTGGTTTTACGATTTTGTATTATTTATTGATTTTATCCATTTTATGCCTACAGTAGGTACTGGGCCACACACACAACACAAAAACTGTACGTTGTCTAGTGAATGTACATTCACATACACTTATACTGCATACATAAAGAGCGTACTATAGTTTTGGTCATTGGCAAAGAATTCATATACATTGTGTTCTTCTAGATGGTTTACCCAAACTTTTCTTATCAGCTTTTCTTGAATCATACTTACAACACCGCTTAGTGATACTGGTCGGTAGTTGAGTGGATTTTGTTTATTCCCGTTCTTGAATAAGAAACAAAGTTTGCTTTCTTCCAGATATCAGGTAGTTTACCTTGACCAGAGGATTCTTTGAATTATAAATGTATTGGTCTACTTAACTCTTTTGTACATTCATGTATCATCCTACATGAAATTTCGTCAAAACCATTTGCTTTTCCTTTGTCTAATTTAATTAACTTTTCCTGTGCTTCTTTCTCTGATATTTGTATATCTGGTAATTTGTGTGGGCATGCATGTTCCATTATCATCTCTCTCAAAATTATTTTCTTCCGTAAAAATTGATTGGAAGCTTTTATTTAGTGCTTCACAAATATCTTTCTCTTGTGTTTAGCTGATCCCCTCATCGGTAATGGACTGTAATTTATCTTTATCTTTGGTTTTGCTTCAGATGTAGCTGTAATATAGCTTCGGTTGATCACTACTTTTATTTATAATGTCATCCTCAAACTGTCTTTGAGCTTCTCTCCTTATCCTTGTATAATCGTTTCTTGCCTGTTTATACTTGTTGTATGCCCTCTCGCTATTGTGTCTTCTACATCTATTCCACAAAATCTCTTTTTTCTTATGATTTTTAACATTCTGTATTAAACCATTTATTTTCATTTCTGCTTCTCTGTGCTGTGGGATGTAGTTTTGGACTCCTATTTCATAAAGTTCACAGAATTTTCTGTATATGACATTTAAATCTTGTCCTCTGAGCTCTTTTTCCCAATCTGTTTCTAAGAAGTACTTGTTTAGGTCATGGTAGTTGCCCTTTTTAGGCTCTTTTTGTAACTCTCATTACTGTTAACTGTCATATGCAATCCTGAAGTTGCAATTTAATACTGCATGGCCACCTTTGCCGAATAGAGGTTGATGCATTACTAGTCAATATCATTTTCTAGCCTAGTAAATATAAGATCTAGTACTGATGGATCATCAAGTCCTCTTTTTCTGGTATTTTCCTTCATATGTGTTAGGAAAAACTCCAGCACAAGGTCCAGGAGCTTTTGGTCCCAACAGCTTGCATGGCTTCTTCATGTAGAATATTCCAATTTATATTTGTATTGAAATCTCCAGTTAATATAATTCTGTTAGTTTCCTCTTCCATTCTATGTAGTAATGGTCTTCATCTGAACTGTACTCTCTGCCAGGTCTTCATATTCAGCTGTTTCCTAAGTGCTTTTTCTGGGTGGCATGAATAAATTTGACACAGTTACCTTCCCTTCAGTTGTGTTAATCTCTGCTGCAATCAATTTTACTTGTGAGGGTATATCTAGTTCTGTTTCTTTGACTTGTAGATTCTTCTTTGTTAATGTTATAATTCCTCCTCCTTTTTTAAAATTCCTATCTCTTCTCCATATATTGTATTTCTTTAGGTTTAGGGTATCGTTTGATGTCCTTGGAGTTAATTTTGTCTCACTTAGGCAGATAATATGTGGTTCCTTTTCTTTGGTACAATCTTTCATCTCTGATAATTGTCAATATTGACTTCAGCCCCATGTATGTCATACAGTGACGTTACCTTACAATTTATTTTCAACATAAACTAAGTTAAAGAAAGAGAATCATTCTATATTCGTTAATGGAAATTAAAGCTTTCATTGTTAAGAGGTACTGGCAAGCACCAGAGTATATTTCACATTGTTTTAATATATATATATATATATATATATATATATATATATATATATATATATATATATATATATATATATATAGTTACGACGAGGTGGTCTAACTGACTGCCTGAATATTAAGGCAATTTACACAACGGAACTTCTGGAGTTCAAAAGGTGCGGTTAGCCGCAAGTCGTAAGCTCAAAAGGGGGGAAACCGTAATAAAGCCTAGAGACAAATAGCAGTGATCAAAAGGGGGAATGAAATTGGCAATTATAAAACTTAGAATACTTAACACTAACTTAAAGCTACAAGAACAAAAATCAATCAGGTTCGAAAAGGATTGTCGAACTAAGACTTGCAGAAATTATCTTAAAGCTTCAAATACCAAAATAAAAGGTAAACCAGAACACTGAAACTAGCCCCTGGGTTGTGAAACTGCTTGAGGCGTAAAAAGATTATAAAGATACATTTTTGACATTTGAATAAAATAGGCGACATTAGAAAGGGCAATTGGAATGACTAATTTAGCAGTGCTTATAAATAACTGCTGTGTGAATAAGTACAACCTAATAAGGAGATAATGTGCTGACACTCTTAATAAACTTTCACTCACGTATGGCAGATATACTACTATATACATATGTCTCAGTGCAGAGCCCACCAACTCACCGGTCTAACTTCAGCCACTAAGTCAACTTGGTAACAGTTTCCCCAGTCTTTATAAACAAACATACAAAAACACGAAAGGCGTAACAGACACTCATTAACATGGTCAAAACTAATATAGGCTGACACTAGAAGGTAGTACTAACGGCAATAATAACTATATGGAAAGTTACAGAAAGGGATGTGTGGATTAGCTTACACACCGGAAAGCCTGAAAAATTCTTGTTATAGAAACTCCTAGTGGTAAATTTCACCTCACGATATAACACTTCAGCGGCAGCTAGTGACAACTCGCAGCCAGGGCAGCAGCTCTCACACGGTTTGGATATTTATAAAACTCTCCGTTATTCAGACAAGTGCTGAGTATGACGTTAACAACACAAGCAAATAATAAATAATCTGAATGATACATGAGAATACAAGCGATCTGATTGGCCACACATAACACGCCCACACCTAAGAAAGAATTATCCAAAGGAAAATTCGTCCTTAAGGGAGCGACAGGCAACCGGCAATCACGTTGTCAAACCCCTTGATATGCTCTACAGTATGTTCAAGTTAAGCTCTTGTGAAAAGAGGCTGCAGCGGGTCAGCATTTGAGTCTTACTCTTTATCTGGTTTAAAAACTTCAGGTGCTGATGATCAATGTAAACTGTGGCTGTTGCCTCAAAAGCAGGCATATATAGGCTACAGAAAAATTCTGCAGGGTGAGGATCAAGGCATGTAGTTGCTTTTTAAAAGGTGAATCATTAGGTTGAACCTTTGAAAACCTCTTAATGAAATTGCGAAAGGATGCTCTATGCCTAGACAATCGCCCTGCAGGAGTACAGCTCCTTGTCCTACATTGCTGGCATCTATGGTCAGTTTGAAAGGCTTTGAAAAATTAGGAGCAAGCATTACAGGGTGACAACACAAAACTCCCTTTTCAGACTTAAAAGCACTTTCACAATCTTTAGTCCAAAAGAATTTCTTTTCTTTCTATAATAAGTCTGCCAGTGGAACCACATCACTTGAAAAGTTCTTGATAAACGATCTGTAATAACCAACAGCACCACACACACCACAAAGCCAGCCAGGAGACAGGACCCGTGTGCTGGGCAATCCCCAAGTCCTGTCCTCCCCCCTTACTGTTTTTTAACCAGCCCATACCCCAATGACCGGGCTAACGTATGGCCCGGTCTGCACTACAGATGCAGGGAATCTTTAAACAACAACAACATCAACCAACAACGCCCAAGAACCTCTGCAGCTCACACCTAGTTTTAGGTGCAGCGAAGCTCTTAAAAATGGCCTCCACCTTTGAGGAAGGGGGGCAGACACGACCGTGACCAACTCCGAGTACGTAGCCAAGGTACTGAACTTGAGCATGAACAAATTTGCACTTCTTTAAATATGCAACAAGGTGAGCTTTGGAGAGCCTTGAAAGCAACTTATTTAATTGTTCTAAGTGGTTTTCCCAAGTATTACTGAACATCACATCATCACAAAGTAATTGGATTACAGGTACGAAAGTGGTACATAACCAGCAGGGAATAAAAAAAAAATGAAGGTAATATACTCAAGCTATGGCAGGTATGTAAACAAGATTATGTAAGTTGATGTACTCAAATGTAGACTGAATGGTATCTAAATTATCAGAGATGAAAGATTGTACCAAAGAAAAGGAACCACATATTATTTGCCTAAGTGAAACAAAATTAACCCCAAGGATATCAAATGATACCCTAAACCTAAAGAAATACAATATATGGAGAAGAGATAGGAATTTTTAAAAAAAGAGGAGGAATTATAACATTAACAAAGAAGAATCTACAAGTCAAAGAAACAGAACTAGATATACCCTCACAAGTAAAATTGATTGCAGCAGAGATTAACACAACTGAAGGGAAGGTAACTGTGTCAAATTTATTCATGCCACCCAGAAAAAGCACTTAGGAAACAGCTGAATATGAAGACCTGGCAGAGAGTACAGTTCAGATGAAGACCATTACTACATAGAATGGAAGAGGAAACTAACAGAATTATATTAACTGGAGATTTCAATACAAATATAAATTGGAATATTCTACATGAAGAAGCCATGCAAGCTGTTGGGACCAAAAGTTCCTGGACCTTGTGCTGGAGTTTTTCCTAACACATATGAAGGAAAATACCAGAAAAAGAGGACTTGATGACCCATCAGTACTAGATCTTATATTTACTAGGCTAGAAAATGATATTGACTAGTAATGCATCAACCTCTATTCGGCAAAGGTGACCATGCAGTATTAAATTGCAACTTCAGGATTGCATATAACAGTTAACAGTAATGAGAGTTACAAAAAGAGCCTAAAAAGGGCAACTACCATGACCTAAACAAGTACTTCTTAGAAACAGATTGGGAAAAAGAGCTCAGAGGACAAGATTTAAATGTCATATACAGAAAATTTTGTGAACTTTATGAAATAGGAGTCCAAAACTACATCCCACAGCACAGAGAAGCAGAAATGAAAATAAATGGTTTAATACAGAATGTTAAAAATCATAAGAAAAAAGAGATTTTGTGGAATAGATGTAGAAGACACAATAGCGAGAGGGCATACAACAAGTATAAACAGGCAAGAAACGATTATACAAGGATAAGGAGAGAAGCTCAAAGACAGTTTGAGGATGACATTATAAATAAAAGTAGTGATCAACCGAAGCTATATTACAGCTACATCTGAAGCAAAACCAAAGATAAAGATAAATTACAGTCCATTACCGATGAGGGGATCAGCTAAACACAAGAGAAAGATATTTGTGAAGCACTAAATAAAAGCTTCCAATCAATTTTTACTGAAGAAAATAATTTTGAGAGAGATGATAATGGAACATGCATGCCCACTGCAAAATTACCAGATATACAAATATCAGAGAAAGAAGCACAGGAAAAGTTAATTAAATTAGACAAAGGAAAAGCAAATGGTTTTGACGAAATTTCATGTAGGATGATACATGAATGTACAAAAGAGTTAAGTAGACCAATACATTTATAATTCAAAGAATCCTCTGGTCAAGGTAAACTACCTGATATCTGGAAGAAAGCAAACTTTGTTTCTTATTCAAGAACGGGAATAAACAAAATCCACTCAACTACCGACCAGTATCACTAAGCGGTGTTGTAAGTATGATACAAGAAAAGCTGATAAGAAAAGTTTGGGTAAACCATCTAGAAGAACACAATGTATATGAATTCTTTGCCAATGACCAAAACTATAGTACGCTCTTTATGTATGCAGTATAAGTGTATGTGAATGTACATTCACTAGACAACGTACAGTTTTTGTGTTGTGTGTGTGGCCCAGTACCTACTGTAGGCATAAAATGGATAAAATCAATAAATAATACAAAATCGTAAAACCAAGTATGATCAGTGATAATAAAGAATTTATGCTTGCTTTTTCAGTAACTTCATTCTGAGAACAAATTTTTGGCCTGTCTAATAAAATTTCCCTGAGATATTTCAGACTTGCGAGGTATTTACTGACTCTCAATGTTGTTTTGTGCAGCATCGCTGGATAGTGTGGAGTGTGTGGGAGATTGCCTTTTGCTGTACAATCACTTTCTCACCTTTCCTTAATTAATGCTCCAGTCTTTTTAACAATACTTAGCCCGAATCACCACATTGGGATCGAAAAGTCTATGTGATCTGAGTATGTGCGTAACTCTCTCTCTCTCTCTCTCTCTCTCTCTCTCTCTCTCTCTCTCTCTCACACACACACACACACAACTATTTTACCAAGATTCTCGTTTTCGTTCTTTACTGTCTCCTTAATTCATTCTTCTTTTCCACCTCTTTTCTCCTTTTCTGGCACGTACTTCTCGTTTTTCCTGGACATCTCCCTCCCACTTTTATTTCCTTTCATTCCTTCTTGCTTTTTTCTCTCATTTTCTTTTCCCTAGCTTCTCCCTTATCGAATCTACCTCTCATTTCCCCTCTCCTCATCTCTTTTATATGCTTCCTTTCTTATCTCAATTTATTTCCTTTCCTGTGTTTCCATCCTCATGCCTCCCGTCTTATAGTGGTTATGTATAGATTCCGTTTCTTACACACTCTCCTAAACTCATCCACCAAGCCTTGCAGCTCCCCTTCGTCTTCACTGAACAACACAGTATCATCTGCAAACAACAGTACAGGGAGTTTCCAAACATTATCCTCTCTCACCAGGGCCACTCCAACATCCACTACCCTACCTTGTACCTCTTTTATTACCCCATCCATGTACAGATTGAACAACCATGGAGACATGACACATCCCTGTTTCAACCCAACTTTCAAAGAGAAAAATTCACTTAGTTCACCATCCACACACACTGCAGCCTTCGCACCATCGTACATACTCTTCACAGCATTCAACAACTTCCCATCTACTCCATATATTCTTAACACTTTCCACAATACTTGTCTATCCACCCTCTCATATGCTTTCTGCAAATCCATGAAAGCCGCATACAACTTCTTTCCCTTCTCTAGAGACTTTTCCACTAAAGATCTAAGAATGAATATCTGATCTACACAACCTCTTCCCTTCCTAAAGCCTCACTATTCTTCTCCAACTAATTTCTCTGTTCTTTCTCTAACTCTGTCAATAAGTATCCTACCATACACTTTTCCTATTATACTAAGAAGACAAATGTCCCTATGATTACCACACACTTCTTTTTCCCCTTTTCCTTTGTACAAGGGAATAATTATACCTGACTTCCAATCCTCCGGGACTCTACCTTCCTCCCAGGCCATTCTGCACATCTTCCACATCCATTCTACTACTATCTCTCCCCCATGCTTCAGCATTTCACCACACACTCCATCAATTCCTGGGGCTTTCCCTGATTTAACTTTCTTCATTGCTTCCACAACTTCTGTCCTACTGATTTCTTCCTGTCTTCTCAACTCCCTCCTTCTCCCAGCCATTCCCCAGCCACTTATACTCGCATTACTTCCATCCTGTATGTTCAACAATTCCTTAAAGTGTTCTCTCCATCTGCTCACTTTTTCTCCCTTCTCCACTAGTAATCTACCATTTTTATCTTTCACTTCCCTGCTAACGTCTCCCATCTGCTCCAATTCATATTTGCCCAATTGTTCCTCCACTTCTCTCTTATACTCTGCCTTTTTCTCATCCTCTTATAACCTTTCCACTCTCCTTGCAATTACTCCTTCCTCTCGTCTTTCCCTTCTTCTATTCCTCCATCTTACTTGAATCCTAATTCTGGCCAACACCAAGCAGTGGTCAGAAAGTCCACTCCCCCAACCTCTATAAGCTCTTGCATCCTTTATACATCTTCGCATCCTTTCATCCACACACATAATCAATCATTGTCTTCCTTTCATTCAGTTCACCACCCATCCTTCTCATCACTCGCCATGTATACCTGTGGATCATTTTATGCCTGAAGAGGGTATTGACTATCACCAACCCCCTCCCAGCACAAATGTCCACTAACGCACTCCCATTCTCATCTATCTCAGCAGGCACACCTCACTCACCAACTATTCCATCCACCTTCACATTCCCAACTTTACCATTCATGTCACCGATCAAAAACACTCTCTCATTCCTTCCAAACTTTTCCATGCACACTTCTACATTTGTCCAGAACTCTTCTCTCACTCTTCTAGCACGATCTTGCGTTGGCGCATACACACACACAATCGCCCACATTTGTATTCCAACTTTCAACTTTACCCACACAATCCTTGACCCAACTGATCCATACTGTCTTATGCCCTTCTTCCATCTTTTACTCACAACTATACTTACTCCTTCCTTTGCCCTCTCATTCTCACCTACTCCTGCACATATACCCCATCCATACTCCCATTCTCTCACACTTTCTCCTCTCCATTTTGTTTCAGTTATTCCACATACATCCACTTTCGCACCCTCAACCACCTGGACAATCTCTCTCTCTTTCACCTCATCATTCGCTCCCCTTACATTCCAAGTTCCAATTACCATGTCCTTTGTCCGGTCCTTGGTCGTCATCGTTTGGTCAGTCCTTGTCCGAGGCTTATTGTTTGTTTTTTTAGTTAGTTGTTTTCCGGGGAGAGGCACTAACCCTCCGCCAACCCTTTTAGTCGCCTTTTACGACAAGCAGGGATTTGTTGTGGAATAGATACAGAAGACACCATAGTGAAGAAAAAGGACGGAAGCCCAAAAAGAGTTTGAGGATATCATAAATAAAAGTAGTGATCAACCGAAGCTATTTTACAGCTACATCCGAAGCAAAACCAAAGTAAAAGATAAAATACAATCGATTACGGATGAAAGAATCACCTGTACACAAGAGAAGGATATTTGTGAAGCACTAAATAAGAATTTCCAATAAATTTTTCCAGAAGAAAAACTTTGAAAGGGATAAAATGGAACATGCATGCCCACAGATATTACGAGATACTGTATACAAATATCAGAAAAAGAAGTACAGAAGGAGTTAAGTAAATTAGACAATGGAAAAGCAAATGGTCCTGATGAAATTTCATGTTGGGTGCTACATGAATGTGCAAAGGAGCTAAGTAAATAATTTTCTTTAATATTCAAGAAATCCTTGAGACAAGATAAACTACTTGATATTTGGAAGAAAGCAAACATTGTTCCCTTATTTAAGAAAGGGAATAGACAAAATCCACTCAACTACCGACCAGTATCACTAACCAGTGTTGTAAGCAAGGTATTAGAAAAGCTGATAAGAAAAGTTTGGGTAAATCATCTAGAAGAACACACTATGATAATAGAAAGACAGTTTGGTTTCAGAAGAGTAAAATCCTGTGTTACTAATCTGTTGAGCTACTATGACAGAGTAACAGAAACGTGACAGAAAAGAGAAAGGTGGTTGGACAGTATCTGTTTAGATTTCAAGAAAGCATTTAACAGAGTACCGCACCAGAGACTTTTATGGAAACTCTACCATCAAGGAGGAATCCGAAGCAAGCTGTATTGTTGGATGCAAGATTTTCTCAAAAAGAGAGAAATGAGAACATTACTAAGGGGAAATTACTCATCATGGAGGGAAGTGACTAGCGGAGTTCCGCAGGGCTCAGTGCTGGCACCAATCATGTTTTTCGTGTATATAAATGATATATATAGCAACACTGGTAATGAACGCTATGTAAGTATGTTTGCTGATGATGCAAAAATACAAAGGACAATTACTAATGCAGACTTTTGTGAAGAGCTACAAGAAGAATTAAATAAACTTCAAAAATGGAGCAATACATGGCTCTTGATATCTCTAAAGCTTTCGACAGAGTATGGCACCGTTCCCTGCCGTCCAAACTCCCTTGCTATGGACTAACGTCTTTTGTTCCTTTGATTTCTTCTTATCTTAGTGACAGGAAAATAAGAGTAAAAGTAGATGATGTATATTCGAATTTCCACTCAATTAACGCCGGCGTGCCGCAGGGATCAGTTCTGGCGCCAACCCTATTTCTGGTTCATATTAATGATCTCTTATCTGTCACTCACAATCCCATTCACTCATATGCAGATGACTCAACACCACATAGTTCATTCACACTCAGACATCCATTTACAAAGTCTAATATCTCTACCTCTCAACTCAGTACAGCCATCTCCATAAATCAAGATCTATCTACAATCAGTGAATGGGGACAAAACAACCTTGTCTCTTTTAATGCTAGTAAAACTAAATATATACAGTTTACTAATAGACAGATATTACCAGATTCGTACATTACCTTCAGTGCTACTTATATTCCCATCTCCAAAAGTATTGAAATTCTTTGTGTCTCACTTAACAGTGCCCTCAGCTGGACCTCTCATGTCAGATCACTTGCTAAAACCGCCTCAAAGAAACTTGGATTATTGTACAGAGTCCGTAACTTCTTCGCCGATGAGCAGTTAGCTATAATTTATAAGAGTCATGTGCGCTCTCAGCTTGAATATTGCTCACCCTTGTGGAATGGTTGTGGAGAGGTTGCATTAAGACAACTAGACAAAATTCAGAATAAAGCTGTTAGAATCATTAACAACCCTGTCATTACATATAAACTACGTCCCCTGTATGTAAGAAGGAATGTTGCCTCCCTTGCATTATTTAACAAATATTTTTTTGGCAAATGCTCAGACGAAGTTGCGTCCATGGTGCCACCTCTCCATGCCTTCCCTCTTGCTACACGGGCATCTGGTAGCGCTCATGACTGGAATGTCACTCAACCATATTGCAGAACTTCTGCCTATCAGAATTCTTTCATTCCCCGAACTGCATCTCCCTGGAACTCGCTTCCCCAGAGTTGTTTTCCTCCAAATTTCAACCTACAACTGTTCAAGTCTAACTGTTACAGATATTTTATGAACAGAGGACACCAGTAATCTGGTGTATGGATTATTTTTTTTTTCCCATTTGTTTTTCCTTCCTCCGTTCTGTTATTTCAAAAAAAAAAAAAAAAAAATGGCATATAGAATTCAATGTGGACAAGTGTCATGTAATCAAGTTTGGTAAAAGTGGGAAAAGACCTGATTGGAATTATAAGTTAGGAAATAAAACTCTACACACATCAGAAAGAGAGAAGGACCTAGGTGTGATTATCAATAACAGACTATCTCTGGCTGATCACATCAGTGAGAAGGTACGGAACATGTATACATTGCTTGCAAATATGAGAATAGCATTCACATACATAAATGAAGACATGCAAAGAAAGATAATAACATCATTCATCAAACCAACCCAGAGTATGCATCAGTAGTCTGGAGTCCTCATCTCAAAAAACAAATAGATAAGATTGAAAAAGTTCAAAGGGCTGCTACAGGATGGGTACCAAGCTTAAGGGATGTAAGCTACGAAGAAAGACTAGAAACACTGAATCTGCCTACACTACAGTAGTGAAGGAATAGAGGAGACATGAGTATGCTATATAAATGCATATCAAGGAAGGAGAAAATAGACATAAATTATTACCTAACATATGGGAATGCATCAGCAAGAGGACACTGCAAAAAAAAAATGCATAGAAAGAGAGGCGATAAGACGTAGGGATATTTAGTTTCCCAAACAGAGCAATTGATCAGTGGAATGTACTACCGAAAGAAATAGTGTGCACCAAAACAATTCATAAATTTAAGGATATGTATGATAAAAATGGTTCAAAATACGGGCCAGTACGAGCATGAAACATTCCCGTAAAAATACAATTACTGCAGGTAAGAAGAATCAGGTAAGAACACACACACACACACACACACACACACACACACACACACACACACACACACACACACAGCCTGAGAGTGGGAGGCAGATTGCCATTTCCTGGATCAAAGGAATGAAAGGAGTGTGTTGCTTGGGACCAGAAACATTTCTGAGACGCACATTACAGTTTCATACCACTCCCATCCACCAGGGTGATGCTAAACCTTCACGCAGTTTCAATCAAGTGCCCGAGACATGTCAGCAAATGTACTTGAACTACAATAAAACTCATGTATCTTAATATACTTACTGTGTCATTGCTCTTCGTTGCTTCTGAACCTCTTCAGCTAAAGGTTGTAATTTTTAGTTCATTCTTGCTGCTACTTGGCAGTTTTATTGAACGTGAAGGGATTAACTGACTCTGAACCTAAAGTCCGGAGGGTAGGCAATAATCTGAGTGAAATATAATTGTCTACTGTCGTGAAAGACACACTTTGCCATTGCAATGAAATGGTTTTCACATTAAACTCAGATAAAACTTCCACCATGGTTTTTAAATGTACACAGAACGATTACAGTAAGCTTAGGGAAGGCCTGACGTAGCGAAAATCTCAGAAAACTATGTACTCTAATACGATGACATCTTTCAAATTCTGATTTATCTTGATATAAGGCTGGATGAAGAGGGAATGGAATATGTCAGTGCGTTTATGTAGGCTACTTGGGTAGTGTGATGAGTAAGGATGGAAGTTTAGAGCGTGAAGTGCTTAAAATGGTGCAACAGGGAAGAAAGTTGCTGGTTCTTTGAAAACAGTTATAAGGAACAGGGAGATGAGCATGGAAGTGAAAAAGTCGCTGCATGTCAGTATTGTGACACCAACTCTAATGTATGGAAGTGAAGCCAGGACCATGTTGGAAGGACCTAAATCAACAGTGAGAGCAGTGGAAATCAGTTAGCCAAGAGGAGTATGTCGAGTTACGTGGAGGGACAGACTGACAAATGAGAAGTGAAAGAACGTTGTGGTGTGAATGGTGTGAATGTGGATGTGATAGAAAGCGTTAGGAGAAATACACTGAGGTGGTTTGGCCATGTGGAAAGGTTGGAGAGCGAGAGACTAACGAGGAGAATGTATGCGAATGAGATGGAGGGAGGCAGAGGGAGGGGGAGACCGAATATGAGATGGAGGGATGGAGTGGAGAGGTATATGAGAGAGGGGGGTGTGAGCTGGGAGCAAGGCTGTGAAATGGCGTTGGACAGGGCAACATGGAGACGATTTGCCTGTGGCCACCTCTTAAGGGACTGAGGAGTCTGGGAATTGATAGATAGTATACAGTAGATATTGATAATAGTCGCACAGATATCTCTTACTCTTCGGGGTTTGAAACCTCTTGAGTTATTATGGTGTCTTATTCTCTTCATGCTTTTGCCTGAGATTTTTTCCCCAGAGACAAGGACAATTTTCGTACTGTTGAGATTCAGTCGGTTTCCAATCCATTTACTAGGAGTTTTTTTGCTGGAGGGAGGGGGATGAATGCGGTCACCCGGCAGTAACAACATCTGATTAATTGCAAATTTTCTGTGGGAGTAATTAGAGGAAGCTGTTATATTCTTCATTATGATGGGTATTTCTTTTACATTGAATTTATGCCTCTGGTGGCAAGGACAGTTATAAAATGACGTCATAAATCTGAAGAGGTTAATGAAGGAAAAGAAGGTACACCACGACAAAGACGTTCCTTTCAACATTTTCCCATTTTCTGAATTTTCACTGTCACGGACACACTCAAGTCCAGAATATTTTACTCATCAAAGGAAAATTACTGTTGACCAAGTGTTAATTGAGACAGCTTTCAGTCCTATGATCACAAAAATTTTTCTCAGCTGCATAAAATAGTCCTGAGGTAACTTGCGTAAAACAATGTCTTCATAGAACGTGAATGTGTTCAGATACTAGACCTCCTAGGACTGAATGTATCTGAATGTACCAGTGAAAGATGTATCCTTGCAGCTTCTCTCTGGCTCTGATTTTGGCTGCCTCAGCACTGGCTAGTTAGGGAGGGTGTGAAATGAATGCGGGAAGTGTGTTTCCCAGGCAGACAGCAAATATTGTGTTCCACGTGTGGATCTCAACATCGGGGCCCAATTACCGCCAGGAATGAAGCGAGATCATCATTTTACCGTTAGCAGATTGGATATAACTGGGGAAGATTATGAATTACGCATTTGAGGAAACTTTTGGAATATGCATACTTAACATTTTGACATAGGCTAATTTAGCATCGAGTTTCCATAAGAGACTTTGTAGATGTTGTTCTCGAAAACGAAGTTGAAGGTTTTTCACAGCTGTGTCGGAATGAGACACTGGCACTCATCCGTCTGTTTGTTCGCCCTATAGAGGCCGCAATTCTGGATCAGATTTGACCATGGAACTGCCATATATTTCCTCTTATACAACCCAACGAATAGCTGCAAATTACAAAACTACATATTATTATATGCGACTCCTTTGTGATCTCATTTCGTGGTGAAAGTAGGCAGGGAGGTAGATAAGTAGGTAGATAGTCAATGAGGCTGGGAGGTATGTACAGTAGGATGACAGGTAGAAATGTAGGCAGCGAGGTAAATAGGGCGGTAGGTAGTAAGATAGGCAGGGAAGTAGAAAAGGAGGTGGTCAGGTGAGTAGGCAAGGAAATATGCACGGAGAGGGTAGTTAGATAGCAGGCGGTATATAGGCAGACACGTTGGTAGGTAGACAGGGAGGTAGTCTGGGAGGTGGGTAGGAGTCAGGCAGGTAGGTCGGCAGGAAAGACGGAAGTTAGTAGGGGAGTAGGTATAGTCTCACCAATCTAAAACCAAGGTTTGGGTGGAGTCCAGCCGGGGATTTCCCGGCGTACAGCGTTGCCTTGTTTCCTATACTCTGATTGGGTAGTGGCTGACCTGACACCGTTAGAGTTCGTCCGCTTACACCTCGCCACCTGGCCTGACATGACTTCACCCACTTCTGTGTGTGTGTGTGTGTGTGTGTGTGTGTGTGTGTGTGTGTGTGTGTGTGTGTGTGTGTGTAAAGACAAACTAATTTAAGTTATAAATATAATTTAAGTTACCGGTATATATATAACAAAGTGAACAGTGGAAGCACGTGACAGAAGCTTAATCTCCCTCCAATGGATTAACTCCCAGTATGGGCCTGGATGTTGCCGCTCGTGAGTGTTTTAACTTATTTATTTCTATTAAGAAAATAGCGTATGTTCTACTGATTCCTTCAAATTATATTATAAACGTAATTGTTACATTACTTACCCAACTTAGAACTACCGTGAAAGTCGGTAAAAGTAACTACATTTTTTTCAGCACCACTGTAAAATATGTATGCCACGTTTCTTTATTGATGTACAAGAGCCATATGCATTACAAGTTTACCTTCCTTTGATATGCTAGAATACTTACGTTTATATTGTATTAGTATGTGTGTACCTATCTGTGATGCCTATTGCATATATAACAGAATCTACTCATCGCTCGTTTAGGAAGTATGGCATGGCTGCACCCAGCGCCAGACCCCACCCAAACCTTGGTTTTAGATTGGTGAGACTTCAGTCTGGTGGTGATGTAGTTGACGAGGGCAGCACGTGGTGGATCTAACTCGATGCCCTCACGGATGGCGGCTTCCTCAGATGGAGAGAGGGAGTTGGAAATGTATGCAGTTGGCAATGAGGTAGGTAGAGAAGTAGGCAGGCAGGCAGGTAGGTAGATGGATACTTTGGTATATAGGTAGGCATGGATGTAGGTGGGTGGGTAGGTAGGTGGGTGGGTGGGTGGGTAGGAGATGTAGGAAGAGCGGCAGGGAAGTAAAATAGGCAGGAAGGGAAGTACATTGTATGTAGGGAGGCATATAAGTAGCGAAAAGCGAAAAGAAGTGCGTGGTAATCCTTTACGCCAAAGGTTCTTATGTTGCATTTCAACACGTCCCTCAAATGATCACATGGCCTAACAGAATGGCCGCAGAGCCTGACGTTAGTGCATTGCAAAGAATCCCTTGTTCACAGTTACAGTAGGATAATACCAGGCTTTGTCTACGGGACTCTTGAATGGAAACATGCAGCAGGCATTTATAATTAAGGAAAATGACACTCATTTGACTTTTCTAGCAATTTTACGTGGGGACTTGATGTGGGCGACGTTTTCGTGATTGGTGATGACTTTTTCTAGCGACTATGACAGGTCGCACTCGTTGATCCGAGTGCCTTGGCTGGCTACTGGCGTTCATATTTCTCTAATATAAAGTAAAATAGTAAAAAAATAATGACACTGTGTTGTTATTCGTGTTTTCTTAACCAGAATCCAAATTAAGAGGATGTTCACTCACGAGCAATAGTTTCTGATTTCCTTCTAATCCATCTCCTGGCTGGAGGGAAGTAGATGCCAGGATCTCTTACTAAAACTTTGTCAGACTAAATGAGGAACATTTCGCAATGAAAGTGTTACTCTAAGTGTTTTTAAAAATTATGAAATACAAACAATGTTCCCTTTCCCTAATCATATCTTTTCTCAAGGCAAGGCTAGGATTAGAGAGTGAGCAGACACTGCCTAGTGCATGGTACATGGGTACTGCACATGAACAAACAATGTGTGATGAACAAACATACTGATAATAGAGTGTCTCTACTCCCCACCTAGAGGAGACCAGACGGCATCTGTAATCAATCTTCTTATTCTTAATTTAATTAACCTCTCGTGAAGCTTTTGAAATAGGATTTTAGAATGTGGATACTCTTACTCACCTGTGGGGTATGGTAGTACTGGATAGATGTTATCCTACAAGGTATATCTCTTAATTTTTAAATCGGCCTATAGTCATTTATTAGGATTAGTGAATTATCATATTTATTTTCGAGGCTAAGGTGATAAGCTAATTCAGTTTTTTTAATCACTTCATATCATCATGCAATATCATTAGGAAGGACATAATATTTATAGATTATTACAAGGGCTTTGCTACCCAGTTGGGCCACGCAATACTTGCCCAAATGAGAGCCGTTAACTCTCATCTTACTGGCCCTCTTCAACCTCACTTCTGTCTCTTCACCATACTGTTGCATCCTTTTCTCTTTTCTGCCATTGCTTTAGTGGTTACTGCTCCACGTCTTGCATCCCTGCACCACTATGGCGGGCGCGTACCACCCGTCTAGCAACAAACTCTCATCTCTTTTGTGTCCAAATCTCCAATGCAAGGGCTAACCGTTACTCCTAGTCATTCATGTATGGAACAGGTTATCTCTGGAGCTGTCTTCCTTGTCAGCATTTCCTACTGCTTATGATCTCCAGCGTTTCAAACGCAGTGTGTCCAGACATCTCGAAATTAACGTATATTGAATTTGTCTCTCTGTTATGTTGCTTTTGCTTTTTCTTGGAAGGAACAATCTTGCACGCTTCTGGCATTTAGTTCCTACTTCCTTGCTTAAAAAAAGGTATTGCTACCACCGCCACCACCACGATCATCACCATCACAGGTACCAGCACTACCACGACCACATTTCACATAAAATGTACTTACTAATGTACAGGGAAACGCTATTAGTAAAAAAAAAAAAAAAAAAAGGGGGGGGGACTCTAAAACCTCATATTTTGAGCCATGCCAACAGATGAAGCATTGACGGATTTCTAAAAAATACATTCCAACACTTATGATCCATGGATACCCCAAATCTAGTTCTACACACTATATTCCGCAAGTGTGGGTTAGCTCTGAAGTTTTCAAAATAGTCCTGGACTTCCTTCACTTCATCATCAGGCAGCCTATATTGCCGTGCACTCTTGCCCAAAGCTGTTGGCACAGAAGCCGGTGTCAAAACATGAAGGAAGGGCACAGGCACTGCTTCTTCCTCTGGGTCCAGAACAAATTTCAACCATTGTCTGGATGTTCCATGAAATTTACATAGATTTCTTCATTCTCGACACATTTCTTTTTAGCACAAACAGTGTACCATATCATGTCATAGACTACAACTGCAAACTACCCTGGTTTCAACTCTGAAACACTGAACTCGGTGACAGACTTCTACCTTGGAAATGTGGTGGATATTTGATCGGATGACAGCCTGAACATTTCTATACCATTTGCAGTTGGAAAAAAGCAGTGATGATTTCTGGTGCTATTTATTGTCTTGCCACTAGCCAGTCTCTGAATGATCGTTTCCCCTTGTTTTGAAATTGCTTGACTGCTCCTGGCCTTTGGTTCCTTCTTCTTTGCATAAAGAAAATGAATTCAGTACCCTTAATATTCTCTCTTCACCACTCAAAGACCCTATCTGAGGTCAAAACCTGACCCTAACTCGGTGCCCGTAAGGAGGCATGGGCAATCAGTCGTTTTAGAGCACCATCTATCCCACTGCATGGGTTCTATCCGTGACTGGTAGGAAAAATGTTCCACTCAGCTCGAATACCAAAATCTAAGTCATGATGAGATAAATAAGTAAAATATTTATGGTTCTTATATGGACTCGTTGCATCATCTGAAAAGTAATGTACGTGTTTCTGTTTGGGCAGAAGACCTTTCAAAGTGTTCAGGGCAACATCAATAAAGTTGTGACCAATGACTGCACTGAGGTCTCCCTCACCACTGACGATCCAAACTCTCTGGCAACTCATGGAACCCTCATCACTCTCAATACCATCTTTGTAGCAGACTACAACAGGATGCAAAATAACCTCGGATGTGTCACAATGAAACCCTTGGTATGCACCTTGACACAAAAATGAATAATTTTCAGCACAGTCCAACTAAATGATGGCTTCCTCACCAATGGGTAGATTTTGCCTCAAATATTTCAAATACGCAGCTTGGCCTTTAGCTGTAAAATGGTGGATTACACAGGAGTCACACTTAGCACAAATCACTTTAGTGTACTTGGAGACTGACACTGCCAAATAACATAGATTAGCATTATTTCCGTGACTCCACTGTTAGAAATGAACAGCATCACCTGGATTTATGTCAGTATTTTCAAAAGCTGAATCAATATAGTCAGCAAGAGCAGACTTTGCAGGGCGGTTTCCACATCCTTTCATTCCAGTGAACACACTAGCATTGTTATCAAACATTTGTAATTAACAGAACGTAGAAGAGCTGCCACCACCAGTTTCAGTTTTTGGCGATTTAAACA
The DNA here is from genome assembly GCF_032717465.1 of Coenobita brevimanus. Lineage (NCBI taxonomy): Eukaryota > Metazoa > Arthropoda > Malacostraca > Decapoda > Coenobitidae > Coenobita > Coenobita brevimanus. Next base: position 37,126,001 of record NC_136967.1, read on the forward strand.
TATACACACACCTAACGCAAGAATGGAGAATCAGCTGTGACACACCACCATGGCCTCAACCTACAAACTTTGGGAGACCAACCTGAACATTTTCATGGCTTTATTTTATTTTATTTTTTTAATTTAAGGTAACGTTCCTTCAAGTCTTACCAACATCCAAAAATCTATAAAATATTACCTCCTGAAGCTCTGAATAAAATCTAAGTAATTATAAGATTACTGATTGTGGGAGGAGATATGAATAATCTGCACATTTCCGTGCACAGTAGTGTGTACATTTCATGTAAAATGAGGAAAATCACAGGTTCTTTATTTTTCATGATTTTTCAGCATTATGATTTATCACTCTCTCCATGTACACATACTTGTTAGATGAAATGATGTGAAATAAAAAGTCAAATTTGGAACTTGATATAGTGTGCCAGAAGTAGGACACTGGGAGGGTCAAATATAGATAGCCTACTCCTCAAAACATGTTTTTGTGTGCTAACTTAAAAATATCACAGTTCTGATTACAGATTCTGATATCACGGTTCTGACTGCAGATTCTGATATCACAGTTCTGACTGCAGATTCTGATTCTACATGACCCATTACATAAATATACCAAGTTTCATCTTCATAATATGTATAGTTGTTGTGATATTAAGGAAAATTTATTTTTAAAATGGAGGCATGGCACGTCGTTGCACACACTGAGGTTGGATTTCAAAATAGCTGTCACTCGGAGATGAATGGGAGTTCACTCAAAACGATTAAGGGGTTTTGTTCTCACACAGATACCAACAATATATTTCAAAAATCAGCAAAATCCGTGAAATGGTTCCACCCCCTGGTTGATTTGACATGGAATCATTTAGCTGTATGTGGGGAGTCTTCCCACACATAAGACATGTACTCTACAAAGGGATAAATAAAGCCCCTGTATAAAGTCAACAAGTGTGTAGGGGTACAGAAGGCATGGACTTGGTTTTGCACACCTAATCTCTTGAAAGCAGATTATACTACGGAGGTAACGTGATCTAATCATGATAAATCTTGAGAATAAAATCCAAATTATGTTCAGAGATGATCAAGACTGAATTTAATAATGTTGAAAATTCGAGGTTACTCCTGCAGAAGATTTTGATGGATCGAAAGATATTAAGAACTGTGTTTTAGATGCATTAAAAACATGATTACTTTCACCCCAGTCAAAGATATGAACCATTTTGGATATTAAGTGTGCCATTGCATCATTCATTGTTTTTGAACTAACTGCTAAGCTGGGTGCTGCGATAAGCAAACGGAAATATGAAGGATAGTCATCACCATATCAGTGGACAGGGTTCCATGTATCGCAGAGAGGATCATTATGGAATATAAGGAAGAGAGATGGTGATGGGACGAGATGGTGATAGGACAGGCCTCGGAGGAACACCATAATTGAAAGCTATAAGGACGGTGGCTGTCTACAATAGCAGCTACAGAACGATCAGAAAAGACACAAGAGATGAGTTAACAGATAGGAGGATGCAAACTGTAAGGGGGCAGTTTAGAAATTAAAGATTAATGCCAGACCGAATCGACAGCCTTTGAGATGTTAATTTCAGTGGCAAAGCTTTCATCACAGTCCTGAAAAGAGGATGACCAGGAGTCTGAAAGGAAGGTAAGAAGATCTCCAGCCAAGCATTACTGGTGGAACCAATATTGGTGATCGGAAAGTAGGTTATGATAGGAAAGATGCGTTATTTTTCTTCTTTTAAAAATAGATTTAAAACTTTAGCAATACACGGGGTAAAAAGCAACTGGGCGATAGTTAAAGGACTATAAACAGTCTCCCTTCTTTGGATCAAGCTGAATGAGAGCAAACTTCAAACAAGAAGGAAAGGTACAAGTCACAGAGAAAAACAACAGAGTTTACCTAAGCAGGGTGTAAGCACAGAAGTAAAGTTCTTGAGGACAACAGAAGGGACCCCATCAGGCCCATATGCGTTGTCAGTATTGATGCCATTGAAGGCATAAAGTACATCAGTTGAAGAAATTTTAATGTCAGTCATGAGAAAGTCAGAAGAGGGAAGTGATGGAGGATCAGCATTGGAATCATCTAAGATGGAAGTGGAGGAGAAAGTCTAAGCAAAGAGTTCTGCATTTTCAGTAGAAGAAAAAGCTACAGAGCCATCAGAATTTAAAAGAAGAGTGACAGATGAGGAAATAAAGTTGTTAGAGAGGCTTTTGGCAATGTCCCAGAAAGAGAGCAAAAAAATTGAATCAGACAGTTCTGAGCATTTAGTGCAAGTGAAATTATTCCTAGCACAATGGAGAAAAGACTTTGGAAGGTTCTGGGCAGAGAAAAGGCATGAGATACAGGGGTGGGTTGGTTCAGGTGCATTTTATAGGTGTTTTCTTTGTTCTTGACAGCAGTTGAACACGTGTAATTAAACCAGGTTTTCTCTCTCTCTCTCTCTCTTTGCATGAGTCACAGGGTAAGAGAAAGGAATTTATGCCTCCATCCCGAGAGAATTACCTCAATGTGTGAGGCACACTCAAATGGCACTCTGCCATGGAAGCAATATATTCCAGGGAAAATCAAATAATTACTGCCTGATGGCCTCCCAGACAGCAGCTCCAAAGTGCCCAGCCACTGCTTCTTGAGAGGGTCCACAGGCCTTACTGGAGTGAAAAGATAGGTCAAGGTGAAAAAGATGTGATCAGAGGAATCCAACAGAGAGAAAACATTAACAGCTTAAACAGAACGATTAGTTGTAAGAAAAAGGCCAAGTATATTGGAACTCTCACCAGGGTGATCAGAAATGTGGGTACGGGCTGTTCTAGATCGTTAGAGATAGAAGAGATCTAGACTTGTTGACCAGGTGCATCAGTGAAAGGGGAGGAAAGCCAAAAGTGGTGGTGAACATTGAAATCGCCAAGAATGGTGATTTAAGAGAACTGAGTGATTGACAGGACGTGCTCAATTTTTGAAGTAAGATAATCAAAGAATTTTTCAGTCAATAGCATTAGGGGATAAGTACACAGCACAGATATATTTAGACAGAGGTTGACAGGATACCCAAAGCCAGAGAGTATAAATTTCTGAAGATTCAAGTTCAGAAACATGAAAGCAAGATCTTTTATTGTGTACATATATACAACAGCAGCCTTTGGGTTTGAACTGAGTATAGAGAAAGTATGAAGATACAGAAAAGGGCTTGGTATCAATTGCCTCAGACAGCTGTGTCTCACTGAGGAAGTCAGGAAGAGGAAGAGGTACGGTGTTCAGCGGAGAGAAAATTAGAGGAAAGCCCATGAATGTTGCAGAAATGAAAAGGGAGTGAATCAGACTGTGGCTCCATGCATGTCACATGGTCGTCACAAAGGGATGGATGGTGGGGGCTTTTATCCCTCTCCCCCCAGGACTCCGAGGCTCGGTGTTAAGATGCATTTTTTTCTTAACACTTTCACGGTCCGACCCCCCTGTAGCCAGCAGATCCCTCCCGCCTTACCTCTACCCCGTTCTCCCCTTCTCCATCTCTGTCGAGCACTCAAGTTTTTTCTTTTCCGATAATTTTTTCTCCTCGAAATGTTTTGATTAGTGGATTTGTTTTCATATCATTAGAAAGCTGAGGCTTTGTAGAATAAGATGAGAGAAAATAGCAAGTGATATTGCACAGAGTAAAACAGTTATGACGAGTATAAGTTTAAAGAAAGCATAAGAATATTTACACCAATTTCTTTTCTTAGAGTTTTTTTTGTCACGTTTTCGAATTTTACCATGAATGGAAATAGTATCACGGAACGGGAAATTCAGTCAGGCTATTATCAGATCAAATTTCAAGATGCTAGAAGCAATTCCTGATGATATGATGAATATTTCTTTGTTTGGACGCCGACTCTCGTCCAAAGAGCTGGTTGGGAACTTTCAAATTTGACTCGGATCCGGGTCCAAAGACCGTGAAAGTGTGGATTTAGAATAGGGAGAGTGGTGTGTAATGTGCATATAGTTTGGTGTTGACTGTTAGAGGAAGTTGTAGGTGAAAGTATGCTGGCCTGTTCACTGTGTTAATGAAATTATTAAAAAGTTTCTGCAAAGGGAGACGGTCAGAAGCTAGTCCCAAGGGATGATAAAACGGAAATTCCAGCTCTCCCTGTCATTAGATTTTTATCCACCTTGTATAGTACTGCCCTGTTCAACTGGTGCTATAGTTACAGTGTTAGAAGGGAGTTAGATTAGGCTAAATGGGTGTTACACGGTGTTCAGAGTGTGTTAGACTTAAGGGTTATAGTTGGTGTTAGAGGGGTGTTCATTGGTGCTAGAATGGTATTAGATGGTGTTAAAAGGGACTTAGATGATGATAGAAGGGTGTTGATTAGTGCTAGAAGGGTGTTCGATTGTGTTGGACGGGAACTAGGTGGTCTTAGAGAGTTGTTGAGTGGTGGTAAAGGGTGCTAAGTGGTGCTTCAAGGTGTTAGATGGTGTTAGAAGGGTAATACTTGGAGTAAATGAGTCTGAGATGGTGTTAGGTGCGAGAATGGGGTTGGATGGAGTTAGAATGAAGATAGGTTGTATCAAAAAGTTGATAAAGAATGTGGTCTGGTTGTAGAAAATGTCAGTTTGACGCACACACGGCTGAAGGAAGCTGAAAAACACTGCTTCAATACATGGGACTCATCGAGATACATAAACTCACCAAATATGGTTTGGATTGGATGAGCGGTCTGGTTGTAGAGAAATGCCAGAGTGACGCAGGTATACGGTCAACGGTAGTGGGGGAAAATTGTGTCAAAGAAGGATGGTCACAAATAAATTAACTCTCAATATCTGGCTGTGAAAAAAAAAAAAAAATGATATTCTTTAAATAAAAAACCAACATTGCGGCCATACAGTGTTATGGATTTTAATCCCATGACAACTTTTTTTCATCATATACACCCAGTCATATTTACAAAGCTTTAAAGCTCAACAGTTATGTATTGGTTCTGGAGAAGATTTGTTGTTATTTTTAATATTTTTACACAATCCGATATGCAAACAAAAGGCACAATGAGCTGTAATGACATTAATGAATTTACTTCACCATGAAGTAGAATCATATGTGCAAAATCTAAGAGTTCTGTGCTCAGTGTTTCTGGAGAAATGGTAGTTTTTTGTGGCGATTTTCTTAACCCGCCCCATCCCGACCACTTTTCCACCACTGACTCCCCCCAATTCTGACCATTTTTGGATTTTTTTTTTTTTTTGACCAAAACCTCCACTTTTGGCGAGAAACATCGAAAAATTATAGAGAAATCGCTCACCTGATGTTTAAAATACTCGATACAGGTAGCAGTACCTCCTCACCTTACTCTGTTTTCTATCAGGCTGCCTCCAAAGAAAATGAGTTCTATGGTAGTGTAACCATTCCACACCACTCATAAACGGTATTTATTTATTTATTTGGTACGAATTTATATGTAGGACAAGAGAATATTGGTTTTCACACAGTAATATAGGCAATATAAGCATTGTTTCACTCATGAAACACATCGAGATACCTGACCTTTTTTGGCGACATTACCTGATCATCATTTCTGACTGTTCCTTCCTCTAATGCTATGTAAAGTTTGTCCTCCACATTGTCATCGATTGAGGAATCACTCTGGCCCTGAATTTCGTACTGTGGCATGACATGGCTTTACTGGCCAGGTCACTGGTAACAGGTGAATTGCTGAGACAATGGCCTGCAGTTGGGGGGGGAGGTCATGCTGGGTATGGCATTGTCCCTGCCTGGCATCTTGTAGAGGAAGGTGTCCTGTGTATACATACCAAAAATCAATTGTGAAAATGGAAAAATGGGCAAATTAGGGACCTTGCAATTGATTGGCGTTTATGAACGTCAACGGGATTGGCAGTGACAAAACGTGTGGACATTCATTCACGTCGATGGGGCGCCACGGGTTAATTTTCAAAAATCAGTTATGGCAGCTAATCGACTCTATGGTTTTCAGCCCAGTGAACAAACTTGCTTCACCATACACCACCAATGAACTGTACAAGATTTCAAAGCTCAGCTCTAAGCAGTTCTGGAGATATATATATATATATATATATATATATATATATATATATATATATATATATTTATATATATATATATATATATATATATATATATATATATATATATATATATATATATATTTGATAGCAATATGAGATATAATCACATTAAGAAATTTAGTTCATAATGTCAATTCGGTCATCAGTGCAAAATCGTAGAGCTCTACATTCAGCAATTCAAGTTTTTTTTTTTTAAAGTCAGTATGCCAGGCAAATAACTATGATTTTTTACTTCCCTGAACTTTTTTTTTGTTTGTTTACATCCGGTCATCAGTACAAGATTTCAAAGCTTTGCACTTAAGGCTTCTGGAGAGGATTATTGAATTACTTTTTTACAATTTTACTCAATCTAGTATGGCAGCAAAAAGGTAGTATTGAGTGAAATCATATTAGAAATTTAGTTCACTATGGATTGGGTTATAAGAGAGATACAAGGTAGGGCAGTGAATGTTTGGAGTGGCCCTAATGAGAGAGGGCAATGTGTGGAAACTCCCTGTACTGTTGTTTGTAGACGATACTGTGTTGTTAAGTGAAGACGAAGTGGAGCTGCAAGGCTTGGTGGATGAGTTTGAGAGAGTGTGTAAGAAACGGAATCTAAAGTATGTAGGGAAGAGTAAAGTATTGGTCTTGGAGGGAAGTGGAGTCACTGGATGTAAAGTGAGGTTGGATGAGAAGGAAACAGAAACTTTAAGTCCATTTAAGTACCTGGGTAGTGTGATGAGTAAGGATGGATGTTTAAAGGATGAAGTGCTTGAGAGGGTACAGCGAGGATGAAAGGTTGCTGGTCCTTTGAAAGCAGTGATAAGGCAGTAAAAAAGTCACTGCATGACAGTGCTGTGATACCAATTCAAACTTATGGAAGTGAAGCTTGAACCTTGTTGGAGGGACGCAAGTCAAGAGTGAAAGCAGTGGAAATGAGTCATCTGAGAGGAGCATGTTGAGTCACATGGAGAGACAGACTGACAAATGAGGAAGTGAAGGAGCGTTGTGGTGTGGATGTGGATGTGATAGGAAGCGTTAGGAGAAACACTTTTAGGTGATTTGGCCATATGGAGAAGATGGTGAGCGAAACTGGCGAAGAGAGTGTAGCGAGTGACCTGGAGGGAGGGAGAGGGAGGGAGAGGCCAAGGATGAGATGGAGGGATGGCTTGGAGAGGCATATGAGAGAGGAGGGTGTAAGCTGGGAGCAGGGCAGTGAAACGGCAGGGGACAGGGCGACGTGGAGGCGATGTGTTTGTGGCCACCCCTTACTGGATTAAGGTGTTTGGCAATAGATAGATAGTTCACTATATCAGTCAGATCATAATACTTGCCAAACCTCAAACCTCCGCGTTCAGTGGTTCTGATAAAGAATATTTTGTGATTTTTAAAAATCATTGTGAAGACCACACATGGTGGCCATTTTCAATCATTTTAACATCAAATGATGCAACCCATGGAGATACATAAGTTCATTGAAGTTGGACTGGATCGGATAAGCAGTTAATTCGTCGTAAGGTTTTTTTTGAAAATGTCCAAAATACAACACCAGCAATAATAATGATAATAATAACTAGAATGGCACTCAGTAGAGCGCATATCTCCGCCAAAGCCCTATCTCACAATGTTAAAGAAAGTGAAAAAAAAAAAAAATCCTGGATCCGCACGTTTATCCGAATCAGCACCAAAATTTAATGGAGTGTATTCTGGACCAAGGCCCATTCATTAACAAGTTCTGTGGAAATCCATCCAGTATTGTTTGTGTAATCTTGCTCACAAACCAATCAACCAACAAACAAACGGACAGAGGTTAATACATAGCCCCCCTGACGGAGGTAATAATAACAATAACAATAATGATAATAATAATAATAATAATAACAACAACAACAACAACAACAACTAGAATTCCGTAACTGTCCTGGGGACAGTCACTAGTCTTCACTGACTGTTTCTTACAATGACCTTGGCCCCATAGGGGAGATATGATTTTTTTTTTTTTTTTCGATCAGCAATGGTCCATACCAGGAATCGTAACATGGGCCATTCAGATTCCTTGCTCAGGTCGTATTGAAATCTCCAGTAGACATGAAAACTTATCTCGTTCACAACATAATACCGAAATGACTCCTTCTGACATGCCCCTCCACAGCACGCGAAGGATTTGGATTATAGTTCTATCAGCAATGGCCCATGCCAGGACACATATCCTGGGCCCTTCAGATTCCTTGTGCAGTCTCTGGTTCTCCTGGAATCGTTGGAAGACTCTTAAGCGGGAATAATTATAATACCAGCGAAAAAAACTAATCTCCACCTACGTAATAGGTGGAGACTAATACTTCGATCAGAAACAATAAGGGTTCACTCCCAGTAGGGGTAAACCTCTAATAACGGCTGATGAACCCTTCGTAATAGAGACTTGGTATGAAGGATGCATATGTTTGGGCCTACTACAGCTATTGAAGACAAACACGAGTTAATAAAAAACGTTATCCAACAACTCTGTCAAAAAAGGATTTATGTATTATGAACACAAAGCTCAGTATTAGCGATAGAATGAAGTAAATCAATACACGAGCTATACACGGTGTGAGGTATATCGCCGAAACTGAAATGGGGTGAAATGAAGATCAAGGAAATTGATGTGGAAACACATAACGTAATAAAAACATATAAAACATTAAATACAAGATCGTGCATATCATAGGTATATCTACTTACAGAGGAGAGGGAGGAAGAGAATTGTAAAGTCGAGTATTGCATAAACAGGAAGATTAAACTGCTTGGCCAGTATCATAAAGCTAACAACGAAAGCTAACTGAAAAGATGAATAAACGAAATTATTTTGATAGATGAACATTCATATTCTTTTTATTTTTCAGTCGTACCAAAACAGAGAAGAGACTGGATAACTAAAGAAATCACAGGACAAACGGATCAGTAAATGATTAAACATACTGGGTATGGTTGTGGGTAAACAGAGAGGTGAAAAAGGAAACATGTTATAAGCACAGAACCAAATATCCCGGACTAAAATTTAGTCTTAATATATTCAGAAAAGGATAGGCAAAACGGCAAGCTTTGCAAAATGCAGGTGCGGGTAAGGGGATGAGTCTGTTATGATGTGGCAGGGGTAAACCAGCTCTGCTGTCGGGCCCTGCTGCGGATGTCACTGATTGCATTGCGCAGTTGACCCTTGTGCGGTGTGGTGCGGTGAGGATCTGTCCGTTCTCTCCTTTGGGGCTAAGAAGCGAATGAATGTGTTTGAATGGATGAGTAAATGGGGAGTGTGTCGTCCTGTCTCGGCTACCTCCCTTTCCTTGGGGGAAGCAGCCTATGTATATAGACAGATAGAAATTCCCTATAACATTACCATGAATAGTGCTGTGACCCATCTGAAGAAACTTCCCTTAATTATGTCTAGGCCTTTAATGCCCTCAGCTTAACTTAGCTTCCCTGACTGCTTCCATTCTGACAGCCTCACTTTTGCCTGTTTCTTTCCTCCTCCTTTCTTCATTCCATTTTGTTTTCCATTTGTCCCTCCATATTATCGAAATGTTTCTCCCTTTTCCTTACCCCATAATTTTCTTCGGATACCCAACATCCTTATTGTCATTTTTTCTTCGTTAATATTCTTCTCTATTGTACTTCCCCATTTTTCCTGTATTCTTTTCTCTCCCTAATTCCTTCGTACATTCCTCATCATATTTGCTTTCTCAAGTTTCATTTCTTCCCCTTTCTGTCATCCCTTCCTCCACACTGCCTCTATCTTACCCATCACTTCTTCCACGATCTTCTCTCATATCTGTTTCCTGCACTTCTCCGAGCCTTCCTCTTGTTACTTTCTCTGCTCTCAGCCCTGTACATTCGTCCATGCTTCCTCTCTATATCTTTCCTTTTTCTTGCTTACTCCCATCTTTTCTCCTTACTTCCATTGACTTTCTTCTTCCTTGCTTCCTCCTCATACTTCCACCTGTTACCAGTCACTTTTCCCTGCTTCCTGCCTTCGTCCTTTATCTCATCCCGTTCCCTCCATAGTTCCTAAATTGTTCCCCAGTATCCCCGCTTTGCCCTTTAACATTTTCTTCATCCTTCTTTATTGTCCTTCAAGTTCTATTTTTTCCTTCCACTCGATCGGTCTTCCTTGCCTCACCTAATTACTTGAAATTCTTCCAGGCTTCCCCTTTGTTTTTCTCCTTTCCTGTTTCTCACTGCTTCCACTCCAGTGTCCTTTTTCCACCCAACCTATATGTCCTTAGTCTTTGTTCTTCCCTTTTAATTTTCTACCCCTTTTGCTCTGAATTCTGTCCTCCCTCATCCCTCTCTCGCTTCCTCCCGTCTTCGTCCATCCTCCTATCCGGTACTAATCCTTCCATTCATCCTACTCTTCATTGCTCCTCCCAGCTTGCTTCCCAGTCTTTTTCTCCCTCAATTCTCCGTACTTCAATACTCGTACTGTATATCCTTCCCTTACACCTTCCTACTTCCATCCTCTTCTTCCTCATTATGCTCTGTTGTCCTCCTCTCCCTATTTGCTCCCTGCTACCTCTCAAGTATCTCACTCCCTGCCTCCAACCTACGTTCATATTTCTTTATTTCATACTTGCCTTTCCCATTTCTCCATATAACTCCCTTAGTTCCGTATTTTTCTCAACTTCCCACCACTCTATTCCTCATTGTTTCCGTCCGCTCACCCTTCAGAATTCTCTCCCTTCCTCTCTGCTTCCTACTACCACATTATTTCTCCTTTCCCCAGTTCATTTTTGTTCTCCTCCTCCTGCTTTCCTCTTTCCCGTGCTATGTTCACTTCATCCAGTCCTCTTGTTCTCTTCTTTCGTCACTCTTCTATGAACCATTCAGAATTCTCAGCTTTTTCTCGTTCCTGCTCCAGTTCCATCCCTTGCTTTCTGACTTTTCTTTAAGTCATCCCTCCTCTTCTTCACACACGAGTACTCTCCTCCCTCTCTCCCTCACTCCTCCTCACTTTTCACCTCCTTTTCTTCACTCCATCCAACTTCCATCCTCTTCCTTTGTACTCGTCCTTGCTCTCCGCCCCCTTTACCCCAATCCTCCTTACTCTCCACATCCTGTCTCTCACTCCTAACTATCCCCCTCCACTCTCAAGCCTCCTTACGCTCTTCCTTCTCTCCCTCACTTCTCCCTATTTTCATTTTCATTTCCTTCACTCCTCGTTGCTCTTGTCCCTTCCTTCTTCCTGCCACCTCACACCTTCACACTTCCTTCCTCCTCTGCCTCAATACAAACGTTTCCTCCTCGTCTCCTCCGCTCCTCTCTACCATCCCAATCTGCCTCCCGTTGTCCGCACTACAATTAGTTTCAATTAAACACCCATTACGAACTACACGCTTAACAGTCCGCTGGCCCACTGCGCCCCAATCCCCATCTCTCTCTGGATAGATAGATACATGGATGGATAGACAGATAGATAGATACACACACACTCACACACACACACACACACACACACATATATATATATATATATATATATATATATATATATATATATATATATATATATATGGAGCCTCTGTGGTACAGTGGTAGAGTGAGCGTTTCTCACGCTGGTGAGCGCGGGTTCGCCTCCCGCCAGAGTTGTAAAAACTTTGGGAAGCGTTCACCAAGCCACTTGCTACTTTGGCGGGCACAAGGGGTGCTGTGGTTGAATCAGTGTCGCATACTATAGTCGCGGCGCGCGACTCTGAGGTTATTATTATCATGCCCCAGCAACTACCAGTCAAAAGTGCGTCTGATTTCGTGTATAATATGAGACGCAAGTGATTCGTGTATAATATGTTCGTGTATAATAATATTCGTGTATAATATATTCGTGCATAATAATATGATTCGTGTATAATTCGACGCGAAATCGGACGCACTTTTGAATGGTAGGTTGCCAGGGGACGATAATGACTACCTCAGAGTCGTGCGCCACGACTATAATATGCTTGCACCCAATCGGCTTAAGGCGGGCCGATGACACTTGGTTCACAGACTACACACACATCCAAAGCCACTACAACACTACAATCACACCCACAAGCACTTCTCACCCTACATACAGTCTCTACCAGACAGCCTAAGCCACTAGGTAGAGATAAATTGGCTGTATCGTCCCTGCTTCGGTAGGGATAGGGAGGTCCTGCAGTGGACCTCAACGGCTGATGATGATGATGAAAAATATATCTATCTATCTATTGCCAGACACCTCTACCCCGTTTGGGGTGTCCACAAACAAATCGCCTCCAAGTCGCCCTGTCCTCCGCCATTTCACTGCCCTGCTCCCAACTCACACCCCCCTCTCTCATATACCTCTCCACCCCATCCCTCCATCTCATACTCGGCCTCCCTCTCCCTCTTCCCCCCTCCACCTCACTCACATACACTCTCTTCGTCAGTCTTTCACCCTCCATCCTCTCCACATGGCCAATCCATCTCAGTGTGTTCCTCATAACGCTTCCTATCACATCCACATCCACACCACAACGGTCCTTTATATCTCATTCGTCAGCCTGTCTCTCCATGTGACTCCACAGGCTCCTCTTAAATAACTCATTTCCACTGCTCTCACTCTTGACTTGTGTCCTTCCAACAATGTCCAAGCTTCACTTCCATACGTTAGAGATGCTATCACAATACTGTCATGTAGTAACTTTTTCACCTCCATGCTCACTTCCCTGTTTCTTATCACTGCTTTCAAAGAACCAGCAACCTTTCTTTCATGCTGTACCCTTTCAAGCACTTCACCCTCCAAACCTCAATCCTTACTCATCACACTACCCAAGTGCTTAAACGTACTCGCATTTTCCAATTCCTCACCATCCAACTTCGCTGTACATTCACTGACTTCACCTCTCTCAAAGACCATCACTTTACTCTTCCCTACATTCACCTTTAGATTCCGTTTCTTACACACTCTCCCAAACTCATCCACAAGCCTTGCAGCTCCCCTTCGTCTTCACTCAACAACACAGTATCATCTGCAAATAACAGTAGAGGGAGTTTCCAAACACTATCCTCTCTCACCAGGGCCACTCCAACATCCACTACCCTACCTTGTACCTCTTTTATTACCCCATCCATATACAGATTGAACAACCATTGAGACATGACACATCCCTGTTTCAACCCAACTTTCAAAGAGAAAAATTCACTTAGTTCACCATCCACACGCACCGCAGCCTTCGCACCATCGTACATACTCTTCACAGCATTCAACAACTTCCCATCTACTCCATATATTCTTAACACTTTCCACAATCCTTGTCTATCCACCCTGTCATATGCTTTCTCCAAATCCATGAAAGCCGTATACAACTTCCTTCTCTTCTCTAGAAACTTTTCCACTAAAGATCTAAGAATGAATATCTGATCTACACAACCTCTTCCCTTCCTAAAGCCACCCTGTTTTTCTCCAACTAATTTTTTTGTTCTTTCTCTAACTCTGTCAATATGTATCCTACCATACACTTTTCCTATTATACTAAGAAGACAAATGCCCCTATGATTACCACACACTTCTTTTTCCCCTTTTCCTTTGTGCAAGGGAATAATTATACCTGACTTCCAATCCTCCAGGACTCTACCTTCCTCCCAGGCCAATCTGCACATCTTCCGCATCCATTCTACTATTATCTCTCCCCCATGCTTCAGCATTTCACCACACACTCCATCAATTCCTGGGGCTTTCCCAGATTTAACTTTCTTCATTGCTTCCACAACTTCTATCCTACTGATTTCTTCCTGTCTTCTCACCTCCCTCCTTCTCCCAGCCATTCCCCAGCCACTTATACTTGCATTACTTCCATCCTCCACGTTCAACAATTCCTTAAAGTGTTCTCTCCATCTGCTCACTTTTTCTCCCTTCTCCACTAGTAATCTACCATTTTTATCTTTGACTCCCCTGCTAACTTCACTTCCACCCTGTCTTACTCTTTTCACCTCTTTCCAGAACATTTTCTTACAGTCCCTCCACTTTACACTCAAATTCCTTCCAAATTCCACATCCACTCTCTTCTTACTCTCTCTCTTACTAATCTTTTCACCTCTCTCTTTCTTTCTACATAACTCTCTCTTCCGCTTCTCAAGTTCTTCCACGCCCCTATTTCTCATCCATTTATTGTATGCTTTCTTCTTTTGTGCCACAGCCTGTCTCACCTCTTCAGTCCACCATGCTGTTCCTTGCACCCCTCTCCGTCTTCTCTTCCTTCCACACACCACATCACATGCTGCTCATATTTCTTCTGTAAATATCCTACACACACCTTCCACGTCTCCCATCTCCTCCAATTCATATTTGCCCAATCGTTCCTCCACTTCTCTCTTATACTCTGCCTTTTTCTCATCCTCTTGTCACCTTTCCACTCTCCTTGCAACTACTTCCTCTCATCTTTCCCTTCTTCTATTCCTCCATCTTACTTGAATCCTAATTCTGGCCACCACCAAGTAGTGGTCAGAAAGTCCACTCCCCCAACCCCTATAAGCTCTTGCATCCATTACACATCTTCGCATCCTTTCATCCACACACACATAATCAATCATTGCCTTCCTTTCATTCAGTTCACCACCCACCATCCTCATCACTCGCCATGTATACCTGCGGATCATTTTATGCCTGAAGAGAGTATTGGCTAACACCAACCCCCTTCCGCCACAAATGTCCACTAACGCACTCCCATTCTCATCTATCTCAGCAGGCACACCCCACTCACCAACTATTCCATCCACCATCACATTCCCAACTTTACCATTCATATCACCGATCAAAAACACTCTCTCATTCCTTCCAAACGTTTCCATGAACACTTCTACATTTGTCCAGAACTCTTCTCTCACTCTTCTAGCACGATCTTGCGTTGACGCATACACACACACAATCGCCCACATTTGTATTCCAACTTTCAACTTTATATATATATATATATATATATATATATATATATATATATATATATATACCTAGGCTGCATCCCCCAAGGAATGGGAGGTAGCCAAGGCAGGACGACACACTCCCAATTTGAGTGGATGAGTAAATATATATTCCTTGGGGGATGCAGCCTAGGTATATACTATATATATAGGAAAGGGAGGTAACCAAGGCAGGACGACACACTCCCAATTTACTCATCTACTCAAACACATTCATGCAGATCTTAGCCCCAAAGGGGAGAAGGGACAGATCCTCATTGCACCACACTGTACGAGGGTTATCTGTGCAGCGCAATCAGTGACATCTGCAGCAGGGCCCGACAGTAGAGCTGGTGTACCCCTGCCACATCATAATAGGTCCATCCCCTTACCGACACCTGACCTAATTAGCTGATCAGACAAATCCGGAAGAATATCCCCTTAGGGCTGCGTCATCATTTATTCATTCACAATTTCTCTCCTATCATTTCTATCACGCACAACAGACATCCCTCTCGCATCCAACGCTGTCTTCACACTGTCCATCCATCCTAGTCGTGGTCTTCCTCTCAGCTTTACACCTCTCACATCAGACTTAGTTATCTTTTTCACCAACCGCTCATTATCCACTTTCTCAATATGCCTAAACCATCGCAACACCCTCTGCTCAACTCGATCAGCCATCTCCCGAACAACTCCAGTTCTCCTTCGCACTTCATCATTGCGTCACTCCATACATACTCCTCAGATACCTCAACCTCATCTCCTTTACGTTCAAACTTTTCCCCTCTGCTACACTCATATTCCATGTTTTAGCCCTATATAACGCAGTCTGTACCACAACACCCTCATAAAGCCTTCTCTTTACATCCATTCTAAGTGAACGACATCTAAATACTTTTTTCATTCCTCCCAGGACTTTCCTACTTCATTCATTCTAAACTTTACTTCTGCATCTATTCTTCCATCCACAGCAACATGTGACCCTAAATACTTAAAACACTCTACCTCAAGCAACTCGCTATTCAAAACTATATTCATCCTCCTACCATCTACCAACCTCGTACACTTCATCACTTTACTCTTATTCTCATTTACTTTCAATTTCCTCCTTTCACACACCCTTCCAAACTCCTCTACCAAATGTCTCAATCTCTTCTCTGAATCAGCCACCAGTGCAGTGTCATCTGCAAACAGCAACTGCTTCAGATTTCTCTCTCTACCATCATCATTCACCAGACTCAGACCTCCACCTAACACTCTTGCATTTACCTCCCTTACAACACCATCCATGTAAATATTAAACAACCAAGGCGACATCACACATCCCTGCCGAAGCCCCACTCTCACGGGAAACCAATCACTCACATTATTTGCCACTCTTACACACGCTATACTATTTACATAGAAACTTTTCACTCCTTTTAGTAACCTATCATGAAGTCCATACAATCTTAAAACAGTCCACAAAGCCTCCCTATAAATTCTATCATACGCTTTCTCTAAATCCATGAACGACCAAAACACATCCTTACCTTTCGCTAAATACTTTTCACACACCTGTCTCACAGCAATTGCCTGATCCATGCATCCCCTGCCTCTCCTAAAGGCACACTGCTTATCACCAATCACTCCCTCTGTACCCTCTCAAACTCTCTTAATTAACACTCTACCATACACCTTACCTACAACACTCAACAGACTTATATTAAACAGAGAGAGAGAGAGAGAGAGAGAGAATAGGCCATTATTAATCAGGAGAAAAAGAGCATCACGCACACGCACACGTAAATGCACACACACACCACACAAATTATAACACTCTTTCCAGCCACAATTAGCAAAAACAACTTTGAATATGTTCGCAGTAAAACGAGTCTAGAGGACACTACATAACCGTGATAAGAAAGTGCGTCATACGACTTCCAGCATAACAAAATAGGCAAATTTAAACTCAGAAGTAAATGGCACGTCTTATATTAATTTCTCAGGTAGGTTACAATACATAAACATAGTAATCTGCGTATCAGTGTTACCCTTAACCTAGAGTAAACACATATACAAGACAAAACACAGAAAAACAACACTTATCCCAAATACAGCCGTGTCCTGGCCAAGCCCCTTACACCTCGGGAAGAGAAGAGAAACCTTGGTGCCATGTGGATTGAGACTGACTAATAAAGCTGCACTGAAACCGTTTTCGAGTCGGGTGAAGTCTGGTTTGACTCGACCAACCAGGTCGGAGCTCCAACTAAGTCTCAGGCATACATGTCTACGTAAGGGTTCAAGGAAAGTGTTCGTAGATTCATTGTATTACGGCCTGAAGCAGAGAGATACACCTGAGGAGGGGTGACGGAATGAGACCTCACCCCCGAAGATGAAGTTTCATAAAAGTAGTACTCTTGTTGATAAACTGCTCATCCTGAAGAAGGCTGTAGCACTCAGGTTCTGGAGAGTGCATCAGCCATCTTGTTCTCTGATCATTTGATGTGTTTTATCTGTATTTCATAGGGTTCGAGGAAGAGAGGCCATCATAGTAACCATTGATTGGAAAACTGATTGTGGAACAGGAATGTCAAGGGGTTGTGGTCTGTATAAACTCGGAGTAGTGGGTGATTTCCATATAAATAACATTCAAATTTCTTGGTGGCTAAGTGGATTGTCAAGAGCTCCTTCTCGATCATACTGTAAGCACACTGAGTCTTTATGAACTTGGCAAAATGGTACGCTATAGGACAGAGTATCCCCTCCTCTTGCAACAGAATGACACTTGTGGGGAGATCTGTCTGCAGGTGAAATGACTTATGGAAATCAGAAGCCACTAAAACGGGGTCACAAACCAAGTATTTTTTTCAGTTGGTCAAAAGAGGTTTGGCAGTTGTCAGTCCACTTGCTGGGCACCTTTCCACTGATTTGGCGGGTGAGTGGAGCGGCAACAGCAGACAAGTTTTGGCAATGCCTTCGGTAATACCCCATTATGCCCAGGAACCGCATCAATGCCTTTATGGATGAGGGAACAGGGTAGGTTAGGATGGCATCTATGTTGGAAGACTTGGGTTGAACACGTCCCTGCCCAAGTTCATGTCCCAGACAGGTGACTGTGGCACTGCAGAACGTACTGCCAGATTGACAGTCAGATGAGCTTCTCTCAGCCTCTCCAGGACACCAGAGATTCTGTCAATATGTTGAAACCAAGTATCTGAGAAAAGAAGTATGTCATCTATGTAAATTGAACTCCCTCAAAGTCCTGTAGGAGGTTGTTCATTAGTCTTTGAAGGGTAGAAGGATCATTACACATCCCAAAGGGCATAACCAAATACTGATGAGTCCAAACGGGGTAATGAAAGCAGGTATTATTTAAGCAGTCTCAGTTTGGTATATGATAGTAACTCTTAACCCCTCCGTGGCCATAGGTCTGGATTTTCACGTGCATCCCTGGCCGATGCCAGGACCATTTTCTGAAGTTTCGAAATTTGATTTTTTTCCCTTGCCATATTGAAAAGGAAGTTCCATTGCACCTGGCAGTGCAAATTTCAGCTTCCTAGATCCATCCTGTGGTGTGCAGTCGAACGCGAAAGTTGCGTAAATGTAGGCAACTGATACTAGTCACATGTAGGTATCGCAGTGACGCAACATCGCCTTTTTTTTAAAAAACCCAAAAACATTGTCAGTGGTGCTGAAAAGGTGTGAAATAACTAGATATGCGTATTTTGAAGTTTTTCAGTATATAATATGCGAAGTTTGAATATAAAAATTTATATGAATATATTTTGCATTTTTCGGTGTATATTGTGTATATGGTAGTATCGACTTATTTTTGTAGTCTGGGTGGTGGAGTTTGTTGGAAAAGGGAGGCGAGAGTTTCTGTTTTCAGACCTAAATGAGATAAACGTAATCCCTTGAGTGTACAGGCTGGACAGTGAGGGTTAAAATGCATGACTTTCCATTCGCACCTCACACGAGGTGATTAGCAGGAAGGGAAGGAGGGCCTTTCCACCCACGAAAGCATCACGTGAACATGGAAAATGTTCCTGATATCCTTGTAAAAGGCAAACAATATGTAAAGTGATTCAAAACAGTACAACAAACCTGAGCAAATATATAAAGCTACCAAACAAATATTAATTATTCTTTCATTATCATGTTTTTATAGTTTATGCCTGTTTACTTATAATCATAAACAGGGTGGTTGTGTGTGTTTCGCAAGGGAGGAGAAAGATTTTTCTTTTTATAATAGAACAGAGGAAGAAAAAACAAATGAATAAAAAAATAAATACAATCCATACACAGATTACTGCTGTCCTCCATTCATATATTATCTGTATCAGTTGGACTTGAACTGCTGTTGGTTGAAGTTTGGATGGAAACAACTATTGCGAAGTGAGTTCCAGAGAGATGCATTTCGGGGAATGAAAGAATTCTGATAGGCAGATGTTCCGCAATATGGCTGAGTGACGATCCAGTCATGAGCGCTGCCAGATGCCTATGTAGCATGAGGGAAGGCATGGAGAGGTGGCACAGTGGATGCAACTTCGTCTGAGCATTTGCCATAAAAATACCTCTAAATAATGCAAGGGAGCCAACATTCCTTCTTACTTGTAGGGGAGGTAGTTTACTTATAAGAGCAGGGTTAACTCCTTAACCGCGGGGCTCAATGGCGCAATGGATCATACCGCGGGGCGTTACTTTTGTGATTCTGTGTTATTTTGAATTCTCCTGGGCTTACAAGTTGTGGCTTGTATTATCTCTCAGTACTGCCAATATCCAACATTAGTCAGCACTCCTAATCTCATCTGTACTCCCATCCATTGTTGACAATTTAGCCATTTTTCTCCGTTCTGGACTCCCCTCCCTACCTCCCCTCCATTACCCTCTCCTCTCGCCTGCCTGGCCATGCTGCACTAAGCAAATTTTCCCCGAAATTTTCCACTGATTTCATCCATTGGAATAAGCCCTATGCCCTTTTCTTATACAAAATAATATATACAAAAAAGAAATAAGGTAAGTGATAGTGCCAGATACCTGGAATTGGCTAATTATCACGTGACATCACCTTACGTGCACTCGTTCACTAATTTCCCCCGGTAATTTCCCCATGAAATATGCTGTATAATCTATTCTCCTAATAAAAAAAAATATATATATATATGAAAGGAAGGGAGAAGCCTAAGTGATAATTACATACACCTGGAACTACCTATTCTTTTATGTATTGTCGAGATTTCCTACCAATCATTTCATAGTATGTAAATTAACAGCTGTCACCCTATTGACCTTGTCAACCCTTGCCTTTTTTTTTTTTTTTTAATGCGAGGAAGAAGGAACCAAAGGCCATGAGACCGCAGTAACAGTTCCCTCCAAGAGAAAAACACAATAGAGAGCCAAATTCAAGATCCGATCATTTTGAGATGCCTGGACACACTGCGTTTGAAAGACTGGAGATCATAGGCAGCAGGAAATACAAACAGAGGAAGACAGTTCTAGAGCTGACCTGTTGCATAAATGAAAGACTGGGAGTAACGGTTAACTCTTGCATTAGAGAGTTGGACAGAAAAGGGATGTGAGTTTGCTGCCAGACGGGTGCTACGCGCCCGTCGTAGAGGTGGAGGAATGCAAGCAGACAGTTCAGAGGAGCAGTGACCATTAAAGTAGCGATAGAAAAGAGATAAAGATGCAACAGTGCGGCGAAGAGACAGAGGTTGAAGGGAGTAAGTAAGAGGAGGAGAGTTAATGAGATGAAATGCCTTTGACTCCACCCTATTGAGAAGAGCTGTATGTGGGGAGCCTCCCCACACATGAGAGTGTACTCCACACAGGGGCAGATAAAACCCCTGTATAGAGTCAACAATTGTGCAGGGGTAAAGAAAGAGCAGAGTCGGCTTAGCACACCCAATCTCTTGGAAGCAGATTTTACAAGAGATGTAATATGATCTTTCCAAGATAAGTCCCGAGTAAATGAAACCCCAAGCATGTTCAAGGATGATGCATTAAAAACAACCATATTATTTTAACCCCAGTCAGAGATATGAGCCAAGTCAGACATTAGGTGTGCCATAGCCTCATCCCTTGTTTGTTGAAGTAAATGTTGAGATGGGCGTTGTGGGAACCGAATGGAAAGGTGAAGGGTGGAGTCATCAGCGTATGAGTGGATAGGGTTAGATATACAGCTCAGAAGATTACTGATGAATAAAAGGAAGAGAGTTGGTGATAGGACAGAGCCCTGAGGAACACCACTGTTGATAGATCTAGGAGAAGAACGATGGCCGTCTACAACAGCGTCTATAGAACGACCAGAAAGGAAGCTAGCGGTGAAGGCACAGATAGAAGGATAGAAACCGTAGGAGGGCAGTTTCGAAATTAAAGATTTATGCCAGACTCGATCGAAAGCCTTTGAGATGTCAAGTGCAATGGCAAAGGTTTCGCCAAATTCCCGAAAGGAGGATGACCAGGAGTCTGAAAGGTAGGTGAGAAGATCGCCAGTGGAGCGTCCCTGACGGAACCCATACTGACGATCGGAAAGAAGGTTGTGATAGGAAAGATGCCTTAAAATTTTTCTATTGAGAATTGACTCGAAAACTTTTGAAATACAGGACGTTAAAGCAATTGGACGATAGTTGGAGGGTTGGGAGTGGTCACCCTTCTTTGGGACTGGCTGAATGAGAGCAAACTTCCAGCAAGAAGGAAAGGTACAAGTTGACAGACAAAGGCGAAAGAGTTTGCCTAGGCAGGGTGTAAGCACAAAAGCACAGTTCTTGAGAACAACAGGAGGGACCCCATCAGGCCCATATGCCTTGTTAGTACTGAGGCCAGTGATAGCAGAAAATACATCAACTGAAGAAATTTTAATGTCAGCCATGAGGAAGTCAGAGGGGGGAAGTGATGGAGGAACAGCACCGTAATCGTCTAAGGTGGAATTGGAGGAGAAAGTCTGTGCAAAGAGATCTGCTATATCAGTAGAAGAAATTGCTACAGAACCATCAGAGTAGAAAAGAGGAGGGAAGGATGATGAGGTAAAGTTGTTAGAAAGATTTTTGGCAAGGTGCCTGAAGGAGCGGGAAGAATTCGAGTTGGAGGATTGAGAGCATTTAGTATGGATGAAATTATTTTTAGTAGAGCGAAGAAGAGACTTAGCACGATGCCGGGCAGAAACGTAAAGATGATGTGATTCAGGGGTGGGTTGGCTCCGGTACCTTTTGTAGGCCCTCTCCTTGTTGTAGACAGCATTAGAACAAGGGTGATTAAACCAAGGCTTTCTTGCGTTAGTCAAAGGATATGAGAAAGGAATGTATGCTTCCATGCCCGAGAGAATAACCTTCACAATGCGCAAGGCACACTCAGATGGCTCCCGGCCATGGAAGCAATAATCATTCCAGGGAAAATCAAGGAAGTACTGCCTGAGGGCCTCCCAGTCCGTGGCTCCAAAATGCCACAGGGTCCACAGGCCGTACCGGAGTGATAGGACAGGTTAAGGTAATAAGATTGTGATCGGAGGAGCCTAACAGAGAGAAAAGATTAACAGAGTAAGCAGAAGGATTAGTTGTGAGGAAGAGGTCAAGTATGTTGGAGCTCTCTCCAAGGCGGTCAGGGATACGGGTAGGGTGCTGTACAAGCTGCTCTAGGTCATTAAGGATAGAAAAGATGTAGACTTGTTCACCAGGTGGATCCGTGAAAGGAGAGGAGAGCCAAAGGTGGTGGTGAACATTGAAATGCCCATATATGCTGCAGGAATCAGCTCCTTGTTGTCCTCTAAGGTGAAACCATGTCACACTCGCGTGCCGCCCTTTCTGCTGCTTCTGTGCCCATTGTAAAGGGCCCTGTGACCTCTACCCCTAGAAAAACTCGTGTGGGAAGCAGTAAAGGACTTAGTGACTCGGCAGTGGAACGTGAACTGGCAGAATGATCTATGATAATGATGAATAGTAACTTTGATCATTCGGGTGAATCACGTGAAGAGCCTGGGGAGGAAATCGTTACAGAAACTCCTAGTACGAGTGCTTCAGTGTCCTAAGTTATCCCTAGCTCCAAGGGAAAGGAGCCCTTAGTGCAGCAAGGGAAGGAATTTGGGAAGGGAGTGAATAAGCGGAGGGTTAGCCCCGAAACAATGGCCCCATGTGACCCAGCCCGCCATGAGTCCCGAGGTGAATCACCTCCCTGCTCCACCAGCCCCACTTCACTAATTTCTTCCTCATCTTCAGCGGAATTTTCTCCTGAGTCTTCGTCGTCAGAGTCTCCACCAGCATCTACAGTGAAGGCAGGCCGTGGGGGAAGAGGTAAATCCCTGACTCGTTGTAAAAGTAGAGTAGCAAGTACAGTAAGGGCTGCTAGTGGTACACGGCAACCTAGGGTCAGTGAGAGTGACCTTGAAACAGCCCAGTCTGCCTCACAGCCACCCTCCACCCTCACACGTCCCACACCGCCACTACATGGAATCCTACGCCTTCGTGTGGACGGAAGGTTCCGATTTCGTCCCTGAACATCTTCATTTTGACGAGAGTTCTTCAGGGATACAGCCTGCCTTCACTCTTGACGAGGATGCTGAGTGTGTGGACTTCCTTTTGGCCTTACTCAGTGACGAAGTCATGCACCACATATGTGATGAGACAAACAGGTATGAATCACAACGTGCTGCAAGTGGTGCTGGTGCAGCGAAGATGCAACAGTGGACCGTGCTGGGAGTGCATGAGCTGTATGTGTTCTTCGCCCTCATGCTTCTCATGCCACACTCAAAGAAGCATGAGTTGGAAGAATACTGGTCAATGGACCTCTTACTACCCTCACCCACCTTCAATAAGTACATGGCCAGAGATCGCTTCCGGAACATCGTGGGAAACCTGCACTTCGCCAACAATGATATACCTTCCCAAAACGACCCACTCTGGAAGATCTGGAAGATTCTGAGCAGAATGAAGGATAAGTTTATGCCATTCTTCCACCCCTTTCAGAAGGTTGTCATAGACAAATCCTTGGTTTTGTTCAGAGGACGTCTTAGGTTTGTACAGTACATTCCAAGCAAACGCCATTGCTTTGGAATCAAGTTCTTTGTACTGTGCAACTGTAAGACAGGGTACATCCTTGATTTCGTCATCTATTCAGCCAGCACTGTCGATCTGGACAAAACACCCCTCCTTGGCTTCTCAGGTTGTGTTGAAAGTGCTGCTTAAAAGGTATTTTGGTGGGAATCATGTGCTGTATACTGACAATTATTATACAGCACCGAAACTTGCTAAATATCTTTCAGAGCACGGCATCGGCTCCTGTGGCACTGTGAAGAGCAATCATGCCCACTTCCCCAAATTCCCAGAGGCAGGAAACTCACAGCAAGGAGACGTGCACCTACACAAGTCTGAGAAGATGCTGGCAATACGGTGGCATGACGAGGATCGTGCACATGCTCACCACCGTACACAAGGGGGAAACGAAAGACAGTGGGAAGGTCGACCGTAGGACAGGTGAACCTGTGAGGAAACCTGATGCTGTCATAGACTACAATATCAACATGTGGCTAGTGGACAAGTCCGACATGATGATTGGAGAGATCGATTGCCTCAGGAAGAACACTAGGTGGTACAGGAAAGTTTTTCTGCATCTCATAGACATGACGATGCTGAACGCCTTCATCCTGTACAAGATGAAGGTAAAGCCACCCAAGTCCTTCTCCCTGAGGTTGTTCGCCAGAACTTGTGTTCAGCAGCTGCTTGAGAGATATGGTAGGGTGACAGCAGCAACTCCAAGGCACCATGCAGTAAGACTTTCTGACAGACTTGAGCAAGGGCGTACATGGATCGGCACAGACTGGTGCAAATGCCTGCCACAACCAAGAGGAAGGCTGCGATCCGCAGGTGCCAGGTGTGTGCACATACCACCCGACGCACACCTGAGCACAAACGCACCTCTTGGCAGTGCGCTGAGTGCCAGGTTCCCCTCTGCGTTACCTGCTTCTTTGATTACCACAGCCTGAAGCAGTTCTAAAAGTGCAAGTGGAAAATGTAAATAATGTGTAAATATTGTGTAAATAATGTGTAAATAGCAAGTGAAAGCAATGGATTTAAATATGATGGAACAGTGTAATACAGTTTCATAAGTTACTGCAAGTGACAGTGCATTACATAGTGTAAGTAAAATAGAAGTGTAAATATTGAAAATACAAT
This sequence comes from Coenobita brevimanus, assembly GCF_032717465.1. Taxonomy (NCBI): domain Eukaryota; kingdom Metazoa; phylum Arthropoda; class Malacostraca; order Decapoda; family Coenobitidae; genus Coenobita; species Coenobita brevimanus. The sequence continues at coordinate 37,151,132 of NC_136967.1, forward strand.
AGAAAATGTAAATAATTACTAATATAAGAATATGAGTACAAATACTTGAAGTTATGACAGTGAAAGTGAAACTGTGGCTCTCTACGTATTTTACTGAAAGAGAAATTGAATGCCTACAGTGACAATAAACTACTATTACTGAGGGAATCTTATGGATAAAGACTGAAGATATATATAAGTGTTATATAGTAATAGGAATATAAAGCGTGAGTGTTTTTATGAATAATAAATGACAGAATACCAGTGGCGAACGAGTGCAAGTGGGAAGGTCATATGCGCTCGTTTTTTTCATTGCTTTCACAATTTTTTTTTTTTGGGGAGTATGGATTCCAAACTATTTGAAAATCATAGAATAGTGTTTCAAGTGATAATATCAGGCTGTGGTAACCATATTACGGGTTGTCGGGAAGTGTAAAGTGGAGACTTCATTACCCAGCATTAGATGTCTCCACAAGTCCTACAGTACTCGACGAAGGCTCAACAAACATTCCAGGAGAAAGCTGAATGTATGTGCCATAGGCATATTTAATTTTAATATTCTGGGACTAATAACTGATTTTTGGTAAATATTTTTAGAGAGTTTGTTGGAGAGCAAATATCCCTGCGGGACACGCAAGTCGAGCCAAAACAACCATGCGGTTTAGGGGTTAATACTTCCAGCAGCTTTGTTCTGAATTTTTTTAGTTGTTTTAATGCAACCTCTCCACATCCACTTCACAAGTGAGAGCAATATTCAAACTGACAGCAAACATGACTTTTATACATTATAGCTAACTGTTTGTCATTGAAGAAATTATGGACTCTGTACAATACTCCAAGTTTCTTTGAGGCGGTTTTAGCAAGTGATCTGATATGAGAGGTTCAGCTGAGGACATTGTGAAGTGAGACCCCGAGAATTCAGTACATTTTGAGATGGGAATATTAGTAGCATTGAAGGTAATATACGAATCTCACAATATCTGTCTATTAGTAAATTGTGTATATTTGGTTTTTCTAGCATTAAATGAGACAAGGTTGTTTTGTCCCCATTCATTGATCGTAAATAAGTCTTGCTTTATGGAGATGACTGTACTGAGTTGAGAGTCAGAGATATTAGACTTTGTAAATGGGTGTTTGAGTGTGAATGAACTATGAAGTGTTGAGTCATCTGTATATGAATGGATGGGATTGTGGGTGACAGATAAGAGATCATTAATATGAACCAGGAACAGAGTTGGCGCCAGAACTGATCCCTGTGGCACGCCGGCGTTAATTGGATGGAAATTGGAATATAGATCATCTACTTTTTCTCTTATTTTTCTGTCGCTGAGATACTCAACCTCCTGACTCATACCATTCATCAATCAATCCACCTATGTGGAGAAACTGATGCAGTAGCCCTTGATATTTCTAAAGCTTTCAAAAGAGTGTGGCACCGTTCCGTGGTGTCCAAACTCCCTTGCTATGGACTAACGTCTTTTGTTCCTCTGCTTTCCTCATATCTCAGTGAAAGAAAAGTATGAGTAAATGCAGATGATGTATAGTCCATTTACCACTCAATAAATGCCGATGTGCCACAGAGATCAGTTCGGGTGCCAACTCTGTTCCTGGTTCATATTAATGATCTCTTATCTGTCACCCACAATCCCATCCATTCATATGCAGATGACTCAACACTTAACAGTTCATTCACACTCAAACACCCATTTACAAAGTTTAATATCTCTAACTCAAAACTCAGTACAGTCATCTCCATAAATCGACTTATCTATAGTCAGTGAATGGGAACAAAACAACCTTGTCTCATTTAATGCTAGTATAACCAAATATATACAATTTACTAATAGACAGATATTGCTAGATGCGTATATTACCTTCAATGCTACTAATATTCCCATCTACAAAAGTGCTGAAATTCGCGGTGCCTCACTTAAATTTTCCCAATGATTATTCCGACTAACCGCAAACACCTGGTGGCCATATGGCAGAGATCCCAGGTCAGTAAGAAGTAAGGCTTATGCTGTACGATTTGAATCCAATCATAGTAGTGGGAAGAAGATATATATGATATAAAGCACAGTGTATTTCGATCTTTTACCCTACAATTAGCTGAACTATGAATCCTCGCCTCGAATTCATACACTCTGATATTTATGCCCATCGTGCTACCTATTATTCCCTGACTGTTTTGTTAGTGCCCCTGTTTGTTTGCTTGTTTTTTGTAAATACTGGATAATATTTATTTCTATAAGGGAGTAATGCGTGAGCAGTCTTTGGTAGTCGTTAACCGCCTCACCACGACATCTAAGAAATTGTTTTTGGTGACGGCAAGAAAAAAGTGGGAAAAATACCATTGTACTGAAAGGGTTTATGGTAACTGTGTTTATCCCCTTTACCACAAAAGGTCTCCTCTAAGCTGAAGAAAAAGTACAAAGATGGGAAGAATTCGTGCAAAAGCTGTCAAGTAGTGAAGGGGTTAAGCCTGGCGTATTCTCATTATCAGAGCAACGATGATCTAACAGTTTTCTGGTAATATGAAGCGTGTCCTTGTATCGCACCTCACAAGCTGACTTAAGTAAACGAAAATGTGTCTTCTCGAAAGGTATTGCAGAAAACTGTTTCACATAATGAAGGATTGTCTCAATTATGGTGAACTGTCGTGAATTTTCCTTCCCGGTTAGTTGGGAATTCCGAACTCCAATATTCAAAGTTTCGTTACAGAGAGGATGAACTACAGTTACAATGGCAGTATAGTGTTAAACTTTGTTGAGTAAGAAATCTTCTCCAAGGCTTATGTCATTTGCAATGTATCTCATTTTGGAGGGTGAGTTGTGTGTGTGTGTGTGTGTAAGCCTGAAAAAACATACCCAACAGAAGCATATGACCATAATTACAAACTCCGACAAGTAACTGCCAACACTACTAGCTTTAACTAGAAACATTGATTCATTCATCTCCTCCCTCTGTTCTCTGTTGTTGGTTCCTTCATTCATTAAAATCACTGGCAAATTCACTAGTGTGTGTGTAATTCACCGGGTCGGTCAGGATCACTTGATGGTCGTGATAGTCAGCTTTTACCCTCCCGCAAGGGAGCTGAGAGCTCATATAGTCCGATGTAAGGGCAAGTCTGTGACCTTCACACACGCACACACCCGTCCCCCTTGCTCAAGGGAGACAGTAACCACCCACTTCGTCAGTGAAACTTTTCGCAACCTGAGCAAGGCGCGAACTCCCGTCCACCAGTTGGCAAGCGGGAACGTTACCACTGCACCAGCAAGCGGTGTGTGTGTGTGTGATAATATATGTCTGAAAAAAACATACCCAACAGAAGCATTTGACCATATTTACAAACTCCCACAGGTAACTGTCAACACTGCTAGCTTCCTAATGGATGTATCCATTTGTAATACAGTAGTATGTAAGTATGTTGTATGTTCTATCAGTATTCTATAAGTGTTCTGAGTAGGGCATACGTGACCTAAAACCCTTACCTAAGATCTGGCCTAGTTCAAATTCTGCTTACATAGTCTTTTCAAAAGGGGAAGCCAGCGAGCACACCGGCTTTTCTCCTTCAGAGACAGGGCAGGCGTGGTGGAAGTAGGATCTGTGGTTAACGTGTATAAATACATAACCGTAAAATCACCCAGGCCTTTGGATTCATCTACAAGTGACGAGTGTTGGTTCAACAATTGGTGGATAGCGAGTGGGATAAAAGTTATTTCACGTCTTCTGCGGGCAATCTCTGTTATTGCCCCCTTGCCCGCAGTACTGCACCTTCCACGACGATAGTCTGTTTCTGCCTCCAGCCTCTTTGCGGTTTTGGTTTGGTTCTGCTACGCAGTACCTAATAGTGGTTCTGTTACGTGAATATCTAACCCACACCAACCCCCTCCTGCCACCACAACCACAGTAAGTCCTCCACCACTAACCTAATTAGCCTACCTGCCTGAACTGCCAGTCCTGTGAAACCTTAGTGATTTAGCCCTCATAGCCCCAACCAACCTCCCCAATCCCCACTGCAGTGAGTAACCCCCAACCACCACCAAGTGCAGTGCGTCATCGCCACCCCTCACCAACCAAGGCCGTCTCTATGTGAAGGCCTGAGTGTGAGATTGGTGACGTCACAGGGTGGGTCCGATCGCCGCGCCGCCACTCGTTTGCTACTGTTGCTCGTACGATTTTACCTCATTCCTTCGTCTTACATTTATTGACTACTTTCTTATAACTCTTTCTGTCAGCACTTACCTTTTGCAAGTATATTTTTCATTAGGTTAGGTTACACTGACACTGTAAAGGAAATTAATAATGCTACTGAAGCTTAGCATTTTTATCCTAAGGAGTGATAGCAATGGGTGTACGAATACTGTGTGAAGAGAAACAAAGAACTTTACAAAACAGAAAGAGTCTAGTCATATCTAGTTTACTCTGACAAACAGAAAGGAAAGAAACAAAGAACAAAAAGAAATGAAAACTTCTATAGTGTAAGTTATGTCAAAGTTGGTATCACCTAGAATGTGTAGGGATGCCACCAGCTTATTTTAAGGTATTTCAGAAAGCTAATTGCGTTTGGCTCGGTGAACAGCTTAAGTATAGTTACTAATTATCAAGGGTTACTCTGCTACTAGTGCCTTGCTGAAATCAACTACCATTTCCTTAGTTTTGCGGACACTGAGCTCCAAGAAGTTGCCTTTGCACCATTTAGTAAAATAGTCTAGTTCCTGACTGCAAATAAGATTACTGTTCTTACAAAAAGAAACTAACGCAGTATAATCTGCATACTGTATGCTACTTAAAAAGCCTTCAGGAGTTATGTACACATCTACAATCACCTGTACCATATAAGAGTAATCAGAAGTCATAATAGCACACAACCTTAGGGGGCCCCTGTGTTTACAACTGTTTTGAATTTTTACCCATAAATTTCACATACTTGTACTGGGGTATGTCAAATCGTGAATCCACAAGATAAGAGCTGACACTCAATGAAATTAGTTTCCTCATCAAAAGATGGGGCTGAATGGTGCAGAATGCACTTGAAAAACCAACAAATCATATTTTTGCAAAGTACTTCACTGATCTGGTGCTGACATTTTCCATAATGTTTAGAACAAAATCTATGAATGATAGTGTAGCATCTTCAATACACATTTTCTCTCTGTAAGCAAACTGTAAAGTATCCTTATTATATTTAACCTGCTCATACAAAAATTTGTTGATAAAATGTTCAAGACATTTGATAAAATTACATGTCAAAGCCACTGGCTGATAATCATTATGGCATTTTGGTGTCCTGGTTTTTGGAACAGGAACTATTTCAGAAAATTTCCATGGTCTCGGTATGTATGCCTCGTTTAGAGAGCATTGGAATATTTCACACAGAGTTGGAGCTAGTTGTTCCTTACAGAAAGAAACCGCCTTTGCACTTATTTTATCAGGTCCAGCCACTTTACTACTTTTCACCCTCTTCAATCTGTCCATAATGTCATTCTGAATTAAAACTATTTGGTCATCATTTTTTTGTTTTCAAGAATTCAGAGATGGTGTGTTGGTGTATGGAAGTCATGGATGTCAAACCTACAATAGAAGTTATTTAGGTCATTACAATAATATTCAGGATTCTGTACATCCTGCATGCCTGCTTTCTTTGTAAAACTATACCTCATACCAATTAATCTGCCCAGGCATGTATGGCAGCATTGTTCCTGCCGAGATTCTGATTGGCTGGAGGTGTTTGTTCGATTTCGTTGTTGCTTAAACAGATACTTTCTTTATTATCAGATATGATGCTGAGTTTGTCGACAATACAATCGTCAAAAGCAGTAAGAAATCCTTTAATACTTAACAACAATGAAATTTGCGTAGGAAGATAGAAATATGAGTCAACAAAGTATTTTAGCAGCCAAAGTCAAGGTCAGCATTCGAACAATTCCTTTAAATCTCCGACACTTGATAATATAACAGAAAATTAAGGAAACCTGCTTAATCTAAGCGTTGGTGTAACACACATTTAAATTCTAAGATCAGTCCGCACCCTTTAACGGTGCCACAACTCTGAATAATTAAAAGTTCTAATGAAAAGACGAGTTGTGCGGGGAGGGAGGTTTGAAAAAATTACGAAAATCAAAGTAGGCTAAAGGAAAACTATTTCATTTTATCTCCTCTATTATCACAGTACGGACTGAACTTAACCCGCCCCGTCCCGACCACTTTTTGACCACTGGTACCCCTCAATCCTGACCATTTTTCGACCCTTTTTTTTTTTGCTTAAACTTTCGCTTTTGGTCAGAAACAATGGTCAGTGGCAAAGAAATTGGTCCCCAGGGTCCCTAATTACCCTAACCAGGTATGCCTTGGTCCCACCTGGCCCCGTGTTCTCCGTAGGCGGTCTGAGCCTCTAACGTTTTCTATGGTATTATAAGTCTGGGAAACCAATGAAAGTAAGTAAATATGTATTTATTACAAACATAAAAACATGTGATAAAAGAGTATATTGGATTTTATACAAAAATAGAGCAGAAATAAGCATTGTACCATCGTGCAAAACGAGCAAAATCAGGCAACTTGGTCACGATGAATCGCTAACATTCTAAAATCATGATACATATCATTTTTTTTACTTACATAATACTTTTACAATAACATTATACCATTTTACATTTTATTGAACTGTTTTTACGTATTCACAGGCCTTTTGATAACATTTAGCGTAATGTTAGCGCTTATTTACGTAGTGAGTGAACTCGCTGTGACTGTTGTTTCAACTCGTATTGTTTTTTTTATACTTCCATAATACTTTTCTATTATTATACATATTTCAACTTTATAGAACTGTTTTGAGATTATTTCAGGCCTTACATAAATATATAGTGTAATAATAGCGCATAATAACACACACGGTGAAGTCGCTATGACTACTATTTCAACTTACAACCTATTTTTGTACTTATATAATAATTCTCCACTAACATTGCACATGTTTACACTTGATATAATTGATATCACATAATTTCAGAACTTACGATGGAACTGAGCGTCATATTAGCGCGTACTTACACAGGGAGTGTTATCGCGATATCATTTGTTTCATCTTACACTAGTATTCAACTTATAAAATACCTTACTACTAACATTACAACACATTCCACTTTATATAATTCCTATCACATACTTACTGACCAGAATGTGAGTGTACTCGTGACATCAATTATTACAACTTACACTACTGTTCAACTTATACGTTTTATTCATGCTAACATTACACCCGTTTCCACTTTATTTCCTTGCTATCACATATTTACTGACCAGATTTACACAGTGGGTGTAGTTTTTATATCAATTCTTTCAACTTACACTAATTCTCAACTTATACATTACTTTTCTGAAAAAATAACACCCGTTTCAACTTTATATTTGACTTAGCACCTACTGACTGGCCTTACCATTATAATGAGCGTCATTTCGCCTTCCAACACAGTTTCAGTAGTGTAGGAAATTATGATACTCCTTGAAACAAGGCTGAAGGCACAACGCAACATTGCACTCGACACACTCGTACCTTGTGTCTTTTCTCTGAGTGGATGGTCTGACTGTCGAGTGCTTACATACATGGCAGTGACGCTGGGGTTTACGACGGTTTGGGTCGGAAGGGATTGCGCTGGGATAGTGGCGTCCTGCAAGACGTAGGGGAGTCTGAGCAGCCATGGGGGTGCGGGTGCGGTGTGTGGGTCTGTCCTGGGCATGCTTGGCGATTATTTCACGTGCAAGCTCCCTCACAAACCCCTCAAAGGTCTCGGATACTCCGGTGCTCATTGCGTGTAGGTAGTGGGCGTTCAGGACCGTGATGTCGAGCAAGTGGAAAAAGAGTTTCTTGTACCACTTCATCGTGGTCCTGGCACAGTCAACACTTGAAATCATCGAGTCTGACTGATCAACTTGCTTCATGTTCAGATTATAGGCCAGTACAGACTCGGGTTTCCATACGTTGCGCCTCCTCTCGCTACGGTGATCCACGGAGTCTGTGCGGTGCATCAGGGGGCTGTGTACAGTTGATAGGAGGCAAACTTCCCTGTTGTGGTTCCACAGGGTGGCAAGGATGTTATTGGCCTGGAAGAAAACCACCTCGTTCTTGTCAAGTTTCCTCCCTATCTTGACCATATGGCGACGGTTTCTCTTGACTGTACCACAGACTCCGGTGTCGTGTTGGTGGAGGAACCTAGCGAGAAGAGGGCTAGTGTACCAGTTGTCCAGGTACAACACATGACCACGATGAAGGTACTCTTCTATCATTGTCTTCACCACGGCCCCAGAGAGTCCTATACTCAGATCTTCTGTTATATCTGTCTGTGCGCCCGTGTACAAGACTATGTCTTGCACATAACCAGTCTTACAGTCACACATAACAAAGATCTTGAACCCGAAACGGTGTCTCTTGCTGGGTATGTACTGCCTAAAGGAAATATTGCCTCTCCACAACACAAGACTCTCGTCTATGATGAGGTCTCTGTAGGGATAAAATGAGGAGCGGAACATTTCCCGTAAATGATCAAATACCAGCCTAATTCTCCTCATTTTATCGGTGTTATTTGCATTGGCTGGATCTTCTGCATCAAAAAAGTGGAGGCGGTCGAGAATATACTGAAATCGGTTACGACTCATCACCTTTCCAAAGAAAGGTGTGAGGATGATTGGGTCTGTTGTCCAGTAGGCAGGAATTTGGTTTTTCCTTACCACACCCATCAAGAGAACCAGGGCCAAAAATAGGAACATCTCTGAAATTGTAACGGGATAGTCATACTGTTGGGAATGCCTGCTCGTGGTTCCCAAACATTCACTTTCACGGCGCTGTGATTGTGAAAAGATATTAGTTTGTTCAACTATGCGCCCCACAAACGCCTCACCAAAGAACAAGTGGAAAAAATCCACCCTAGACGAACCTGCATTCACAACTGGAGCCGTGCAACCAGACCGCCACTCCTCAGTGAAAGGGTGAATGATGGGAGTAAAATTACTCCCATCTTCCCAGTTCCACGTGACACCACCGTCTCCAGCCACGTCCCCATCGTCAGGGTGGGGAGGTGAGGGTGGTGGGGGAGGTTGGGGAGGTGGAGAGCGGAGCCTCTCATCACTCGCACTTCTCTTCCCTCTCCCTTTTCCTTTACCCTTTCCCTTCCCTTTCTTTCCTTTCCCCACATCCTGGGGCTCTGGGGAGGAAGTTTGGGAATATTCTAGGGAGAAAAAAGTGCTGGGGAGTGACTCCACCTCCTCTCCCCTAGGCCTACGTGCACCACGTGCTCGTGCTGCCTCCCCCACACCACTTGCCCCTTCACCCCGCACTACCCCCACACCACTCTCACTTTCACCAGCGCTGCCACATGACACTTTCCCTTTCCCCCAGCAATCCCACCACACCACTTGCCACTTCCCCAGACAAAGGACTTTCACCATACCTTATATGTCGTCTCGCCCCACTTTCTGATCCTCGTGGTGATATTTTTTCTTTTCTCAACCACGCGACGATATCACGTCCTAAGCCACCATCATCCTCATCGCCCTCATCCTCGTTCTCATCAGATTCGGGATGGAGAGATAGCCGTGCACGTGGTTGGGCAGCAGGCTGGCCTTCCCTTGCCTTACGGTATGTCACATACCGCGTTTTTCGGGGTGAAGGGACCTCCTCATCACTGCTACTTATTTCTTCCTCTGGCTGGACGTAATCGCGATCTACCACATCATCGTCGAGTGGAGAATCACTATCTCCAGTGAAGGCTTCCAGGGCGGATGCAATTTCCTTGTCTGAGAGACCTTTCCGCGCCATGTCTGACCTGGGTCACTGCTAGCAGGTGAGTGACCGAGACAAGGGCGAGCGCGGGTCACGCGGGGTCTAGGATGCTGCCCGCCTGGCGGCAGGTAGGGGAGGCTTGGGTACGTGGGCGAATCGAAAATCTCGCGCGAATTTTGAAAATTGTGGAAATTATGAATCTTGCAATTGCAGGACGTTGAAGTACGTCGACGGGATTGGCAGTGACATAACGTGAGGAAATGGAAGTACGTTGACGGGACGCCGCGGGTTAATATTTAAATGTGTGTTACACCAACTCTTAGATTAAGCAGGTTTCCTCAATTTTCTGTTATATTATCGAGTGTCGGAGATTTAAAGGAAGTGTTCGAATGCTGACCTTGACTTTGACTGCTAAAATACTTTGTTGACTCATATTTCTATCTTCCTACGCAAATTTCATTGTTGTTAAGTATATAACAGATTTCTCATTGCTTTTGACGATTGTACTGTTGACAAACTCAGCATCATATCTGATAATACAGAAAGTATCGACTTAAGCAACAATGAAATCGAACAAACACCTCCAGCCAATCAGAATCTCGGCAGGAACAGTGTTGCCATACATGCCTGGCCAGATTAATTGGTATGAGGTATAGTGATTTTCCTAAGACCACTCCAAGCTGCCTTTGTATCATACCTACATAGGTTTTTAATTTTGTGCATTTTTTTTTTTTTTTTTTTGCATTAGACACTATAAATTTTTTACTCTAAAGTTTTTAAATTTGTCCTATCGTTGCCTACAACACAACTTTTTTCTCATTCAGCAATTGTTTAAGTTCATTTGTGATCCAGGGTTTATTTGGGTAGCATTTCACTATTTTACTTTGAACCACAATATCAGCACAGAAAGAAATGGGTAAAATTTTACAAGTGGACAATACACCCCACAGGTAGTACAATATATTTTTCTGGTAGTTTTTTTTTATGCGATTCGAATGTTTTTGACCTTCACTTTTGTCGAAAATGCCTCATTATCCCTCTTTTCCAATCATGAACTTTGATTGGACAAGTAGGTGAAATTAAGCATTTTCCGAAAAAAATGAAGTAAAAAACAACTCAAATAGCATCAAAATCCACCAGAAAAATATACTGCACCACCGGCTAACATAACGGAACAGATGAAACCTAACCAAACAGACGTAACGTAACCTCACCAAACGCATTAAACCAAACAAAACGTAACCCAGCATACCTAACCTATCCTAGGAGAATACGTAACGTAACCTCACCCAACACACTTAACCTAACCAAACCTACCCCAACATACCTAACCTATTCTAGGAGAATGCATTACGTAACGTCACCCAACACACTAAACCAAACCTACCCCAACATACCTAACCTATCCTAGGGGAATACGTTACGTAACCTCACCAAACACAGTAAACCTAACCAAACCTACCCCAATATACCTAACCTATCCCAGGGGAATGATACGCAACCTCACCCAACACACTAAACCTAACCAAACCTACCCCAATCTACCTAACCTATCATAGGGGAATAAGTTACGTTATCTCACCCAACACACTAAACCTAACCAAACCTACCCCAATATACCTAACCTATTCTAGGGGAATGCTTACCCTTGAGATACGATTGTCCAGGACGAGGGTCGTCTGGCAATAACGTCATGGTTCCAGAACCTTTGAATCCAGTGGTTTATGAACAATATAATTTTTCAAGCCAGGTGTGTGTTGTCCAGAAAAGTTCCTTTGCAGTTAGAAACACGAAAACTACACTGTACCCGTTTCTTGGTTTTTGCATACTTTTTGTACCAACCACAGTACGGCTGATGTCTGTCTTTTCAAAATTTACAAGGTTCCTGACAGTCTGGTCAATAAACTACCGAAGGTAATACACCGTGTCCTCCTCAGATTTCGAGTGGAAACACTTTATCACTCGTAAATAATCAATATCACACCAGGGACACACAGCACGTCTTTCTTCTTCAGAGGCCATAGCGAGAAGGATTTGAATTTTCCATCCACATTGAATCAAAAAGCGCGATTTAAAATAATTGGCCAAATTCCATCACGTGACCTAAAGTAGGCATATGAGTGGGTGATACAAACGTACGAGACGCATGCGCAGTCGGAGGGAAGAGAAACAAACGTACGAACGCACGCATTTTTTTACCCGGAGCGGCCGAGTGAAGATCCAAGGTAGGTTTATTTGGAAATTTTAAATTAAATTCATTACTCTGAAAATATCAATTTCCGAATGGAGTAATGGGGGTTCTTTGTGATCCTTAGGGACTATACTATAAGCTAATGGTGCTAAAATTCCAAAACTGCATATTGTCCACTTGTAAAATAATACCAAGAAATATAAGAATTTAGGACATCAACATTCTGATCAGGACTAGCATTTACATCATACAGCACACTCCAGTCAGTATGACCTGAATAGCCCCAAAGGGCTTCACATTTTCACATGCATCCGCACTCCACGTCTGGAAAGATTTCACTACAGGTTTGGAAGTTTTTAGCTTTTTGACATATCATGGTCCGATAGTCTTAATGGTTTGAGTTTTTTTTAGACACACTCTTGTTTTCCAATTTCTTAACAGTGATTCAAGATATTCTCATCTCTTGTAGCAATATGAATATACTGTTGGTAATGAGAAATACAGTTCTCAAAATGTGAGCCATTAAAATTTCCTGTTATTATTTTAACTGCATCTGGAGAACTAGTTGGAATCTTGCACACTTCATCATTCGGTGTCCTTCAGCAGTTATCACATTAACACCAGGTGGGATGTATACAAGTATTAAAACAGAATGGCCTCAAAGACAATGACATAAATTCAATATTGTCATTACAGACCTTGTTCACAAGTTATATCCCTGCACCATCGATTGTTTACATAAGCACAAACACCACCACCACCGTTTTTCCCCAGTTATGTTGATCTGTTACTTCTAATTCAAAGCCATCTATTTGATAAGAAAAGTCTTGGTCATTCTCTGTGTCAAGCCAAGTCTCTGTTAAGCAGATAGCTGATGTTTTTCAGGATGCATAATTCCATTTGCACTGGGCCGCCAGTTCATCCACTTTATTCCTTACTGAGTGGACATTGCCTGACACACACATTGGTAGAGGAAGTTTTGAACCCCTCCTTCTGCACCGTACTCTTACCCTGCAACGCCGTCCTCATTTTCTTCCATACCCAGTACGTTTGACCATCTCAGGAATTCCATTTAGGGTTGTCGTACCAAGGGAAGCCAGAGACAGAAGTTCGTCACGGCTGGAAACGAGCCACCCATCGTTGTTTACATTCAGCCCGCCATTTCTGCCAGCTGACTGGGACGCCTCACTAAAAATTATACCTTCCAGCACAAACTGACAAAGTAATGGCAAAAGTCTTGCTCAGCACAATCACTAGTCACTTACGTATTGCCTGGTATATATGGAGACACCTCAAGCCATGAAAAATTGCTTATAAATTCTTAAAAACAGGGGAGCTGGAAGACACAGTGATCGCCCCTCCGACTTCCACTAATGGACTCCCCCTGTGACGTCATCACCAGCTGCCGCCAGTAGACTCAGGCTGTCACATATAGAGGGCCTTGCACCAACCCACCCTGACGTCACGAAAGAGGGAGCGTGGCCAATCACGGAGGGCTACTTCACACTTTTCCGCTCCTATCAGCTTCTCGCCTCGCCTGGTGCCTGAGTGCCTCCTGGTTATGTCACAGTCTGCTCTGCCCTATCAACGCCTTCCATGGGAGAAGGGAGTTGCTGCCACACTGAGTTACCGCCACACTCTATACACTGCTCCACGCTACACTGCTCTGCCTTCGAGTGAAAACCACATTATGTACAGTACAGTATACTGTGAATATTCTTTTATGTGCATATTCATGCATTTTCTTATCATACTACTCCATTCCTTTCTACAGAGATGGCGTGCTATCTCTATAGACTGTGATTATAATATTCATTTCTGTTCATTATATTGCATTCTTCATCACTTATTTTTCGTTCACTCACTCCTACTTCGTTCCATTTTCTCCAAGTTACCTTTACGTTTCACTGAACATAACTCATTTATTCCCATTCATATTTATTGTATATAAACCATATTTCTCCATATACTATCAGTGTTTTCATTCATTCATTCATTCATTCATTTACTCATTTTCTTCCCTCCCCTATTAATGAGTTTTTTTTTTTCTTTTTTTAAGAAAGTGATCTCTCCCCAGTTGAATATGACAGAGAAAACTATGATAATGTATGTGATGAAGGTGCAACGTACCTTCGTAGTGATAAATCATTTAACAAGACTCAAGCAACTCATTTGACTACTTCAACTGTTACCGTTACTACTCCTACCACACCTACTACCCACCTATACAAACCCTACCACTGCTTTCGCTAATTGAGATAAACTGACACCAGATACCCTATCTTCCCCAACTCATTCTCTAGAATTCCCACAACCTTCACCAAAGCCTCTGTCCTTACCTTCTGCTACAAATACGCCACCACCAACCCTGATACGCACCACTGCCATTACAACAGTTTCTTCCCATGCACTATCTTAACTTAGTATAGTGACTGCTAATACATTTTCTCAACCTCACACTTTTCCTACGATGGCAAATCAACCCCCTCCCTCTCCACAATCCATATATTTGGGCGATGCTATCTGCCCAAAATTCACAGGAGATAGTTCTGTCTCAATCTACGACTTCCTTAGAGAGGTCGAAATAGACATTCACAATCGGCAAATCACAACTGAACCCCAGAAAGTCTCTCATCTTTTGGGTCGCTTACACCAAGGCAGATCACTAAGAGCCGCAATTTGTGCAGGGCACTTCGAGGATTGTCAAACATGCGTTGCATTCCACCAACAATTATTTCAGCTCTGTTGTAAACATTCCAATGCCGCATCTCTCATTGGCTTAACTAATCTCCTTAAACAAATGGAGGAGGATATGAAAATACAAATAAAAGATGCAAAAGTAATTGAGGCAGTTGCTGCAATGAAAGCTATGAGTTCTGAGATCCGCCAGTTGTTGTGTGACACTCAATGGGTAAACGAAGTTGATGTGCAACTTAAGCTGACACTGGACAATTTTGGAGATTTGCTGGGTTACCTAAAGCCCCAGTCACACTGCAGGTACCACTTATCGCAAATCACCCACGACCTGCAAGTCGTGGGTGGTTTTGGTGAGGTTTACGACCGGTCTTCATATGTCTCGGTCTAGCCGCAGGCCACCATGGCGACCAAAAACTTGTCGCGAGGTTTTTCGTGCTGCACAAAAAACCTCCCCGCGACCACCGATGTTGTGGCACGGAAGCCGCCCGGTGACTGGCTGGACTGCATCTGGCCGGCTTACGGACTGCGACTGGTCAGTGACACCCAATTTTTAAATGGTGGTTGCCATCCGGACAGAGGCCGGTCGCTGCCCGCTCTGTGCAGTGGCCGTCCGCACTCTGTCAAGGTGACGACTGGACTGTAGCAGCCCCCGTCCACAAGCCTCCTGTCCAGTGTGGTAGTTGAAGTCCGGCCGCCGTCCAGCTGGCGATTGGTCGAGCAACAGGTGGTGGGCTGGACAGAGACCAGGCGCCGGCCAATCCGTGGCCGTTGTCAGTCTAGTGGCGGCCTAGAGGTTGCGGTCTAAACTGTGACAGGACGCGGACCGGCTGCCGTTTGTCGGCACCCTGCCGATCACTGGCCGGCCACCCGTCGGAGATTTGACCTGTGTGTACCTGTCCATGGTCGCCGTTCGGCCACCCACTGGACGGATGCTGGACGGACACTGGACAACCACAGGTAGCTGATCAATGGCATGACTGCTTGGTGACCTCCATGGTTGAGGACTGGTTTCTTGATTTTGAGGTTTGCGACAAGTCGTACCTGCAGTGTGACTGGGGCATAAGATTTATGAATTGGCTAACTGACCAACATTGGGAGATAGCCCTACAGATTGGTTTTAATCCAGGTGACAAAACTATTAACATCTCAAAGGCACTACAAGAAAGATTGTGATCAAACATCACTCGCCAGACCAGTACTCGCACTTCAGCCTATCACTTTGCAGGCACCACTGTGAAAGTATTACACACTTCCGCCACTTAATCAGATTACTCACGTTCTTGGCCAACTACGAGAGGGAAACCGAGCACTCGTTCTTCCTCACCGTACTGATCACCAGCCAACAGTCATGACTAGTCCAGTATACGACAAGGCAAACTATCCTTGGATGTGTGCTAGCACCGTGGTACTGCCCGTCATTGAGAGTCCAGTTGTTATCACAAACAAAGATGGCATAGCTCACAGGGGCGGCAGCACACACCTCAATCCCGTTGTCTTACATGCAAATATAACAAGAACAGTATAACTAACTCTACTGACGAGTGTCGTTACCTTAAGAGCCACCAGTTGGGGGAAGAATGTAACGTAACAACAAAAGATACACCGGTACCAGAAAAATGTAAAGTAACGGATCAACTCCCCATTCGCCAGGTAGGGCCTATAACTTCTTTAGCCTTAGTTATTCTAGGATGGAGAGAAGGGGTACAAAGTTCCTTTTTCGTGGACATAGGATCTATGGTAAACTTGATCTCTGATACCTCTCTAAACAGCCTTGGGGAAACAAGTACTGTATAAAAGGTTGGGATCCTTGAACCACCTGACATTCGCCTACATGGCGTGCATGGCTCAGAGTTTAAGGTCAAGGGAAGAGTCACTTTAGAGGTACAACTTGATAAAGCTTTAACACCTTTTACCGCAGAATTTCATGTCACAAACGATCTCAGATATCCAGCAAATACCATACTCTTATTGCCTTACTGACAATTGCTCGACAATCAGTTGCCCTACTACCTGCTTGTGGCAATATAGACGTTAACGGGTTCCCAGTATCTAGCATGGAATACTAATGTCTGGTACTTTCCCGAATAAACTCAATTATTCAGTCTCACATGACCCCACCATTACCCGAGAGTAAACAGATAAATATGCCACTACTTGAGAGTGAACAAGCAAATTCACTTACATCTAATGCTACAAGCTCTAAGAACTCAATGGTAGATTATGTCAACCCCTCTAACAGTGGAACAATAGCCGACTCAAACACGTCTCATTTCCCTACCTCACACAGATTGAAAGATGTTCTACAATCCACGGAGATGATGCGTGCAGTAACAAATCAGTGCACAATTTTGTTACTGTGTAAGTTTTCCAAAGTTCCTGTTCATGTTGTGGGTGCAAAAGTAGAAGTGGATACACTAACCATACCTGAGAAACGTTGTGTGAATGGCTGAACTTATGAGTCAGCACCGTGTACTGTGCTGGAGGATAGCTTACGCTACCTGTACTCAGCTAGCACTATTATTGCCCCACTTAAGCTGCATACAGGGACACAGATTGGTGATTTCTTGGTATACCCAGTGGGTGAACGTGCGTGCCAGGACTTCCCACTCTCTGTTGCAGATGTGTGCTCAGTTGTTCAGTCCACTGTCATTACCACTCCATCTAATCTTGAATCTCATGTGAAACAGAGTGATTATCCTGAGTACAAGAGTCAGTTGCTTAATCTGTTGCGAAACTATCGTGAATAGTAACCCTACCTGGTGAGAACATGGGCAAAACTAGCCTAATCCAATACAGTATTACATTACATCCTGGAGCTGAACCAGTGTATATCCCTGCCTATTGTTTACCACATAGCCAGCTCCAACAGGCTGATTGTCTTATTCAGGAAATCTTGGAGTCCGATGTTATTAAACATTCTGACAGTCCGTGGAACTGTCCACTGTTTCTCGTCCCAAAGAAAGGTGGTGAGTTGCGACCAGTCATAGATTACAGGCACGTAAATGTGCTGACTGTTCCGGACAGATTCGCAGTTCCTGTACTCACTGATTTGTTGGAATCCTTAGGAGACAACAATTGTGTTTTCTTCTCCCTAGATCTTTTGAGTGGCTACTGGCAAGGAGAAATTGAGGGATCATCTCGTCCAATCACTGCTTTTAGCACCCCATCCGGTCATTACCAATTCTTTAGACTCCCATTTGGTATGAGAAATGCACCATCGGCATTCATGCGGCTAATTCATACAGTTTTTGCAGCATTATAGGTCACTCACTCTTACCTTATCTAGATGATGTCATAATCGCTAATATCTCTGTAGAGGAACACTTAGAGAAATTGGCCGTGGTATTCACTAGGCTCAAACAAGCTGGACTTTAAATCAAACTGTCAAAGTGCCATTTTTTACCTAAGAGGCTACAGTTCCTGGGACAAGTCATCAATGCTCATGGAATTCATACATCAGATGACAAGGTCAATGCAGTAACAAGCATCCCTACTCCCACCAACAAAGATGCAGTACGCAGTTTCCTCGGCCTTAGTGGCTACTATAGTCGTTTCATCAAAGGGTACGCTGATGTTGCAGCACCATTAACAAAACTGTTAAAGAAGGACGAGCCTTTTATGTGATCAGATGAACAAGTCACCGCGTTTACAACCTTGAAAACTGCTCTTGCACAAGCCCTGGTTTTGACATTCCCTGATTATTCAAAACCATTTCTTCTATGTACTGATGCTTCCAGAGTGGGCCTCGGTGCCAGTCTCATGCAAAATGACTCCGAAGGAAAGAAACGTGTCACTGCCTATGCCAGCCGTGAGTTGAACTCTGCAAAAAAGAATTACAGTGTAACTCACTGGGAAGTCCTAGCTGTGGTCTGGTCCCTGAAACATTTCCGCGACATCATCTGTTACTCTGTTCACATCCAAACAGATCATCTTCCTCTGTGTGACCTGTTCTGGGGGCATAATCTTACTGGTCGACTTGCACATTGGGCAGTTACTGTTAAAGACTATAATCCAACATTTGAATATGTTCCAGGAAAGTCAAATGTCGTAGCCGATGCTCTCTCTCGGCATGTAACCACAGTCTCGACTGGTTGTGACATAAATTTGGCATTCAGTTATGACACACTCCATGAGTTCCAGCGTGTTGATCCTGTGGTCTCAGGTCATATACTTTCTTGAGTCCGGTTATGATATTTCCTTGCCCAAGTTAGTCCCTGTGTCTGATTTCTTCCTCAACGATGAATTACTCTACAAAAACTCAGTTCTCACAGGTAACAATGAGCACTGTCACGAAGTTAAGCAACTAGTCATTCCAACAGACTTAATTCCTGCTGCTCTTCATTTAATCCACATCCCTCACATGTCACACCCTCGTAAAGACAGAAGCTTACGACAAGCACGTCTTTCATTTTATTGGCCCACTATGCAAAAGGATATAGAAGACCAATGCGATGCATGTTTATCTTGTGCTCGTCATAAAGGAACAACTTGTCAACCTGCTCCTATATTGCAATACCCAGTGCCATCAAGGCCTAGGCAAACTGTCTATCTTGATCTTCTGAAGCTACCCCATACAGCATCTGGCTTCTATCTATTAGTAGTAGTTGATCATTTCTCCAGATTCGTCATGTTGGCTTCATTGCATGACAAATCTGCTAATGCAGTAGCCCATGCTTTTGTTAATTCAGCCATTTGCCCTTTCACAACCCCAGAAGCCATTCTAACTGATAACGGGTTGGAGTTCAACAATTCAGTGCTCGAAGAAATTTGCCTTCGATACGGAATTAGGAAATGCAATACAGCTGCCCATCATCCAGCCTCGAATGGCCTCGTAGAGGGCCAGAATAGGAAGATACTGGAGAGTCTGTGTCACATGGTGGGAGATCAGAGTTCCACTTGCGATGAGTGGGTCCCGCAGTTAGCTGCATCAGTTAATGCATCCATCAATAAGTCAGTTGGTGAAACACCATTCTTTGTCATCTGTGGCTTTGACAAGGATTACCTTATTCCTTATTGCAATCCAAACCTGATCTGATCTACAGTCATGATGACTATGTCAGGGTTCACCTGTCAAATTTTCAGAAAATTCATAAGTATGTTCAGGAAGGCTGATCTGGCCCTCACAAATGCAGAAATGGTACGTAAGCAACATGCTGCTGCCTCTGATGTTACCATCCAAATAAGTGATTTAGTTTTTGTCCAAGATCACGAGCGAGAATCAAAACTAGATAGTAAGTTCTTGGGTCCTTTTCGTGTCATCCCTCGTAAGGGCAATATATTCGAAATACAATATCTGTCTAAAGCAGAGACCACATGGGTGCATGCTGATGATCTCAAACGTGCGTCAAGGGGCATAGTATTGGAGGAGCCACTAGGAGAAGCCTCATCTTCTCAACAAGGAAGTGCTTCATCTTCCAATCCTTCCTTTGACGTTTCTTCACACTCTTCTAGAATGAGGCAACCTTCCCCTGCTATTAATAACTATCGTGCAAAGTTGCGTTCTGCCACCAAGTCTAATAACATCATCCCACACTCTCGTGATAATCCTCTTCATAAGTATCGCCTCTGACTTCAATTTATTTTATAGGTCTACGTGCTGGCAGTGCTGGCTCTAGTCGGGTCTGGATTGGGTAAGGATGATGGTGTCATACGGCCGGGGTCTTGGTTGAAGCGGGAGGCGAGGTAATGGTGGTGAAGGATGTAGTCTCCCTGCACTATAACCTAGAGCCGCTGGCCGCCATGGCCATCACCCTGCCCGATTTCGCACACCAGCTAGGGGAGTTACAGGCCCTTCTGTCTGCTACATCCAAATGATGCATTTGGGTAGTACCCACTCTACCTACCCATATGCTGGAAGATGGGTTACATTAGGTCTCATTTCTGTCATTTACAAGACACTTTCCCTAATCAAACACCCATAGGTCGCTCACGAGTGGAACGTGGGCTTTTTGATCTTGGAGGAGAAATTCTAAGTGGATTATTTGGTGTAGCGACCACCTGTGACCTTTCTGGAATTAAATCTGACCTTGTCGAATTAGCCAATGCGCTAGAATCTCAAAACAGAATAATTAATGTTCACAATTCTGTGCTACAGAAGATCACAAACCATTTAAATGATGTCACACACACACATTGAACAACTTCACAGGAATTCTAACAAAGGAAAATAATCTCAAAAATTAATATGGTATCAGAACTTTTGTGTGTAAAACTCTACATCGACAGCCTACAAGTCTCTCTGGACTCTCTTGTCTCCCAAGTTTCTATCTTAGTTCGTATTCTAGTAAATGCTGTCAACGGTCGTGTCACTGTAGATTTAGTACCTATCTCTGACCTCCGCTCTACTTTGGAATGGCCTCACTCCACTTTCGACTTATTTCCGGTTATTTCATTTTCCTCCTTAGAATACTACTACCCAATAATTGAAGCCACGTTCCTTAATACTTGAAACCACGTTCCATACTAAAGAAATTGTTGTTCATATCCCTTTTCATTCTTCTTCCACATTCGATCTCATTCACATTATTCCCTTTCCTTTCTGGTACAATAATTTCCTAGTACAGGCCTCTGTTTCTTCGGAGTACCTTCATCTCTCACATGATCATATCTCTATTGCTTTCACATCCTCCAGTGACCTCGACAGGTGTGCTTTTCTTACACCTAACTCTCGAGTTTGTGCTGCACACCTCCTGACAATCTTTCCTAGCAGCGTTGCTCCTTTTTGAATCTGCCTTAGTACGTAATTTCTCGCTACAATCTGTTCCTTTGTTCCAGCCCCCAAGCTCCAAGTGCACCATGCTCGTCTGACCCACATGCGATATTTCTTCTTTAGTGTATCAACTCCTGTCAGTCTTATTTGTCCTGGAACTCCTGTTCGCTCAGTATCTGCAACTGTACAAGGCCCCTGATTATTGTACGGTGAAGTCAGAGTCTGTAGTCGCCCGTGCTTCACATTATCGCATTCCACTTCGCTCCCACAAATATGAAATCTTCAAAACCATTAATATTATCTTCCATATGCCTGCTGAAAATCTTTCCATCACATAAGACAACCTACGCATGCTGGATTTTCTAAATCAGAGTGATTTTGTTATGGACCAGTTTTCTTCAGCTTTTAAATGTTCATGGGTACATGCAGTATTTGTGTTTCCCCTAGTGGTAATTTGTCTCGTTGCATTTTTTGTTACTATATGTATCCTATACTGCTGTGTGAAGCTAATGGGCAAAAGACTTCACGAAATCCGTGTTGCAACAAGATTAGTGCAACAACCACGAGATCTGGAAACTGGTAGTTCTCAGTGACACTCATTATGATTGATGAAGATGTAAAGATCATGTAACTTGATACTGAAGGAATGATACCTGTGGATAACTGAAAATTGTTCTATATGAAAAAACAGTACGATAATACAGTATAGACATAAACACTGAATAGTGAATCAATAACATAAAGACTGATATAACAGAAACAAGTAAAAGAAAAGAAATGAATGGAAATTCCTATATATTTAAAGGACATCACTTTCAAAGACAGTGCCATTTTGTGTGAGATAAACTATAGTGTATTCAGCTGCTATATGTTCCTTTTAACACATATAGTTATAATTATCAATGCTTATCACATATATATATATATATATATATATATATATATATATATATATATATATATAATCGCTATCACACAGCCTAAGCCACATGGTAGATACAATGGCTGTATCGTCCCGACTTCGGTCGGGATAGGCCGGTCCTGCAGTGGATACTCAAACGGCTGATGATATACAGCACCGGTATATATATATATATATATATATATATATATATATATATATATATATATATATATATATATATATATATATATATGGAGCCTCTGTGGTACAGTTGTAGAGTGTGCATATATATATATATATATATATATATATATATATATATATATATATATATATATATATATATGGAGCCTCTGTGGTACAGTTGTAGAGTGTGCATTTCGTACACGGGTGAACCAGGGTTCGCGCCCCGCCAGGGTAATAAACTTTGGGAGTGTTCACCCGGCCACGTTCTGAACTGGTGGACACAAGGGGTGCTGTGGTTGAACCAGTGTCGCTTACTATTAAGTACGCTTGCACCCAGTTGGCTTGCGCGGGCCGATTACACTTGGTTCACAGACTACACACATATCTAAAACCACTCCAATACTACAATTACACATACAAGCACTTCTCACCCTACATACAATCTCTACCAGACAGCTTAAGTCACTTGGTAGAGATATATTGGCTGTATCGTCCCGACTTCTGTCAGGATAGGCCAGTCCTGCAGT
This sequence comes from Coenobita brevimanus, assembly GCF_032717465.1. Classification (NCBI taxonomy): domain Eukaryota; kingdom Metazoa; phylum Arthropoda; class Malacostraca; order Decapoda; family Coenobitidae; genus Coenobita; species Coenobita brevimanus. The sequence continues at coordinate 37,174,103 of NC_136967.1, forward strand.
GGATACTCAAACGGCTGATGATGATGATTATATATATATATATATATATATATATATATATATATATATCCAGTACACAATACACTTCCTTTTCAAAATTAAAAAAAGAAAAGAAAAATGGCGTCATGCAATCAGACATCGGAGTCCCCGGGGAAGGGGGAGGGGGGGACTATAAATGTTCCCATCATCTTTCCCTTTCCCGATGACGACTCGGCCAGGTGCCTGGAACCACTGTCTGACTCACTTCTTCATTTCTCCAACATTGACGGCCTTTTCTCCAACTTTCGCTCTGTTGAGCACCACCTCTCCTCCTCTAAACCTCACCTTCTCCTCCTTAGCAAGACTCAGCTAGCTGAGTCTGAGGTAACTGATAGCAAACCCTTTTCTGTATCCTCCTACTTTCTCTATACTCATTTCAAAGCCAAAGTGGTTGTTGTGCATATGTATATAATGACTTATCTGGCTCTCGTGTTCCTGAACTTGTTTCTTCTGAATTCTCTACTCTTTGGCTTCGGCTTTCCTGTCATTCTCTGACTAAATACATCTGCGCTGTTTACTTATCCCTTAATTCTACTGACTACCGAAAATTCTTCGATTATATTACTTCTACGATGGAACACATTCTAGCTATTTCTTAGAAATCACCATTCTAGATTTCAATGTTCACCACCACCTTTGGCTCTCCTCTCCTCTCACTGATCCACCTGGTGAACAAGCCTACATCTTTTCTATCCTTAACCCTTTTGCTTGCGGATGAGTTTTTAAGTTTTCACAGCTCTGACACGGAGGCTTTACTCCCCCCCCCCTCACAGCTGCTTGCTCTCCAACAATGTGTATTCTCGGCTTATTTTCACCACCCAACCATATTTATTTAGCCACAAAACACACATATTCCTATTCGCCGATGTTTGTTCTACACGATAAGAAAAAAAAAAAACACTATACGTACGTTAGGGTGCTCGCAATAAACATTCAGGATCATAGATTTCACTTCCCAACATCACAAGTCGAGTGTTTACTGATCAATCTCCACATGTTATACCATCAATCGAAAGAGAAGATTATTAGCTTTCGAACAGGTCAGGACCCAGTTTGATACGATGTATGGTCTTCGAGTAATAAGCGAGAAAATAAAGCCCATTTTCGACAAAAAACAACTTTGTTATTCGGGGAGGGATTGCGAAAAACTTTCAGTGATACCCTTATGTTTTTATTTCATCATCCTATGAACAATTTCATCGTCTTTCTTCTCAGTAAAGAACGGTGATCCTAGGCCTCATATTTCCGAGAAAAAGGCAAAAAACTACGGCGTACTTTGCCACGCTGTGACCCACCATGAGCTGCGCTATCTTACACTACTGTAGCGCGCTAACACTTTTATGCTTGCTAGCTTCGCTTTCTTTGGTTTTATACCAACAACTATTTCATATAATTACTTCTGTTTTGTTTTTAGTCCTCTCAGAAAACACACATGAACACTAAACCTGTTGCTACCAGCTGAAACTGAAGCTGTACTTATTTCCCTGTCATTTGTGTTGAGGTAAAAAACAATATACTGTATATGTTTATGTAAATATACTGACATAAATAAAGGTAAATAGATAAATAAAAAAAGAACACCACGTACTTCTCCATTGGCGATGATCTTCCTGCAGGACCACATCGGTTGGAAGGTGAGGAGATACTGTGTGTGTGTGTGTGTGTGTGTGTGTGTGTGTGTGTGTGTGTGTGTGTGTGTGTGTGTGTGTGTGTGTGTGTGTGTGTGTGTGTGTGTGTGTGTGTGTGTGTGTGTGTGTGTGTGTGTGTGTGCTCCACTAGTGAAGGTATCGATCGGTATGGTACCGGTCGAAACAATCACCCATGCAAAGTGGCACATCACATACAGGACACATGTTCCTTGTGTGTTTCCTCCTCCCCAACCTGAAGCACAAGGTACACCTAAGCCTTTTCTTGTCAGGGATCTTTGCCCGGTGGTGGCCCAGAATGCATCCAACCTCATGTCGTCGTCGATGACCAGGCGACTCTTGCTTGGATACCCTCATGCTCTGTGGTCCTGACGTGCGGAAGCTGCAGGCCCAGGCACGAGTTCTTCCGGTGGACCAGCAACTGGAGGTGGTGGTGGTTCTGGCACCCCTGATGAGCCTCCTGCAGGTGGTGCTGGTGGTGATGGTGGCACCTATGATGGCCCTGCTTCTGGTGGTGGTGGTGTGGGGTCTCCTACAGGTGTGCTGGTGCTGGTGGTGGCTGGGCCAACCCTGGTGTTGGTGGTTGTGCCTGCTGGGTGCCAATTGATGCTGGTGCTGCCCGCCAGGTAGGTAGGTCTGGGGCGTGGTGGAGTGTGTCCAGATGTGGGCCAGTCCTCTTCGTGGAAATGAAGAAGATCGTAGATGATCTGCTCCACAAATTCCAGGAGAGTTACATGTGCGTGTCTGTACTTCTTATACAAGGCAAACGCGTTGAACAGTGCCATTTGGATCTTCTTCGTCCACTCGACAGTTTGCCATTGGATTGGGTAGTACTGGACCATCTGATCGAAATTATCCACCCCACTCATATACCTGTTGTACTCCTTCACAATGACGGGCTTGTGAATGACCTTCTCCACATAGGTTGTCCGCCCGTCATTACCCTGCACCTTTCCTCGAACCCTCTTCGGAATGGTGTCCGCAGTGTGGAAGGTGGACACCAAGTTCACAGTGCGCTTTTCCCTCCACAGTAGGACAAGCACATTGTCTTTGTGCCTGTATGCCATGCCCCCCTCGGGCAGGCTCTTAGCCTTAGCGATGGCCTGCAGCTGGCGTGGCGCTCCTCTAGGCAGCCGTAGGGACCCACACATGTAAAATCCTGCAGTGAAGAGTCGTTCGCACAGGGCTACAGAATTGTAATAGTTGTCCACGAACAACTTATAGCCCTGGTCCTTCAACGGTTCCACGTGGCCCAATACAGTGTTCTGGAGGGTATGCTGCACCCCTATGTAGACCTCCAGGTTCCAGATGTGGCCTGAGGATGACTCAGCCAGCATGTACAACTTGATGGCATACTTGTTGGGCTTCTGGGGGTTGTAGATGCAGAAGGACAGCCAGCCCTTCCACCCCAGAGAGCTGTCATCCAGGCTGAGCTGCTCCTCGGGTAGGTACGCTGACTGGAACCGCTGAACGAGGTACTCCATGACCGTGCGAATGCGGGTGAACCGATCTTGGTTGTCCCAGGGAATGATGAGCGTGTTGAAGGAAAGGAAGTGCTTCAGGATGGCGTTGAAGTGCCTTCCACTCATCGCCCACCGGACCCTAGGTTAGTCGTGCAGCTCAGAGCTCCTCCAGTAGTGCCTGATGGTCGGCATGTGCACGACCCCCAAGAAAAGGTATAGCCCCAGGAACTTGGCCATCTCCTCTTCATTGCTGGAGAACCAAGCATCCAGCTGAGTCCCAGAAATGTGACGAGCTGATTGGTCTTCTTGGTGAGGTATGACAACAACTCCTGCATGAGGAAGAGCTGGAAAAACTGCAGGGGAGTTGTTGGAATATCCATCTTTATCCCCGGGGAGCCAGTGAATGGCCCTTGATTCAGTGTGATTGGGCCACTGCACCACCCAGGATCCTCTTCAGCAGTGGTGGCAGCAGTGGCAGCGGGTTGGCAGGTCGACACCCTGTGGCCTGCCCTCTGACCCCTTGGTCATCCCCTGTGTCCAGGTAGCGGACCACGACACCCTCATCTAGGAGGGGATGCCTTGGACGAGGACGAGGATGAGACAGAGGGCTCTGGGGACACCAGTCTCCTTGGCCTCACAGACGAGGATGTCACCATAACATCCTGCATGGCAGAAGCGGGTGGAGGGGCCATCACAACGAACAATGGCCCAGCATCTGGTGACACTGGCTTGCCAGGGTGGGCAGAGGAGCCTGGAGATTGGGAGCCGACGAAGAGAGCGGTGGGACCGGCAGGTCCTAGAGATGAGGAGGGTTGTCCGATGAAGCCAATCGATGATGGTGGTGTGGTCTCTCTCGGAGGAAGGCGGCGGGGCAGCTTCACTTGCTGACCGGATGGTGTCAGCTCAACCTTCTTCACTCACTCCAGAACGGTCGCTCTCAATGTTGCGCTCTGACTCTACCTCCTTGAGGATCTGATGCCACTCGTGTGATGCCAACCTGCATCTCATTTATGCGAGACTGCTGTTGTTGCAAGCCAACTGGAGAATAAATTGCTGTCTGAGGGATTGTGGACCCTGTGGCAGTCCAGTGCTGTGGTAGGAGTGTGAGCCGAAATAAAGGAATCAAGATATGTTATTCACAGCCAGCTAAGAACTTGGCTCAACACTGGCACAACGCAAGGGTTCATGATATACGCGTATGTCCTTGGAAAACATCATCTCCTACACCTGACTTAGCACACAGGTAGGGGCCAGTAGCACGTGGTTACCCCTTTCATTTTCTTTGCACATTACACATAACCAGATCTATCATTTTTATGAGATACACAGTACATTTCACCAATAACATGTAAATGGAAGTGTTCCGTAGGCCGTTACCTGTGTGCTAAAGTGTAGCAGACGGTGGTTCCCTTACAAGAACACGCTGCAGTAGGTCAGTCTTTCACTGTCTTTACACATAAAACATAGCCAAATATATCAGTACATGGGAAACACAGTAGATATCACCAAGAAAAAAAACTTATATATATATATATATATATATATATATATATATATATATATATATATATATATGTAAATGCACGTGTTCCAAACCTCGCAATGCATTTCGCTACCTTTGTGCTAGCTCAGGGGTACTACACACACTCTTCCTTACGAGGACGTGGCTCACTTTTTCACTGTCTTTTCACATAAAACATAGCCAAATATATCAGTACATGGGAAACAGAGTAGATTTCACCAAGAAAAACAAAACATACATGTAAATGCACGTTTTCCAAACCCCGTGTTGCATTTCGCTACCTTTGTGCTAGCTCATGTGTACGACACGCACTTTTTCTTATGAGGACGTGGCCCACTTTTTCACTGTCTTTTCACAAAAAAACATAACCAAATATGTCAGTACATGGGAAACACAGTAGATTTCACCAAGAACAAGATAAAACATATATATGTAAATGCACGTGTTCCTAACTTTTTGTTGCATCTCGCTCCCTTTGTGCTAGCTCAGGTGTACGACACACTCTCTTCCATACGAGGACGTGGCTTACTTTTTCACTGTCTTTTCACATAAAACATAACCAAATCTATCACTATATGAGATAAACAGTATATTACACCACAACAAGTACAAGTACATGGCCCTTACCTGTCTCTAAGGTGTAGCAGATGATGTTTCCCTTACCAGAAGACGCTGCGGTGTTTACGATTTTATTTCACAATACACATAATCAAATCCATCATTTTATAAGACATACATGATATTTCACCACAACGGTACCTGATCATGCTCTGTATATCACATCTGCGATACCTAAGGTATCGCAGACTCTGTTTTCCGATGAGCACGTGGTGCAGTGTTTACGTTCATCCACACAAGCATATGATAAACATATCAATAACACTCATGCTTTATTTCACACAGAAAGCATGCAGAATAAATATAACAATATGATAAAATCAAATATCCCCATAAACTTCCTGTATTTTATCCCCTCCTGACAACGGCGTGCCATGGCCAGGTGTACGTGACTCCTGCCCTAGCCAATATTTCATCACGTACACTTGATGTACTATACACCTATCTATTGCTCATTAACACTATCCACCATATATCAGCGTATCCACCATATATCAGCATAAAACAAGGACTTCATCAACACCTTGGCAAATATTCCCTTCAAGAAAACGCTGTGTCATCAGGCGGATTCCCGCCTCCCTCAGCTAAACGTTTCACCATGTCCTTCCTCACTGGCTATTGCACACTATATTCACCTGATTCACTGTCACTATTATTCAATGGTTGAATACTCACATTGGGTGCAGGGTAGAGGGAGTGTAGTTGTTGGGAACTGCCGATAAACAGGGTAGGCCTACCACAATCTTCGTTGGGCCAACAGCAGAATAACGGCCACGAATGATTCACAAAAACCTAATTCCCTATTGCAAACACCAAATCTAATCACAACAGTGCTCAAAATGTAAACATAAGCACTATTGGTATAGTGGAATATGGCGCGCATCCCGGGACGGAATAAATAGGGTAAGATTTAAATGCCAAGCCACACGCTACCTTCTTCCTCGACAGCTGATGTGGAACTAATCAACCTGGCCGGGCTGCTGTACGTCTCGGGGTCCTGAGGTTGCTATGTCATTACTTTTGACAATATGCACGGGAACTATGACGCGTCCAAAAATGACGCTGATTGGCCAAAAACTTTTTCTTTGACGTAAGTTTTTATGCTTTTAGGACGACAAATGCGTCTTCGCGTATAGTCGCAGACATTTCCAAATGATGATTAGTGCATCATCGCGGGCGAAGGGGTTAATGAGCAAGAGCAGCTTGTACAGCACCTACCCATATCACTGATCGCCTTGGAGAGAGCTCCAACATACTTGACCTCTTCCTTACAACTAATCCGTCTGCTTACACTGTTAATCATTCCTCTCCGTTGGGCTCTTCCAATCACAACCTTATTACCTTAACATGACCTATTGCTTTGGTATGGCCTGTGGACCCTCCAAAGAAATATCGACTGTGGCAATTTAGAGCTGTAGATTTGGAGGCCCTCAGGCAATACTTCTTTGAGTTTCCTTGGAATGACTATTGCTTCCATGGCTGGGAGCCATCTGAGTGTGCCTTGCGCATTACGGAGATTTTTCTCTTGGGCATGGAAGCATACATTCCTTTCTCATATCCTTTGACTGACGCAAGCAAACCTTGGTTTAATCACACTTATTCTAATGCTGTCCGCAACAAGGAGAGGACCTATAAAATATACCAAAGCCATCTCACCTCTGAATCACATATTTTTTATGTCTCTGCCTGGAATCATGCTAAGTCTATTCTTCACTCTGCTAAAAATAATTTCATCTGTACTAAATGCTCTCGACTCTCCAACTCAAATTCTTCCCACTCTTTATGGCACCTTGCCAAAAACCTTTCTAACAACTTTACCTCATCATCCTTCCCTCCTCTTTTCTACTCTGATGGCTTTGTAGCTATTTCTTCTACTGATAAAGCAAATCTCTTCTCTCAGACTTTCTCCTCCAATTCCACCTTAGATATTTCAGTGATGTTCCTCCATGACTTCCCCCCTCTGACTTCCTCATGCCTGACATTAAAATTTCTTCAGCTGATGTATTTTCTGCCATCACTGATCTCAATACTAACAAGGCACATGGGCCTGATGGAGTCCCTCCTGTTGTCCTCAAGAATTGTGCTTCTGTGCTTACATCCTGCCTAGGTAAACGCTTTCATCTCTATCAATTATACTCGTTTCACGGAGCGTGACGCATTGATTTTGCCAGCCAAGGACAAGTGAATTTGGTAACACTGTGCGATGCACTCGGGGGGTGATTGGTCTATTTCCGTTGTTTGAACGTGCACCAAATTTCCTTTGTATTCCAACCAAGGCCCTCATGGATTTGTAAGATACCAGAAAATACAGATACAGATTAAAGCAATGATATCTTTAATGATAAATGTGTGCCTTTTAAATTACTAGAGATAATCCTGAACGACAATGATAACAAAAACTAAGTAAAGTCGCGACTGGACGCATACGGACAACAGTCAGCGACTGATGTTTAAATTCTTTTCATTATGTTTGATTTCGTTCACACAACACGCAGTTTTAATATAGCAGCATAGTTCAACTATTATTTTCTCATGAGGTTTGCTTTTACCATACTTTCCTTTCTTCCACCATTAACAAAAATTGGTTCATTCTATAATGATGTAATCCATAACTTTCCCGGCTCTCTGTCGAGGGGGCAGAGATACATGCTCCAGGGATAGGGTGTCCGTCTGTCTGTCTGTATGTCTGTCTCTTATGATACGAAAATGTTAGGGAAAATCAAACACTAAACTTATTCATTTAAGAAATAATTTTACTGAATCTGACTGGGAATACAAACAAATGCAGATTTTTAAAGCTACTGTTACCAATGAAAATATTGAAAATGTGTACTGTATATACACTCTATATATTGAGAATAGCATATACTGACTCCAGTGAAGTGTGTGTGTGTGTGTGTGTGTGTGTGTGTGTGTGTGTGTGTGTGTGTGTGCTCACACAAATCATAATTATTAGAAGATAAGCTAAGCCTGTCTAGGGTCAGGTTCTATATTAGTAGATGAGGTAATAAAGGGCATGATGTAGACTGTAGACTGTGACACTGTGTAGCAGTGGTAGGGAAAACATTCCAGCCTTGACAGGACCTTGGGACCACCTCGCTATGAACGTCTGAATTCCTGCCACAGTCGCTAACTCTGTTCGGATGACTCCAGTCGCGACTTTACTTAGTTTTTGTTATCATTATCGTTCAGGTTTATCTCTAGTAATTTAAAAGGCACACATTTATCATTAAAGATAACATTGCTTTAATTTGTATCTATATTTTCCTGTCTCATAATAATCATTGAGGGCCTTGATTGGAATACAAAGTCAATTTGGTGCATTTTCAAACAACGGAAATTGACCAATCACCGCCCGAGTGCATCGTGCAGTGTTACCAAATCCTCCTGTCCTCAGCTGGCAAAATCAGTGCATTAGACTCCGTGAAACAGAGTATAGTACCTTTCCATCTTGCTGGAAATTTGCTCTCATTCAGACAGTCCGAAAGAAAGGTGACCATTCCCAACCCTCTAACTATCGTCCAATTGCTTTAACATTCTTTGTCTCAAAAGTTTTCGAGTCTATTCTTAACAGAGAAATTTTAAAGCAGCTTTCCTATCGCAACCTTCTGTCTGATCGTCAGTATGGGTTCCGTCAGGGATGCTCTGCTGGCGATCTCACCTACCTTTCAGATTTCTGGTCATCCTCCTTTCGGGACTTTGGCGAAAGCTTTGCCATTGCACATGACATCTCAAAGGCTGTCGATCGAGTCTGGCATAAATCTTTAATTTCCAAACTGCCCTCTTACGGTTTCTATCCATCTATTTGTGCCTTCATCTATAGCTTCCTTTCTGGTTGTTCTGTAGCCACTGTTGTAGGCGGCCATCGTTCTTCTCCTAGATCTGTCAACAGTTGTGTTCCTCAGGGCTCTGTCCTATCACCAACTCTCTTTTTTTTTATTCATCAGTGACCTTCTAAGCTGTACATCTAACCCTATTCACTCGTATGCTGATGATTCCACCCTTCACCTTTCCATTCAGTTCCCGGAACGTCCATCTCAGCAGTTACTTCAACAAACAAGGGATGAAACTATGGCACACCTAATGTCTGACTTGGTTTGTGACTCTGACTGGTGTAAAATTAATCTTGTTTTTAATGCATCAAAGTCTCAGTTTGTAGTATCTTCGTATGCTTCATGTAGTGTGTTTTGTAGATCAATTATGCATATATTGTACTAGTGGACGAGCGATAGTTATACGTGACTAGGTTTGTAAGGAGATAATCTTAATTCCCTTTGTCATGCAATGACAGGAGAGGTAAAGATGAGTATGGGACTATTTACAATTTTATTGTCTTCAAAAGATTAACTAAAGTGTCTCACACACGAGTGAAGTATAGAGCAGAGTTTCGCTGTAACTTCCCAGATTGTCTCGCAAGACCCCTTCCTCTCTCTCCCTCTCTCCACCACCTCTCGCTTCTGTAGCTAGCCTCCTTCTGACACACTAATTCCTCTATTCTTGACTAGGAGGGCTTGTGTCACGTGTATAACCCGTATGTACGAGTTCTAGAAGCTTGTGTGTGTCTGTGTGTATGTAGCGCTTCCGGTGACATTGCACATCTGGCATTCCTCACAGAAAATCTGCAAACACATTTCCTTTCCTACATAGCTTGACTATCATGTTACCTTTAAGACTGCACATTTGTTTTCCTATCTATTATGATTTGTATTATTATCATATGGAGTCCTGACAAGTTCTTACACCTATCAACATGACAAAATCTTCCACGGGAATAACCACTAATGTTTAATAATATTCAGCTCAATCCTCCATCATCTTTGAACATGCTTGGGGTTTCATTCACTCGGGACTTATCTTGGAAAGATAATATTACATCTCTTGTAAAAACTGCTTCCAAGAGATTAGGTGTGCTAAGCCAACTCCGTACCTTCTTTACCCCTGCACAGTTGTTGACTTTATACACGGGTTTTATTTGCCCCTGTGTAGAGTACAACTCTCATGTGTGGGGAGGCTCCCCACATACAACTCTTCTCAATAGGGTGGAATGAAAGGCTTTTCATCTTATTAACACTCCTCCTCTTACTGGCTCCCTTCAACCTCTGTCTCTTCGCCAAACTGTTGCATCTTTATCTCTCTTCTATCGCTACTTCAATGGTCATTGTTCCTCTGAAATGTCTGCTGGCATCACTCCACCTCCAGGACGAGCGCATAGCACCCGTATAGCAACAAACTCTCATCCCTATTCTGTCCAACTTTCTAATGCAAGAGTTAACCATTATTCCCGGCCTTTCATTTATGCAGCAGGTCAGCTCTGGAACTGTCTCCCTCAGTCCGTATTTCCTACTGCCGATGATCTCCAGTCTTTCAAATGCAGTGTGTCCAGGCATCTCGAAATGAATGGATCTTGAATTTGGCTTTTTTTTGTATTTTTTTTTTTCTTGGAAGGAACGGTTTGTGGGCTTCTGGCCTTTGGTTCCTTCTTCCATGCATAATATATGGTATATATCTATATCTGTCTATCCATCC
>NC_136967.1:37187416-37419916 GCF_032717465.1 Coenobita brevimanus
GGAAAGTAGAGAAAGTGACTCAAAGTGCTCTTTAACCCTTAACAGTATAAGGCACAGAAATAAAGTACACCTTCATACCTCTCTGAGATAATCAGATGTATTTGTTTAACAGAGTGCTTGCACTGAGGTTCCAAATCCGAGTTAAGCAAAAAAAAACAAAAAGGTGTACAGAGCAAGGATCGTACAAAATCTAATCATCCAGTCTCTGGAATGGCAACATATACAATACATCCCCACAGTACGCGAGTTCCTAGTACGCGATCCCCCTTGTATGCGAGGACCTATTTTTTTTTTTTTTTAGTGTATTTTTTATTAGTATGCAAATTGAACTCCTTGTAAATGAGACGGGCAGCGAAGAGTGGCCCAAATCCGAGTACACGACTTTGTCCCCCCAAGAAGCGATAACAGGTAAAGGTCTCTCTATCTATCTATCTATTGCCAGACGCCATAATCCCGTAAGGGGTGGCCATTTGACTTTGAGTTATTTGCTTTACCGGGAGGGGCACTAACCCTCCACCAACCCACTTGTTGACACGTAGTGAGCAAGTATCGGTTGGTTATATGGTTACCACCCAGCGTTGTAAATGGTTTCTTGCCTTACATGAAACCATTTGGCTTGTCACTCAATGTAAAGCCACCTGGAAAGGAAGAAAGAGCAATAAGAAGTGACAGGAAAGATGGGAGATACAGGAAGAGAGGAGGACAGGCACAGAAAAAGAATGATAAAGGCTAAGGAAGAAGTAGGCAGCACTACATCAAGTGAGTGGATGATGGTCGCCACCACCTACCACCATTGATTTACGTAGTAAAGCCATAATCTTGTTGGTTTACTTACTCTTAAGTAATATGTCTTAGATAGTTTCCCTGAATAGTGCAATACTTAGGTCTGAAAGACATCTCAAGGGTTGCCCATGAAGGGGAGTGCCGCCCATATGTAATTTTTCCCATATGTTTATGTATTCACAGTACGTGAATTCCTAGTACGCGAAGTCCTCTGCCGCCCTTATAGGTGCGTACTAGGGAGATGTACTGTACTATGATTTTCTGGCCAAGAAATATTAGATGTGAGATTCTTACTGTGCATTCAGGGGAAACATGGAACTGCATATCCAATTCTGCAATATCTATGCAGCTTTCATTGATATCCATGTGCTAATTTTTCCTCGCTTCTGATCGTTTCTACTTTTGGGAAAGGGACTGACTTCCCAAGAATCCTGGGAGGGTCAAGCTCCCCAAATACTGCATTACTGATGAGAGTCCATTGTACATGTACTAAGATATCAATGCCATATCTGCAATCCTTTCACAACTTCTTAGAGTTTTTAAACTTCCTGAGGAGGGCTGCCCCCAGAAAAATCATGGTTGGAAAGCTGTATATAGCGGAAGACCTTTGCAGTAACCAAACGAACTCACCTGGAAAATGTCATTCAAATCTTTCTTCTATTTCTGATCATTCTCATTTACTTTTTATCTCATTACGGATGAAAGTCAATCGTACAACACGTACTAAGATATCAAAACCATATCTGCCCTTCGTTCACTATTTTATAGAATTCTTTTACTTGGTGAGTGGGCTGACTCCTCAAAACAATATTGGCAGGAAAACTGTATACCATGGAAGATTTTTTGAGTAACCAGATGAACTCGCTTTATAGGTTTTATTTAAATATTTCTTCTATTTCTGTTCTTTTTTTATTTTTGGTAGGGGGCTGAACCTTTCCAAGAGTCATTGAGGGGCGTGCTCCACAATTATCGGTGTGCAGTTTTGTTTCGTTCAGAGGAAAAATGACCTACATACCTAATCTTGTGATAGGTAGGCCGATTTCGTTGAAATCCATGGGCTTACTTTCCTCTATTTCTGATCGTTTCTATTTTGGCAGGGCGGTGATTCCTCCAACAATCACTGGGGTTCACAGTATCCAAATATTGCATTTCGGCTGAGTGTCCATTGTGCAACATGAGCTATCAATGCCATGTCTGCCCTCTTCACTATTTCTGGGAATTTTTAATTAGGTGGAGGGCAAAAAAGTCAGGGTTGGAAAATTGTATATATTGGAAAACCTTCTTAGTAAACAAAGGAACTCATCTTGGAAGTTTCATTCAAATATCGCCCCTCCCTTTTGTTTTGTGAGAGACTGACCCTCCATAAGAATCACTAATGGGAGGATCACGCTCCCCAAATATCGCATTACGAATGGGAGTCCACAGTACTGCATGTACTAAAATAACAAAATAATGTCTGCCCTCCTTCCTCTATTTTGTATCATTTTTGTTTTAGAGAGGGGCTGAACGCCCGAAAATAATGGTGAAAATTTTTATGTAGTGGTGAACACTATCAAGGAATCAGCCGAACCAAGCGGAGAAGTTTCGTTGAAAGCCATCTGCATACTTTCCCTTAGTTCGGCTCATTGTCAGGGGAGGGAGGGGGCTGAACCTCATAAATGATTGAGAGGTCATGCTCCCCAAACATTACATTACGAATGAGTCAGTTGTACATCATGTAATCATGTACTACCATATCAGAACCGTATCAGCCTTCCATTAATTATTTCCAAAAATTTTTAATTTGCTGTTGAGTACTGACCCCACCCCCTCAGACAGTCATGGTTGGAAAACTGTATGTAATGGAAGATCTTTCCAGAAACCTGACGAACTTCCCTGGGAAGTGCAAATTAACTTCATCAAATAGCCCAAGATGAGGTAAAACACACACACACACACACACACACACGTCAACACCGCTCTATACCTGGCCAACTTGGCCAGCGGCATTACCTAAATAAGTATCTTTATATGAGTCAAGCTCTGTACAAGGTTAGACTAAATGGTGTTCTAATATAAAAAAGAAGTTTTAAAAGACTTGGTCAAACAGAAAAGTAAACAAGCAGCGCAAGAATGCGCACAATCAGCTGATCGTTGTTTAGTCTACAATCTGCCCCAGGGAATGTAAGTACTATATGCGCTTTTAGTACTGCAAAATGACCACATACTTTAGTAAAGCAAATTTGGAAAAGAAAAGGGATAAAGGTAGAAAGCAGGATGATGATTTCTACCAAGAACTGGTTGAAATGGAGACTCACAACAAACTGGTTGAACGTGTACACAGGTTAGAGACGGCTTTTCAAAATGATCTATCTATCTTTTCAAAATGAGATTGATGAAATTAAGAAACAGATGCACTTGCAAAAGGAAGAAATAGAAAAAATTAGGAAAATAAGTCAACAACAAAGACACAACCATAAATGAGCTAACAGTTGAAGTGGGTACACTTAGGAGGAAAATTAGTGAAATGACAAGTACAGCAGTCAACCACGAGAGTACGGAAGAGTTCAAAAATGATACAGAAACACTTAGGCAAGTAAGCAGTCTGATAGATCAGAGCAGTGATATTGAGGAGAAGATAACACAGGTGAATGAAGCTGTGCAAAGCTACAAAAATGATGTGGAAACCACTTATGCTGAAATGGTGAAAGTAAAGAAAGACTTGGAAACAAAAGGTGGAAGAAAAAAGCATTAAAAAGGAAGTGAAAAGAATAATCCAAAACAATCCTAAGTCAGTCAGAGATTCAGTAGATAATAACAAATCTGTAGTAATCACTGGTATAGAACAGGAAGAAGTAAAAAGCAAGATCTCAAGAGACAAAAAGGAGATGGCAAATGTAATGGGCATATTGAAAGAAGTATCAGAGGAAATCTGTAATGAAGACATAGAGGAACACAAAAGGTTAGGGAAATACGAGAAAAGCAAGTCAAGACCCCTAAAGGTAACCTTCCAGAGTGTAAACACCGTGGAGGAGATACTAAAAAATGCAAAAAATCTTATGGAAAAAGAATTCAAAAATTTATGGATAAAAAGATGCCTAACAAGAGGAACTGGAATTACTGAAAGGGAAGAAGGAGGAAGCAAAAACAAAAAATGAGGGAAGATCAGAGGAGAAGAATACATATTTTTACTAAGTAATTGGATTGCAGGTACGAAAGTGGTACCTAAACAGGAGGGAATAAAAAGGAGGAAGGTAGTAGAACCAAATCATGACAAGTATATAAACAAGATGATTAAGTTGATGTACTCAAACGTGGATGGAATGGTATCTAAATTATTAGAGATGAATGATTATGTCAGAGAAAATGAACCACATATAATATGCCTAACTGAAACAAAATTAACACCAAGGATACCGCATGACATCCTAAACTTAGAGGAATATAATATATCGAGAAGAGATGGGAACTTAAAAAAAGGAGGAGGAATTATAATATTAACTAAGAAAAATCTAAAAGTCAAAGAAATAGAATTAGATATACCCTCCCAAGTAGAACTGATCGCAGTAGAGATAAATACATCTGAAGGGAAAGTAATTGTAGCCAATTTGTACATGTCACCCAGATCAAACACATGGGAAAGAGACGAATATGAGGACCTGGCGGAAAGTACAATTCAGAGTTTAAGAGCATTACTACATAAAATGGAAGAGTAATCGAAAAGAATTATACTAACTGGAGATATTAATACAAATATAAATTGGAATACTCTAGATATAATAAGCCAAGAAAGCTGTTAGAACCAAAAGCTCCTGGATCTTCTGCAAGAGTTTTTCCTAACGCAACATGTAAGGGAAAGCACCAGAAAAAGAGGACTCGTTGTGCCCTCAATGCTAGATCTCATATTTACTAGGCCAGAAAACGATATTGACAATTTAATATATCACCCTCCATTCGGCAAAAGCTACCATGCAGTAGTAAATTGCAATTTCAGGATTGCATATGACATAGATAACAGCAATGAAAGTTACAAAAAGAGCCTGAACTATAAAAAGACCTAAAGAAATACTTCATAGAAATTGCTTTGGAAAAGGAGCTTAGAGGACAAGATTTAAATGCTATATATATATATGAAAAATTCTGTGAACTTTATGAAATAGGAGTCCAGAAGTACATCCCACAGCACAAAGAAGCAGAAAAGAAAATAAAGAAATGGTTCAGTACAGAATGTAAAAAATCAAAAGAAAATACTGTAGAGATTTGTTGTGGAATAGATACAGAATACACAATAGAGAAAGGGCATATAATAATTACAAACCGGCAAGAAACGATTATACAAGAAAAAGGAGGGAAGCCCAAAAACAGTTTGAGGAGGATATCATAAATAAAAGTAGTGATCAACCAAAGCTATTTTACAGCTACATCAGAAGCAAAACCAAAGTAAAAGATAAAATACAATCCATTACGGACGATGGAATCACCTATACACAAGAGAAGGATATTTGTGAAGCACTATACAAGAATATCCAATGAGTTTTTACAGACGAAAAAAATTTTGAGAGGGATTATGTGGAACATGCATGCCCACACATACTACCAGATAATCAAACATCAGAAAAAGAAATACAAGAGGAGCTAAGTAAATTAGACAAAGGAAAATCAAATGGTCCTCATGAAATTTCATGTTGGGTGCTACGTGAATGTGCACTACGTGAATGTGCAAAGGAGTTAAGTAAACCATTATTTTTAATTTTCAAGAAATCCTTGAGTCAAGGTAAACTATCTGATATTTGGAAGAAAGCAAACATTGTTCCCTTATTCAAGAAAGGGAATAGACAAAATCCACTTAACTACCGACCAGTATCACTAACCAGTGTTGTAAGCAAGGTATTAGAAAAGCTTATAAGAAAAGACTGGGTAAATCACCTAGAAGAACACAGTATGATAACAGAAAGACAGTTTGGTTTCAGAAAAGGAAAATCATGTGTTACTAATCTGTTGAGCTACTATGACAGAGTAACAGACACATTACAGGAAAGAGAAGGATGGGTGGACAGTATCTATTTAGATTTCAAGAAAGCATTTGACAGTACCACACCAAAGATTTTTATGGAAACTGTACCATCAAGGAAGAATTCGAGGCAAACTGTACTGTTGGATGCAAGATTTTCTCATGAAAAGAAAAATGAGAACAGTACTAAGGGGAAATTACTCATCATCGAAAGAAGTGACTAGTGGAGTACCACAGGGCTCAGTGCTGGCACCAATCATGTTTTTAGTGTACATAAATGATATAGACAGTAACACTGGAAATGAAAGCTATCTAAATATGTTTGCAGATGATGCAAAAATACAAAGGAGAATTACTAACACAGACTCTTGTAAAGAGCTACAAGAAGAATTAAATAAACTTCATGAATGGAGTAATACATGGCAAATGGAATTCAATGTGGACAAGTGTCATGTAATCAAGTTTGGTAAAAGTGGAAAAAGACCTGATTGGGATTATACAGTACATTAGGAAATAAAACCCTACACACATCAGAAAGAGAGAAGGACCTAGGTGTGATTGTCAGTAACAGACTATCTCCTTCTGACCACATCCGTTGGAAGGTACGGAACATGTATACTCTGCTTGCCAATATGAGAATAACGTTTACATACATAAATGAAGACATGCTAAGAAAGATAATAACATCATTCATCAGACCAACCCTGGAGTATGCATCAGTAGTCTGGAATCCTCATCTCAAAAAACACATAGACAAGATTGAAAAAGTTCAAAGGGCTGCTATAAGATGGGTACCGAGCTTAAGGGATCTAAGCTACAAAGAAAGACTAAATAAACTGAATCTACCAACACTACAGGAGAGAAGGAAAAGAGGTGACATGGTTATGCTATATAAATGGATATCAGGGAAGGAGAAAATAGACATAAATGATTACTTAACGTATGGGGAAGCATCAGCAAGAGGACACTGCAAAAAACTGCATAAAAAGAGAGGTGATAAAGACGTAAGGAAATTTAGTTTCCCAAATT
Organism: Coenobita brevimanus; assembly: GCF_032717465.1. NCBI lineage: Eukaryota > Metazoa > Arthropoda > Malacostraca > Decapoda > Coenobitidae > Coenobita > Coenobita brevimanus. The sequence goes on from NC_136967.1 coordinate 37,194,219, forward strand.
GAGCAATTAATCAGTGGAATGCACTACCGAATGAAATAGTGTGTGCCAAAACAATTCACAATTATAAAGATATGTACAATAAATATGGTTTAAGACATGGGACAGTACGAGCTTGACTCCTTCCTGTAAAGATACAATTAGGTAAGAACAATTAGGTAAGAACACACACACACACACACAAACTTAACCTCTAAACCGCGGGCTTGTTTTGCTTTGACTTGCATGTCCCGCAGGCTTGTTTTGCTTTGACTTGCATGTCCCGCAGGCTTGTTTTGCTTTGACTTGCATGTCCCTCGGGCACATTCGCGCTCCGACAGACTCTCTAAAAATATTTGCCAAAAATCAGTTATTAGTCCTAGAATATGAAAATTATGTATGCTTATGGCGCATACCTGCAGCTTTCTCCTGGGATGTTTGTTTAGCCTTCGTCGAGTACCGTAGGACTTGTGGAGACCTCTGAAGTTGGGTAAAAAGTCTCCACTTTACACTTCCCGACAACCCGTAATATGATTACCACAGCCTCATATTATCACTAGAAACACTATTCTATGATTTTCAAATAGTTTGGAATCCATACTAAAAAAAAAAAAACACTGAAAGCAATGAAAATTACGAGTGCGTATGACCTTCCCACTTCCGATCGTTCGCCGCTGGTGTTCTGTCATTTATTATTCTTAAAAACACTCACAGTTTATATTTCTATTACTATATAACACTTATATATATCTACAGTTTTTATCCATAAGTTTCCTTCAGTAATAGTAGTTTATTGTCACTGTAGGCATTCACTTTCTCTTTCAGTAAAATGTGTAGCATTCACTTTCTCGTCCTGTATACTAGCGTTGAGAGTCAATCTGTACTTTCACCTTCACTTTCATAACTCATAGTATTCATACATGCTAGAGTGAAACTTTCACTTTCATTACTCCTAGTATATATATTCGTATTCTTATATTACTACTCATTTACATTTACATTTAAATTTTCTGTTTTATTTACATTATTTACATTTCTATTTTATTTACACTGTGTTAGGCACTGTCATTTGCAGTAACTTATAAAACTATTTTCCACTGTTCACATATATTTACATTCATTGCTTTCACTTGCTGTTTACACATTATCTACATTTCCACTTGCACTGTTTTACTCACCAGAAAGATTGTAATCACTCTTTATCATTTTCATTGACAAATTACCCAATTCACGTTCCACAGCACTCACTTATCCCATTACCTCTTTCCACACGAGGTTTAGTAGGGGGTAGAGGTCACAGGGCCCTTTTCATGGGACTAAAAAGGGGCGGAATTTGACAGGCGCGAATCCGACGTACTTCCACCTTGAAAGATGACAGTAAACTGAATACAGTGTATGGTGGCCTGACTATGGGAAGTGCAGTGCTGCCAATCTCAGCATGGTGACAGCTGCTAATATATACGCTAGGAAATGATTGGCAGGAAATCTAGACAAATCAAGACATCAAGATCTGCCACTTGAAATGTATTTGAGATGTTATCAGGGATATTGTGCTCAACTGGGTTTCTTTGATGAGGTAAGGTGTTGAAGTGTTGCACCCATCTTTCTAGGATTGCCTGCTTGTCTTTCAGGAGCTCTCCTTCAGCTGATTGAAAAGGGTTTATGGTGTGTTTGATTGACCCCTAGATGGTTTTAATGGACTTGTAGAGCCCATGATGGTCATTAAAGTCAGCCAGTCTTTGCAGCTCTTCTGCTTGCTCAATCCACCATTTGTTTTCCATGTCACACGGTGTTCTTTGTGTTTCACGTCTGAGATTCTAGAATTCAGTTTTTAGGGTTAAGGAGCCAGGATAAGCCAACCAGTTGTATGTGCTTTATTCTTCAATGCAAGATGGTCATATATGACCTCAGCATTTTCATTAAATCAGTCTTCATGGATGACAATGGAGAAGCCTAGGGTTCCTTCTGCAGTGCTTTGGAGCAATATCTTGATGTTTAGCCACTCTGCATCTAGGTTAGTTGCATTGTTTTTTGTACCAAGTGGTGGGCTTTGAGAAAGCTTCTCTGTAATAATGTTGCAAAAGGTGTGACACGTTGCCACATCCTTTAAGCTACTACAGTTTAGTTTCTTGATGGATGTTCAGTGGCACAGTTGAGGCCATATGACTAACTGCAGTTTGGTGACTAAAAGGTTATGCCTTGTGGAGCACTCATCACCCCTCATAGCTCTGGTTGTAAGAACTCTTCCATCTCACTGTCTTACAAAGACATAGTCAGTTAGGTGCCAGTGTTTAGATCGTGGATGGATCCATGTGGACTTGTGTTTATTCTTGAGTTGAAAGATGATGTTGGTGATGAACAGACTGTGTTCTGAGCATAAAGAAAGCCGTATATGGTGATTACTGTTCATGTTACTAACACCATGGCAGACTGTAATGCCTTACAAGAGGTGATTATCTTTTCCTACTCTGGCATTAAAATCTCCAAGCGGGATCAGTTTGTTGTTATGTGGTACTGAACGAATGGAAGCATCCAAAGAGCCATAAAAGGAATCTTTGATAGTGTCCTCAGAATCATGTGTAGGCACTGATGATGTTTACCTATTGGCCTTTAGAAAACGGTACGTGCTAGGGCATCAATTATCTCTTTTATACCCACTGGTGTGCCTTGGATAATTTGTAGAAGGCTGCTTTGGACTGCAAAGCCAGTACCATGGTTTCTTTTTATATTGTCTGGGTATCCCCTTCAGAAATATGTATACCCTTCTGCTTCTATAAGGTTGCCTTTTCCTGAGAGGCATGTCTCAGATAAGGTTGTAATGTCAATTTTATACCTTTTCATTTCATGGGCAATAAGGGCAGTTCTGCGGAGTGGTCTTGTGTTGAGGTCAGCAACAAGCAAGGTTCGTATATTCCAGGTAGCAAGAGTCAGAAGGGTTCTTTTTTTTTTTTTTTTACCACATTGAGGGATGCCATGTCAGATGTATTAGTCTGCCCAGGCAGTGCAGGGGAGCAAAGGTTTAGGTTACCTTTTCTTAACCCTCCCCATCAGGGGAAAGTAGTTGGGCATCTTTTTCCGGTTGTTTAATAGCACTGGATGCTGCCGAAAGCATGATCTGTTCCTATGCAACCATGCCAGCGACCACTGGGCCAATGCCGTCTGTGTGCAGGATTTGAGGTAGCAACTTCCAGCCACATCTATGACCTGTCACTGTCACCCTATCCTGTAGCTATTGGTCTTTTGTTTTGGTGAAAGATGAGATGGAAGGTGAGTATAGTAGTAGGCTTGTGCAATAAATGGATTTGGTGTGATGGTGAGGGTGTGCAGTCCCTTAACACCACGTGACTTTGTCCTTCCAAGCCTATGATAGCGGCATGAAGATCCACGACGATCATCTACTGAGCAGGGTTGGAGGAGTTCAAGCCCCACCTTACCTGGGACTCCATTCATGGATTTCTCATTCGGGGTTTACTTCCGTAGCCTTGACCCAACCAAGAGCAATGCACATGGCAATGAATCTGGGAAAACTTAGTCTGACACCTCACTGATGGCCCCTCCAGATGAGTAACCCTGTCCTCCTGCTGAGTCCGGGGAGGATATTCCTCCTCTGGTATGGCCCACCAGATTTACAGGGCACGCAAGTCCCCCACCACAAGCTCATTCCCGTTGATGGAACACACACACACACACACACACACACACACACACACACACACACATACACACCTTGAATTTAGCGTAGCGGTATATGGTGCATTCCTGAAGAAGATACTATCCTGCTTCACGGGATAAATAAATAGATATATATGCAAATAAAAAAATGAATAAATAAAATAATTAAAAGTACAAAATTAACCCGCGCCGTCCTGGCGACGTGAAATAACGTCCGCACATGATGTGCACTCATGTCCCAGCGACGTGAATTAATGCGGCAACATTGCAAGTTGCATAATTTTCACATGTTTCAAAAATTGCGCCTTATTTCTGTTTCGCCTGCCTACGCAAGCCTCACCTACTCCCCGCCAGGAGGATAATCCCCTAGACCCAGATTAACCTCACCAGACCCCTTGATCCTCCACTTACCTCTCATCAGTCACCCAGGTCTGATATGGTGCATTGTGGGCTGTCAGAGGAGGAGATACAAGTCGCCCGGGATACCTTTACAGGGGATAGTGATTCCCCAGTGGATGATGACACCCTCGATGTCGATTATGTACAGCCTGAGGAGGTAACCAGCAGCAGTGATGAGGAGGTCCCTTCCCCAAGGAAAGTCAAATATATTACATATAGGAGGGCAGGGGACGGCCAGCCTGCACCAAGTGCTGCATCTAGGCAGCAACACCTACCATCAGATGAGGACGAGGACGAGGAAGCAGTACATGGTGGCGTATTTTCCTGGCTGGGGAAGGACTGGGACAGACGGCACATCGCGACTGTTCCACAGGTATGTTCCTTTTATGTGTTCTGTGGCAGGAAGTAGTGGTGTGGGGATGGTTAGGGCAGTAGAAAGTGAAAGTGTTGGGGTGGGAGAGCTCAGATTCGTGAAAGCGAGAGTGGTGTGGGGGAGGCAACACGTCAACGTGGTGTTCATGTTAGGCGTAGTGTGAGTTAGCAGAAGGTGAAAGCACTTGTCTAACATGTAAATGGGTAATATGTTATATTCGAAGTATTATAAAAGGTGAATAATTAGATTTTGAGTTGAAAAAATAATGACGGTACCTGAAGTCACGTTGTAGCGCTATTGCTATGCTGATTCTTTTCGTAAAGCATGTACATCTATAAAAGCAATTGTATAGTTACTGTAAAGTTAGTATGTAAGTTGAAAAATAGTCTAAGTTGAAAGTCATACGACATACATTCAGTAAGTAAATAAGCGCTAGGAAGAATTCTGTTCACGGTGTAAGATGAGTGGAAAATTCCCCAGTGGCTCCTAATTTAGCCACCAATTATGGGATAAGCTGTCTCCCAGTGGACCACCATCCCACTTCTCTCTCTCTCTCTCTCTCTCTCTCTCTCTCTATATATATATATATATATATATATATATATATATATATATATATATATATATAGTGTATATATATATATATATAACATGTAGAGGGGTAATATGTTATATTGGAAGTATTATAAAAGGTGAATAATTAGATTTCGAGTGACCTGAATTCACGTGGTTACGCTATTGCTATGCTCATTCTTTTCGTAAAGCATGTACATCTATAAAAGCAATTGTATAACATGTAAAGGGGTAATATGTTATATTGGAAGTATTATAAAAGGTGACCTGAACTCACCTGGTTACGCTATTGCTATGCTCATTCTTTTCGTAAAGCATGTACATCTATAAAAGCAATTGTATAACATGTAAAGGGGTAATATGTTATATTGGAAGTATTATAAAAGGTGACCTGAATTCACGTGGTTACGCTATTGCTATGCTCATTCTTTTCGTAAAGCATGTACATCTATAAAAGCAATTGTATAACATGTAAAGGGGTAATATGTTATATTGGAAGTATTATAAAAGGTGACCTGAACTCACCTGGTTACGCTATTGCTATGCTCATTCTTTTCGTAAAACATGTACAGTCAACAGCAGAAGTTCGTCCCTCTCAGCGTGCGTGATACGAGCCTGTTGATCTGGGAACACTGTCTGAGATAGAGTTGTCAGGTATGGTTTAAATGGCTAACATTAAAGAAATGTGTTCTGAGATAAGTTAAGAACACATTCCCTAATGATAACATTGAACTGCAGCAGGTGGGATAATGTTATTGTGCAATGTATGACACTGGTGAATGAAGATTCTTCGTTAAGGACACAGGAGCACAGGATTATTTGGACTGACTGATGTTACCAGCAAGTAGTATATGAAATATTATAGAACGTTTGCAGTCCTAAAGGTGAGGTTGCAAGAAAACATTGATTACGTCAGTTACACACTAAACAAACACAAAAACTGACAGTGCTTGTTTCGCGAGTATACGGTTTTGTTTTACAAGTTAAATCACTTCCCTTCCTGACCTCTCTCCCCACCCGTTTCTCCTCTTCCCAGTCATGCTCTGCCATCATCCACATCTTGTCGCTAATGCTGAAAATCGAATGCCTGTAGGTAGAGTGTGGAAATATAAAAGTGTTAAATGAGCTTCTTCAACCTCATCGCTATGAAGTGCTTTCCGTGACTTGAATATAAATGTTAATAATATGAATAAATTGTCACTAACCACCACGGTTAGGAGACATTACTCGTCATCATTTATGTAACACATATAATCATCGTTAATACAATGCTCCAATTACAATACACTCCCTCTCCACCCCCTCGCAGTCTCCTCTCCACCCCCTCGCTGTCTCCTCTCCCCCATCCACTGTCTCCATCACTCCTCCCACCTCCCTTCCCCCTCTCAACCAGTACCCCTTGTTTCTAGCTGCAACACTCCGAACCCCTTCCCACGGTTTTGCTTAATATACCCTGCTTCGTTTTGCCTCTCTAACTAGATCGGTTATTCATAGTTTGAATACAGTTATCATATACAGGAATTTAAGTCGTAATTGTAGTGACATTATAAACACAATACTCGTCCCCGTTATATAGCCAAGTATATTACACACAAGTAACCAGATTACTTATATTACACAATGTCCATTGTAACTCTTAGTGTTCAATACCAAGGACTAAAGAATTAAAATATGTGTAAGTAAGAGATTAATGGCAACGGAGGAGGGGTAATAAAATGATGGTAGAATTGAAGCACTGACTACTGTTCTTTGAAGAGTTAATGCCTCTTGACCGCCACTGTTAATCTAATAATAATACACACTGTTACAGAATACAATCCAAAAACATAACCCAAACGTCGTTATATTGTTCGGTTCCTGAGACAAAAATGAAGAAGGGAGAGAAAACAGAGATTTGAAATAACTAGTAAATGAAGTCCGGCAGGGTCAGTACAATAAAACCGTGGGAAGGGGTTCGGAGTGTTGCAGGCTAGAAACAAGGGGTACTGGTAGAGGGGGGGAAGGGAGGTGGGAGGAGTGATGGAGACAGTGGATGGGGGAGAGGAGACAGCGAGGGGGTGGAGAGGAGACTGCGAGGGGGTGGAGAGGGAGTGTACTGTAGTTGGAGCACTGTATTAACGATGATTATATGTGTTATATAAATGATGACGAGTAATGTCTCCTAACCGTGGTGGTTAGTGACAATTTATTCATATTATTAACATTTATATTCAAGTCACGGAAAGCACTTCATAGCGATGAGGTTGAAGAAGCTCATTTAACACTTTTATATTTCCACACTCTACCTACAGGCATTCGATTTTCAGCATTAGCGACAAGATGTGGATGATGGCAGAGCATGACTGGGAAGAGGAGAAACGGGTGGGGAGAGAGGTCAGGAAGGGAAGTGATTTAACTTGTAAAACAAAACCGTATACTCGCGAAACAAGCACTGTCAGTTTTTGTGTTTGTTTAGTGTGTAACTGACGTAATCAATGTTTTCTTGCAACCTCACCTTTAGGACTGCAAACGTTCTATAATATTTCATATACTACTTGCTGGTAACATCAGTCAGTCCAAATAATCCTGTGCTCCTGTGTCCTTAACGAAGAATCTTCATTCACCAGTGTCATACATTGCACAATAACGTTATTATCCCACCTGCTACAGTTCAATGTTATCATTAGGGAATGTGTTCTTAACTTATCTCCGAACACATTTTTTTAATGTTAGCCATTTAAACCATACCTGACAACTCTATCTCAGACAGTGTTCCCAGATCAACAGGCTCGTATCACGCACACTGAGAGGGACGAACTTCTGCTGTCGACTGTACATCTATAAAAGCAATTGTATAGTTACTGTAAAGTTAGTATGTAAGATGAAAAATAGTCTAAGTTGAAAGTCACAGAACATAGTCAGTAGGTAAATAAGCGCTAGGAAGAATTTTGTTCCCGGTGTAAGAGGAGTGGGAAATTCCCCAAGGGCTCTAAATTTAGCCACCAATTATGGGATAAGCTGTCTCCCAGTGTACCACCATCCCACCTCTCTCTCTCTCTCTCTCTCTCTCTCTCTCTCTCTCTCTCTCTCCATATATATTAGGATAAGGCTTACTGTAAATCGTGTACTACTGTGAAAGCAAATGTCTGACACGGAAAAGGCCAGAATGTAATGTGAGAAGTACTATAAAGGGGGAGAAAATAAATTCAGAGGTGAAAAAATAATGACATGATTTACCTACGTAAATTAGCGCTACTTCTATGCTAATTCTTTTCATAAAGCATGTATTTCTGTAAAAGCAATTGTCTAACATGTAAATGGGTAATATGTTATGTTATAAGTAATCAAAAAGGTGAAAAAATAGAATCTGAGTTGAAAAAAGCATGAAAGACCAAGTTGTCACTTGGTAAATAAGCGCTATTCTTATTCTAATTCTTTTCGTACAGCAAGTACATCTATAAAACTAATTGTATAACATGTAAGTGGGTTATATATTATAAGTAATCTAAAAGGTGAAAAAATAGAATCTGAGTTTTAAAAACATGACAAAATGATCTCACATGGTAAATAAGCGCTACTTTTATGCTAATTCTTGTCATAATGCCTCAAAATATGTACAAACAATTATGTAAAGTTGAAAAAGGTATGATGTAATTGTGGAAGTAATATGGAACATGAAAAAATACAATAGCTGATGAAATAACGATGTTTGCTACCATCGGTGACATAATCGACCGATTTCGCTAGGGTTGCACAATGGTACATACCTTATTTCTCATTTTTTTCTGTATAAAACCCAATATACTTGTGGTATACATATTTCCAACATATGAATACATGATAATAAACGTATACTGCATCAGTACAGAGTACCCGTGCCACCACAGAAAACGTACGGCGAAAAAACTACTCATAGAGCATGACAGTACCTGTCAAACTTACCTGCTCCAGGTAAGCCATTTCTGGACTCAAGGGACACCTTTCTTTGTGATTTTCCTTAGTTTCTGACCAAAAGCGAATGTTTGAGCCAAAAAAAAAAAAAAAAAAAAAAAAGGTCCAAAAAAGCCGGGACTGGGGCGGACCAAAGCTCAGAAAACGTCGGGATTTGGCGGGTTAAGTGTAATTTAATTTCATATACTGTAATGTTATTTTGAACTGTGTGTATATATATATATATATATATATATATATATATATATATATATAATATTTTGATGGTAGGTGGGAGCGCTCACCATCCACTCACTCGAATTAGTTCAGCTCTCGGGTGGCTGTTCTTTCCTCTCTTCTTTCCTTCTTTCCCTCCTTTCTCTTCTGTCTTTGTTTCCGTCATTCCTTCCTCTTCCATCTGTCTACGGATGACTCTACACTGAGTGACAAGCCAAATGGTTTCCTGCTAGTAAACCATTTGCCATGCTGGGAGATAACCATATAACCAAATTATGGCGCTTGGTAGTTTAGTGGGTAATTAAGGTGCTCCAATCGGATTTTGCCGGTGAAACTTTATATCCAAGGGATGACGGGTTATTACTCACGAAATGCATCTCTTGGGATGGGTGAGGCTAGTCAGTCTCATCTTAATTGGCAGGACCAACTTGCCTACCCCCGGGCTCCTACGCTTCTAATGGGGCAACACAGGATTAGATGATGGATGGATGGATATATTTCTCTCTCTCTCTCTCTCTCTCTCTCTCTCTCTCTCTCTCTCTCTCTCTCTCTCTATGTATGTATGTACAGTATATATAATATAGAGATGATTAAATGAAGTGGAAAGAGCGGAATGAAGTGCTTGTGGGAGATATGTAAGAAGGCATGGATGAATGAAACTGTGCCAGCAGAGTGGAAAAAGGCCGTGATTGTACCCCTGTACAAAAATAAAGGTGAGCGAAGTGAGTGAAAGATTTATCGTGGCATAAGTTTATTGAATGTGGTAGGGAAGGTATATGGAAGAATTATTATAGAAAAAGTAAGAGATATATCAGAAGTCCTAGTGAGTGATGAACAGGGTTGCTTTAGGAGTGGCAGAGGATGTGTGGATCAATTATTTGCAGTGAGACAGATTTGGTAGCGGAGAAGGCTTGTGAGAAGGACCATAAGGTGTTTATGACATTCATGGATCTGGAAAAAGCATACGACAAAGTGGGCAGAGATGAATTGTGGAAAGCTTTGAACATGTACGTTGTATATGATAAGCTGTTAGGTGCCGTCAAGAGGTTTTTTTTTTTATGATAATAAAGCATGTGTAAGGGTTAATGGGCATCTATGTGAATGGTTCACGATCGGTGTGGGCGTGCGACAAGGTTGTGTGATATCACCATGGTTCTTCAAAATATATATATATATATATATACACATATATATATATATATATATATATATATATATATATATATATATATATATATATATATATATATACTGATAGGGTGATGAGAGAAGTAAAACCGTGAGTAATGGAGAGCGGGATGGCGTTGGTAACGAATGGTGATGGATGGAGTATCGCGAATTTGTTGTATGCTGATAATGCAATACTATTTGCAAATTTCGGACAAGAACTTGGTAGACTAGTGCAGAGTTTTGCTGATGTCTGTGATCGTCGTGCCTTGAGAGTAAATGTAGAAGCGAGTAAATTGATGGTTATTGACATAGAAGGTGACTCCCACTGCGATGTTACAGTGAATGGAGAGAGATTGGAGTGGTGAGAGAGTTCATATACCTGGGTACAGTGACAGAAAAGAGAGGAAAATGTGTAAAAGGAGTGGAAAGTAGAGTGACACAAGGAAGGAAAGTAGCTGGTGCAATGAAGGCTTTGATAAGAAACAGAGGCTTGAGTGTTGCAGCTGGACAAGGCTTACATGAAGGAGTGTTAGTGCCAATTTTAACATATGAATGTAAGACTATGGTGTGGCATGAAAATGAAAAGTCAAGAGTGAGAGCAGTGGAAATAGGACTGCTGGGGAATGTATGTGGAATACAGAGATAGGATAGCATACGAAATTATGTGATTCTTGAAAGATATGGAGTGAGGAAGTCTGTGGACACCTGAATCAAAGAGAGTGTGTTTAAATGGTATGGTCATATGGACAGAATGGATAACAATAAAGTGGTAAAAAAAGGTATATCTGAGCGAATTTGAAGGAGGGAGGAGGCGAGGTAGGCCAATGAGAAGATGGGGAGATAAAGTGGATGCGTGTGTGAGGAAGAGAGGTTTGGAAGTCGGTGAGACTAGGGATCTGACAAGAGATCAATCTGAAAAGATTAATACTGGGAGGAGAAGTGCATGATCAGGGATTTGGCACCCTTTTTTAACGTGGCAGATTCCGGATTGACTCTATCAGATACGTTTAAGTGAAGCTACAGAACGTGGTGAATGGTTTGGGCGTATCCGATAAAGCCAGGATTCCGGAGGCTTGAATGATGAGTGAATGGAAGCGTGGCCCATTGGACTGGACAAATTTGGCTTGTCTGGACTTTGATACTTCTCACTTTGCCCTAGGGTGGGAAAGGATGTCCGTATGATGGTGATGATGTGGACAGAGAGAGAGAGAGAGAGAGAGAGAGAGAGAGAGAGAGAGAAATGAATTCCCCGAGCTAGACAACTAAGGCCATATAGCCCCGCTGGGATTACAGGAGGGAGCTACCCCTCCCGGCAACGGTAGCCCGGGCGAGGCTAGAGAGAGAGAGAGGTCCGAAGCAAAATGGCACTAGGAAAGCAACAAATTACATCACTGAAAGACAAAAACTGTGAAGTCATTAAATGCAAAGATAAGATGTTGAAGAGAGTTGAAGAATTTGACAAAGAACTGTATGCATCAAAGACCATAGTATCAATAGATAACTTTTCAGGTGACACAAGTGAAACACCCGAGGTAACACCAGACTAAGCAAATATTTCTCTTAGAAATATGAAAATAGGGAAAGCTCCGGGAGAAGGTGGAATAGTAGCAGATTTACCGTTGGATGCAGGAGTAGAAGTACAAAATAGGCTTGCCCACTTATTTACTCAGTGTGTGAAGAAGAAGAAAATTCCCAAAACATGGTGTAATGCAATAATTATTTTACTTTACAAAAAAGTAAAAAGGCAGAGTATAAGAGAGAAGTGGAGGAACGATTGGGCAAATACTTCGTATGAGTTGGAGCAGATGGGGGACGTGGAAGGTGTGTGTAGAATATTTACAGAAGAAATATGTGCAGCACGTGATGTGGTGTGTGGAAGGAAGAGAAGACGGAGGGGGGTGCAAGGAACAGCGTGGTGGACTGAAGAAGTGAAACGGGCTGTGGCACAAAAGAAGAAAGCATACAATGAATGGATGAGAAATAGGGGCGTGGAAGAAGTTGAGAGGCGGAAGAGAGAGTTATATGTAGAAAGAAAGAGAGAGGTGAAAAGATTAGTAAGAGAGAGTACGAAGAGAGTGGATGAGGAATTTGGAAGGAATTTGAGTGTAAAGTGGAGGGACTGTAAGAAAATGTTCTGGAAAGAGGTGAAAAGAGTAAGACAGGGTGGAAGTGAAGTTAGCAGGGGAGTGAAAGATAAAAATGGTAGATTACTAGTGGAGAAGGGAGAAAAAGTGAGCAGATGGAGAGAACACTTTAAGGAATTGTTGAACGTGGAGGATGGAAGTAATGCGAGTATAAGTGGCTGGGGAATGGCTGGGAGAAGGAGGGAGGTGAGAAGACAGGAAGAAATCAGTAGGATAGAAGTTGTGGAAGCAATGAAGAAAGTTAAATCTGGGAAAGCCCCAGGAATTGATGGAGTGTGTGGTGAAATGCTGAAGCACGGGGGAGAGATAGTAGTAGAATGGATGTGGAAGATGTGCAGATTGGCCTGGGAGGAAGGTAAAGTCCCGGAGGATTGGAAGTCAGGTATAATTATTCCCTTGTACAAAGGAAAAGGGGAAAAAGAAGTGTGTGGTAATCATAGGGGCATTTATCTTCTTAGTATATATATATATATGTGGATGTATGGTAGGATACTTTTTGACAGAGTTAGAGAAAGAACAGAGAAATTAGTTGGAGAAGAACAGGGAGGCTTTAGGAAGGGAAGAGGTTGTGTAGATCAGATATTCATTCTCAGATCTTTAGTGGAAAAGTTTCTAGAGAAGGGAAAGAAGTTGTATGCAGCTTTCATGGATTTGGAGAAAGCATATGACAGGGTGGATAGACTAGGATTGTGGAAAGTGTTAAGAATATATGGAGTAGATGGGAAGTTGTTGAATGCTGTGAAGAGTATGTACGATGGTGCGAAGGCTGCAGTGCGTGTGGATGGTGAACTAAGTGAATTTTTCTCTTTGAAAGTTGGTTTGAAACAGGGATGTGTCATGTCTCCATGGTTGTTCAATCTGTACATGGATGGGGTAATAAAAGAGGTACAAGGTAGGGTAGTGGATGTTGGAGTGGCCCTGGTGAGAGAGGATAGTGTTTGGAAACTCCCTGTACTGTTGTTTGCAGATGATACTGTGTTGTTGAGTGAAGACGAAGGGGAGCTGCAAGGCTTGGTGGATGAGTTTGAGAGAGTGTGTAAGAAACGGAATCTAAAGGTGAATGTAGGGAAGAGTAAAGTGATGGTCTTTGAGAGAGGTGAAGTCAGTGAATGTACAGCGAGGTTGGATGGTGAGGAATTGGAAAATGTGAGTACGTTTAAGTACTTGGGTAATGTGATGAGTAAGGATGGACGTTTGGAGGGTGAAGTGCTTGAAAGGGTACAGCAGGGTAGAAAGGTTGCTGGTTCTTTGAAAGCAGTGATAAGAAACAGGGAAGTGAGCATGGAAGTGAAAAAGTTACTACATGACAGTATTGTGATACCAACTCTAACGTACGGAAGTGAAGCTTGGACGTTGTTGGAAGGACACAAGTCAAGAGTGAGAGCCGTGGAAATGAGTTATTTAAGAGGAGCCTGTGGAGTCACATGGAGAGACAGGCTGACGAATGAGGATATAAAGGAGCGTTGTGGTGTTGATGTGGATGTGATAGGAAGCGTTATGAGGAACACACTGAGGTGGTTTGGCCATGTGGAGAGGATGGAGGGTGAAAGACTGACGAAGAGAGTGTATGTGAGTGAGGTGGAGGGGGAAAGAGGGAGGGGGAGGCCGAGGATGAGATGGAGGGATGGGGTGGAGAGGTATATGAGAGAGGGGGGTGTGAGTTGGGAGCAGGGGAGTGAAACGGCGGGGGACAGGGCGACTTGGAGGCGATTTGTTTGTGGCCACCCCAAACGGGATTGAGGCGTCTGGCAATAGATAGATAGATAGACAAAAAAGGTAACTCAGAAGATCTTAGTAACTATCGACCCATTAGCTTATTATCAGTCATTTACGAACTCTTCACTAAAGTCCTTACGAAACAGAATCACTGCAAAATTGGAAGAAAACCAACCTCGTGAACAGGCAAGATTCCGAAGCAGGTATTCGACTACTGATCATCTACGCACAATGAATCAACTAACTGAGAAAACTACAAAATGTAATAAACCACTGTGCTTAGGTTTTGTTGATTAAGAAAAGGCTCTCGACTCAGTGGAGTGAATGAGAACATTGTAAAACTGCTCGTAAACATATATGAAAAGGGAACTGGTACAGTTAAATTACATAAGGACTCAGAAAAAAATTAAGATAAAGAAGGGTGTGCGTGAGGGAGGTACAATTTCACCAAAATTCGTGGAGAGGGTTGGGGGAGGCCTTTGTTCAGCAGTGGTATTGTAATGGCTGGTGCCGCTGGTGCTGATGATCTCTCTCTCTCTCTCTCTCTCTCTATAAATATATATATATATATATATATATATATATATATATATATATATATATATATATATAGATAGATATAGATATAGATAGATAGATAGATGAGTAGTCTGTAGCACTAGTCGAACAGGGCAGTATTCCCAAGTTGGATGCAAAGCTGATGACAGGGAGAGATGAAGCTCCCGTTTCATTAGCGCTCGGGACTAGTTCCTGACCATCCCCCTCTGCTGAACTTTTTTAGTGTTTCAGTAACACAGAGAGTAGGCCAGCATGCTCTCCATGACATGTTTCTCTAACTGTCAACACCAAACTACATGCACAGTATACACTACACTTTCTTTTCAAAATGAAAAAAAAAAAAAAAACGGTATCGGTAATCAGGCCTCGGATTCCCCGGGGGGGGGGGGAACATAAATTCCACCACCATCCGTCCCTCTCCCGGTGACGACTCAGAGAGATGCTTGGAACCACTGTCTGACTCACGTCTTCGTCATTTCTGCAATATTCGCGGCCTTTCCTCTAACTTTCTCTCTGTCGAACACCATCTATCCTCCTCTAAACCTCACCTCTTCTTGACAGAGTCTCAGCTGTCTGAGGCAACTGACAGCAAACCCTTTTCTGTTTCCTTCTACTTTCTCTATACTCATTTCAAAGCCAAAGGTGGCTGTCATGTATATATATGCAACGATTTATCTTGCTCTCATATTCCTGAACTTGATACTTCTGAATTCTCTACTCTCTGGCTTCGTCTTTCTTGTCATTCTCTGACTAAATGTATCTGCACTGTTTACTTATCTCCTAATTCTACTGACTATGAAAAACTCTTTGACTATCTTACTTCTATGATGGAACACATTCTATCCATTTCCCCTGTCTCTGAAATCTCCATTCTAGGAGATTTTAATGTTCACCAACCCCTCTGGCTCTCCTCTCCTTTGACTGATCCACCTGGTGAACAAGCCTACATCTTTTCTATCCTTAATGACCTAGAGTAGCTTGTAGAGCAACCTATCCATATCCGTGACCGCCTTGGAGAGAGCTCCAACATACCTGACCTCTTCCCTACAACTAATCCTTCTGCTTACACTGCTAATCTTTCTTCTCCGTTGGGCTCCTCCGATCACAACCTTATTACCTTAACCTGTCTTATTGCTCCAGTACAGCCTATGGACCCTGCAAAGCAATGTCGTCTGTGACATTTTGGAGCTGCAGATTGGGAGGCCCTCAGGCAGTACTTCTTTGATTTTCCATGGAATGATTATTGCTTCCAGGGTCAGGAGCCATCTGAGTGTGCGTTGCGCTTTACGGAGGTTATTCTGTCTGGCATGGAAGCATACATTCCTTTCTCATATCCTATGACTAATGCAAGAAAGCCTTGGTTCAATCACGCTTGTTCTAATGCTGTCCACAACAAGGACAGGGCCTATAAAAAGGTATCAGAGCCAGCCCACCCCTGAATCACATCTATATTTCTGCCTGGAATCGTGCTAAGTCTGTTCTTTGCTAAATTTTATTTCATCCATACTAAATGCTCTCAACTCTCCAACTTGAATTCTTCCTGCTCCATCTGGCACCTTGCCAGTAACCTTTCTAACAACTTTACCTCAACATCCTTCCCTCCTCTTTTCTACTGTGATGGCTCTGTAGCTTTTTCTTCTACTGATAAAGCAGATCTCTTCGCTCAGGCTTTCTCCTCCAATTCCATATTAGACGATTTTGGTGCTGTTCCTCCATCACTTCCCCCCTCAGACTTCCTCAAGGCTGACCTTAAAATTTCTTCAGCTGATGTATTTTCTGCCATCACTGGCCTCAATACTAACGAGGCATATGGGCCTGATGGAGTCCCTCCTGTTGTCCTCAAGAACTCAGTGCTTACACCCTGCATAGGTAAACTCTTTCACCATTGTCTGTCAGCTTGTACCTTTCCTTCTTGCTGGAAGTTTGCTCTCATTCAGCCAGTCCCAAAGAAAGGTGACCATTCCCAACCCTCTAACTATCGTCTAATTGCTTTAACATCCTGTGTTAAAAAGTTTTCGAGTCAGTTCTTAATAGAAAAATACTAAAGCATCTTTCCTATCACAGCCTTCTTTCTGATCGTCAGTATGGGTTCTGTCAGGAACGCTCCACTGGCGATCTTCTCACCTACCTTTCAGACTCCTACTCATCCTCCTTTCGGGACTTTGGCGAAAGCTTTGCCATTGCACTTGGCATCTCAAAGGCTTTCGATCAAGTCTGGCATAAATCTTTAATTTCCAAACTGCCCTCTTATGGTTTCTATCCTTCTATCTGTGCCTTCATCTCTAGCTTCCTTTCTGGTTATTCTATAGCCGCTGTTGTAGACGGCCATCGTTCTTCTCTTAGATCTATCAACAGTGGTGTTCCTCAGGGCTCTGTCCTATCACCAACTCTCTTCCTTTTATTCATCAATGACCTTCTAAGCTGTACATCTAACCCTATCCACTTGTAGCCTGATGATTCCACCTTTCACCTTTCCATTTGGTTCCCGCAACGTCCATCTCAGCAGTTACTTCAACAGTCAATGGATGAGGCTATGGCACACCTAATGTCTGACCTGGCTCGCATATCTGGCTGGGGTAAAAATAATCTTGTTTTTAATGCATTAAAAACTTAGTTTTTACACCTATCAACCCGACACAATCTTCCACAGGAGTACCCACTAATGTTTGACAATATCCAACTCAATCCTGCATCATCCTTGAACATGCTTGGGGTTTCATTCACTCGGGACTTATCTTGGAAAGATCATACTGCATCTCTAGTAAAATCTGCCTCCAAGAGATTAGGTGTGCTAAGCCGACTCTGTACCTTCTTTACCCCTGCGCAGTTGTTGACTTTATACATGGGTTTTATTCGCCCCTGTTTAGAGTACAACTCTCATGTGTGGGGAAGCTCCCTACATACAGCTCTTCTCAATAGGGTGGAGCCAAAGTCTTCTCGTCTCATCAACTCTCCTCTTCTTACTGGCTTCCTTCAACCTCTGTCTCTTTGCCGCACTGTTGCATCTTTATCTCTTTTCTATCGCCACTTCAATGGTCACTGCTCCTCTGAACTGTCTGCTTGCAACCCTCCACCTCTACAATGGGTGCGTAGCTCCCGTCTACCAACAAACTCTTATCCCTTTTCTGTCCAACTGTCTAATGCAAGAGTTAACCGTTACTCCCAGTCCTTCATTTATTCAACGGGTCGACTCTGGAACTGTCTTCCTCTGTCTGTATTTCCTATTTCCTATGATCTCCAGTCTTTCAAACGCAGTGTGTCCAGGCATCTCGAAATGAACAGATCTCGAATTTGGCTCTCTTTTGTACTGATTTTGTTTTTTCTTGGAAGGAACAGTTTGCGGGCTTCGGCCTTTGGTTCCTTCTTTCTTGCTAAATAAAAAATTATATATATATATATATATATATATATATATATATATATATATATATATATGAGGAACATAAATAAGTACCTTACAGATTTTCATTATAATAATTATTTTAGTATGAACAGATTTACACTTTGCTTCGTTTTTTTCTTTCATTATATTTATTTATTCATTTATTATTTAAATAAGCGAAGCGAACGAGAACACAAAATTTAGTAACAGTTTGGACCCCCGACATAGGCACCCAGGCAAAAGATTTATCGCATCAGCAAGAAATGGAGGCAGGAGTCAGGATTAACCAGCCCTGTCCCGGAGACGTGAATTCACATCCTCACATGATGTGCACTCATATCCCGGAGACGTAAATTAACGCGGCAACATTGCAAGGTCCCTAATTTGCACAATTTTCAATTTTCGCGAGTGATTTCGCGAGTGATTTTTGGCATGTATACACGGGACACCTTCCTCTATTCCTCTACAAGATGCCAAGCAGGGACAATGCCTTACACCGCATAACCTCTCCCCCCCCCCTGCACGCCATTGTCTCGGCTATTCACCTGTTACCAGTGACCTGACCAATAAAGACATTCAGGGCCAGAGTGATTTCCGAATCGATGACAATGTGGAGGACAAAGTTTACATAGCATTGGAGGAAGAAACAGTCAGAAATGATGATCAGGTAATGTGGGAAACAAAGGTCATGAATGGTGATGAGTTAGTGAGTGAAACAATGCTTATATTGCCTATATTACTGTTTGAAAACCAATATACTCTTGTACTACATATAAATTCGCACTAAGTAAATAAATAAATACTGTTTATGAGTGGATAAAATAGTTACCCTCCCATAGAACTCGTTTTCTTTGGTGCCAGCCTGTTGGAAAACCCAGTCAGGTAAGGAGGTACTCGTACCTGGATCGAGTATTTTAAACCTCAGGTGAGCGATTTCTCTATGAATTTTCGATGTTTCTCACGAAAAGCGAATGTTTGAGTCTAAAAAAAAAAGGTCCAAAAATTTTGGGACTGGGGCGTACCATTGCCCAGAAAACGTCGGGATGGGGCGGGTTTAAACTCTGTAGTTCAGCTGCGAACTTTTTTGGGATATCTCATCTAATATTAAAGTTCCAGAAAAGAGAGACACCAATTTCAAGATCGCATAAAAATCCTCAATTATTGTGATTTCATTGACAACCCGTAATTCCCAATAGCTTTTCCATAAATCGAGGAAACTATCTTTTATAATGCAGGTAAGCGTAACAGCCGGCTGTGCAAGACGTAATGGTCTAAGGTTGCGTAAGCAGTGCAGCAGTATTTTCCGATGATTGCTGAGAACAACCAGGTTTTGCCTTTTCAAGAAAAATAATACCTTCTGTTTGTTTGTTTTTGGAAATATCTGACTGAATCCGAGTCAGACTAATAGGCTACAGTACCCTGACTGACGAAAGAAACTCTGAATTTCTGATTTCTGATTCGAATCGAAGCGCACAGAGAGATTTGGTGAAAGTACTTTTTGTGAGTGTGCACAAAACAAAGTCATTTTTAAACTGCTAGGTCCCAAGCCCAAGACCTAAAATTAATACAAGAAGAGTATTGGTTTTAGGAAGTGTGAGGGAATATTTTTGGTGTTATCTAATAATTTTTTTTTTTTCTTTTAGCATTTTCAGATCCGGAAACCAGAGGAAGATGATAAGCCACATGAGACAATATTCAGCACTGCCTGACTTGCTCGCTTGCTCGCTTGAACACGTTCCACACTTTAAGTGTGGCAGTGTGGACGCCTATTACATAATTTATTTCCTTATTTAGTTATCTGTTAATCCTGCGAAGCAAGATCGTATCATTTTCAGGAATTTGCCCTATGCCGTTGTGCTAAATTCAGGCTGTGTGTGTGTGTGTGTGTGTGTGTGTGTGTGTGTGTGTGTGTGTGTGTGTGTGTGTGTCTTTAACTTCTACTAGGCTATTTGATGAATTTGAATGAAACTCCCTTGGTGAGTTCAGCTGGTTGCTGCTAAGGTCTTCCACTATGTATAATTTTGCAACCATGATAATTATGGGGTCAGCTCCCCATCACCAAATGAAAAATTCTCAGAAGTGAGAGGAATGGCAGATATGACTTTGAAATCTTAGTCCATGTCGTACAATGGTATCTCATCCACAATGCGATTTTTGAGGAGCGTGATCCCCCTAATGATTCTTTGGGTCCACCCTCCTGCCAAAAATTAAGTTGATCAGGAATAGGAAAAAGTGAGGAAATTTGTTTGAACAAAACTTACCACGTCAGTTTGCCTAGTTTCTTGATAATGTCTCCCAGCACATTGAGTTTCTACCTTTGTTTCTAGTGGAGTCAGCCCCCCCAATCACAATAAAAATTTTCAGAGGTAGTGAAAGGACAGCGGATTTTTCTTTAAGATCTTAGTATCCACTGTACTACAGGGTGTCCGAAAAGTTACCATGCAGTGGAGAAGGTTTAAGTAAAGTTTTAATAACAGTGAAGTTTTACATACGATATTGCAGCTTCTTCTACAGCAAATGCTGGAAATGTCCCCCAGAGGCATGAAAACATGTCTGCACACGATGCTACATGTTGTCGAACGCATTCTGAAGGGTGGTGGAGGTTATCTGTTTGATGTGTTGGGTAATTGCTGTCTTCAGCTCCTCCGGAGTGTGCGGATTGTTCTCATACACCCATCCCTTCAGTGCACCCCAGACAAAAACCCAGGGAGTGAGGTCCGGAGACCTAGGAGACCAGATTCCATGGGAGATTATGTGATCAGCAAAGAAGTCTTCCAAAAACTTTGATGATGCATGGGCCATGTGTGCAGTTGCCCCATCTTGTTGGAATCAGCCTTCTATCTCATGCTCACTGAGCTGGCCTATGAATGGTTCCAGAATGTGAGTGCAGTACCGTTCTGCGTTTACGATGTCATTGAAGAAAACTGGCCCAATGACACACGTACGAATTAAGGCACACTATACTCCAACCGTCCAATCATGTAAAATACAAGTGCGTGTGCACACACACACTAACAGCAATATGCACTAACACTCTTGTCCTCTCTTCTTAATTTGATGAAAGATCCCAAGGACGAAACTGAATGGATCATTGGCGTCCTGTACACACTATGTATCCAATACATAGACTTTTGTTTAAGCACCAGTAAGACCCAGTCTGTAACCACATACAGATATGTGGTGTCCCTTGAAGTATTATAATCCTTCTAGTCCTGGCTGACTGCTGCACGCAGCCGGTCGGTCGAGGCACCTTTCTTGGTGAGACAGTCAGCCAGTTGTTGTGATGTATCCACCCAAGAAAATTTATCAATCTCCCCTTGCTCCAACATGTCTTATAATACAGCAATATCAATGCCAATCTTCTGTCTTCTACACTCCTACAGGAGAAAAGGGCATCCACCAGACTCTTGTTATTGACGAAACACTTGATCTTGAAATCTCCACATCCAGAAGCCTCACGCAATATGTTGGCGAGATATACAGCAGTTTCAGCACATTCAAGCAGCGCCAACGTTTCAGCAGATTTGACAACCTGACTGATCTTTCTAGTCTGCCAGACTGAGGGACATCTCGCCCCACTAGCATCTCTTAGGAAGATCACAAAGCCTCCCTGAGACCCATTACCTACAAAGTTGACATAAGAGTCATCTGAAAAGCACTCTATATAACATTCATCGAGTGGCCCCATTCTTGGAATGTATAGCTTCATGTTGCCAGTCTTCACCCTTGCGATCACCTTGTTGAACCTAAGCAAATCTGCTACAGTACCTCGGTTGCTAGTCATACTCAACTCACACGCATCAAAGGCAATATCTGGTCGAGTGTGTGTGGCAATCCAATTGAGCTGCCCAATTAACGGTCGGTACTAGGTTTCTCAGACTTAGACAGGTCTCCTGATTTTACTGCTGGACGATGTCTGCTCAGCGTGACTGGTTTCAAAGACGAAGCGTACTGGACCTGGTCAAGCATTATGCTGTCATCGCTGTTGGAGACGACATTTAAACCAAAGTATTTGAAAGCTTTTGATTCTGAACTGCCGATGATGAATATTTGGCTCAAACTGTTTATCACTTGCTGCTCGAACTCATGTGTACCAGCCCAAAGGAAATCATTGACATAAATGCATATAATGCCTTCAAACTTGCCCCTATTACTCCAAGAGAACAGTGCTGAATCCAGTGATGACACTTTAGCTCCAAGACTCAACAACTGATCTTTAACACACAGGTACCAATGCCTAGCAGTATCACAAAGGCAGTAAACCTTTTTCCTTAGTTTCCACAGCTTACTGTTTGGATATTCAGGTGGAGGACGTAAATGGACAACTCGCTCAATGCCATTACCTTGCAGATAAGCAGCTTTCACGTCCATAGTGTAGCAGTCCCATTGGTTGGTGGAGGCAAAAGAAAGTGCCAAATGCACAGCCTCTTTTGAGCATGTGGGAGAGTCTTGCCGGAGATCCACAGTTTCTTCCTCAAATCCTCTGGCGACTAAACGGGCTTTAACAATTGGCTTCTCATTTTTCATTTTTTCCATCACAACCCATCGAACCGTTATGGCATCTTGCCCAAAGTCATCTACTTCCTCATACATGTCATTATTCTGCCAGTTTGTAATTTCGTTTTCCTTGGCACATAATACGTCCTCAGAGTTGAAAAGAACAGGCATCTCTGCTTCATCATTAACTACTTCCCATGTGCTAAAATCATTTTGAAGATCCACTCAATCAGTATTGCCATCAGAGTCCCTCTTCAAATTGTAGCAGTGTTTGTACTTTCCAGTGGCTTTTCCCGCCTTATTCACAATCCTTCCAGTCACCAACTCTCCAGTTTCTGAATGTATTCCCTTTATATGTTGACCAACACAAACCTTGGGAGGCTTCTTAACCGGAAGAGAAACTGTGGGAGGCTGATCATCCAGAATTGCACCATTTTCTGACTCATCATCCAGTGGATAGTCATTCAATACTTGCGAGGAATCGTCTTTAGGCTTCTCTTGGACAACACTGTTTTTCTCATAACTACTGATGCTGTGTCCAACTGTAGTATTTCGTTCTGGAGCAAGTGCTAGACGACACACGTGTACTCGCACGTAGACACTGCAGTGTCTCATCAGAATTAATTTTCCATGTCTGCCTATTACGATTCCAGGACCATGCTATTCATGACTGTCATTTCTTTTGTAGAAGACCTCATCTCCATTTTGGATGTCGTTTAAGTCACTCGAACGTATGTTGTGCCGCAGAGCCCTAGCCAAATGTTCACCCGATTCAGTCTTTATAAAGTCTTGTCTTGCTAAATGAAGAGCATTCAAATTGTCCCTCACAATTTTTTATGATGATGTACGTTCCAAGGCTGAAGGATCATTTGCATACACATTAGGCAGGCCAGGGTTTTGACCAAAAACAAGTTGGTTAGGAGAAAAACCGCATAGTTGGTGAGAGCAATTCTCGCCGATACTGCCCAAGCCAAGACCACATCCAAGTCACACTGGCTATCAGCAATTATCTTCCTAACAATGTCACCTATGACTGCATTTTGACGCTCACATACTCCATTGCTCCATGGACTCTCTGCAGACATCATCATGATCTTGATATTAAAGGCCTCTCCCAATGCTCGTATTTCAGCATTGTTGAATTCACATCCATTATCTGTAAGAATTTTTCCAGGTGCTCCAAACAGAACAATCCAGCTCCGAAATACTCCTTTGATAATAGTTGTCACACATATGTCCGCAATTACTATCACGGTGCAGTACTTGGTCGCCAAATCAACAAAGACTAAGAAATAATG
The DNA here is from genome assembly GCF_032717465.1 of Coenobita brevimanus. Taxonomy (NCBI): domain Eukaryota; kingdom Metazoa; phylum Arthropoda; class Malacostraca; order Decapoda; family Coenobitidae; genus Coenobita; species Coenobita brevimanus. Next base: position 37,218,123 of record NC_136967.1, read on the forward strand.
CCTTCCCCAAGCTTTTAAATCCATAGCTATGGCTTCGTTAAACTTAGATGCCATGGGCAAACTGACTTCGGGTCGAGGCTTAGCTCTCTTGTCTCTACAACAGACTGTACATGCATCAGATACATCTTTGATAGCTTGCTCCAGTTCTGAACTTTTAATTCCAGCATCTGTAATAAGTCTGATTAGTTTAGCCGATGTTGGGTGTCCAGATTGCCTGTGAGGCTTCAAAGCCGTTTTGTCTACATCACCCCCCAAGAGATGCCAGTGCGATCGTTTCACAAAACTCTCGGCCTAGTCACAACGAAATTGGAAGCAAGTAATGGCCTGAAGCTGAGGACTTCAAATTAACTATAGTTCCACAAATTTTGACCTGGTCACTCTCAAAATTAATCACTATTTTTTTCTTTTTTCATGGAACGTTTGCTCAGCAGCAACGGTATATCGCAGCTCACCACATCAGTCACAATGGTTGCACGCATATTTCCAATGTAGCAGAGCAGAGTAACACGTTTGAGGGAAGAAACTGTGACACCATCAGCGAACGTAACCGTTGAGGATAACTTTTCTTCTATAGCGGGTTTTCAGTGCTCCATAGACGAGTGTTCTGGCTATTCATGTACCCAGAAAGATGAAACTATGCCTCATCGGTGAAGAAGGCTACACCAAGGATGTCCTCACCATTGTCCAAAACAAAGTTCTGAAACCAATTACAGTAATCAGTGCGGGACTGGTGATCTATCTCTCAGCTGGTGCACTACCGACACCTTGTCTGGAAAGAACTTCAACTTCTGCTGCAGAATGTCGTGTGCTGTACTCTTTGCCACAAGGGCCTGTTGTGATAACCGTCTTACAGACTTCTTTGGACTCTTCAGCATCATTTCCTGGACCTCAATAACTTTCTCTTCTGAGGTTGAGGGCCTACCAGTTTGAGAAGCATCTGCAACACTGCCTGTTTCGTGAAATTTGGGTATCAAACTTTGCACGGCATTATGGTGAGGCACCTGTGCATCTGGAAACTGCTGGCCAAACCAGCAGTTGTATGGTATCTGTGTATGGTATCTGTGAATTTTCCATCGTTACGGAACACATGCTCCACCAGGAATATTTGCTGTTCAATCATCAACACCATTATCACTCAGCCAATACGGATGTGCACTTCCACCTGCAGGCGACTGTCAACTGAGTCAGGCATTCCAGAACATCTGTGAGCAAGCAGTAACGCCATCTACTGCATAGTGGAAATGTGGGACATACAACTTACAGGTCTCGTATGCAATACCATATGTACTCTATAACTTTCATGTCTTTACAAATTTCTCACTGCACAGTAACTTTTCGGACACCCTGTATTTACCATCATCCGTAATATGATACTTGGGGAGCATGATTATCCCTAATGATTCTTGGGGGGTCAGTCCCCTCCCTCCCACCTACCCCCCCCCCCAAAAAAAAAAAAGTAAACAATCACAAATAGGAGAAAAATTTGAAGGAAACTTCCCAGGTTAGTTTGTTTGGTTACTCCAAAGGCCTTTCATTATATACAGTTTTCCAGCCATGGTTTTCATCCCCCCTCCCTCACTAAATTTTATCTCAGAAACAGTGAAATGAAGGCAAATTTGACCTTGACATTTCAGTACATGTTGTAAAACTGACTCATTTGTTATTTGATACTTGGGGTGCAGGACCTAAGTGATTCTTTGGGGGGTCAGCCCCGTCCCAGGAATAAAAACGATCAGTAAGAGAGGATTGTGAGCACATGGATTTCGAAGGAATCGGTATAAATATCACAGGATTGGGTAAGCACTTTCCATGTTTACTCAGAGTGTACAGGAAGAAACTGCACATCAACCTTTTTTTTTTTTTTTTTTCCGCAAGAACCCCTTGTTAGTTCATGAGATGCATTTGCTGCTTCAGATAATATTGTCCAGTATGGTGTCCATGTATATTTATCATTAGTTCTCTCCCAGCCCAATGAAGACAGTAAATGTGCAAGAGGATTACTGATCAGCAATTGTTTCCATATGTGGCCATCCTGATAACAGCACGCTTTATGTGATTTCAGAATATAATGTTCGTTAGAGAAATGTTCAGTATTAATTGATTTCCCGATGGGAGCATCCTTCTTCTTGTTTCAGTCACTTTGCTCTGGGATAATACCTATTCATATAGTAAAACAACAAAACTCAATGTTGACCATATGTTTGGGGACTGATGGCTTGGATCACCATGATGTGGCATGCTACGCCAAACAGACCATGGTGTCTTCTGTCTGATCTCATTAAGTTAATACTGAATCAAATCCAGATACTGTTTGCATGAAAAGTAAGCCCTATGATGATTCAGGATCTAACTGTGCTCCAGTCAGGTGTCAAGGCATGCACCGCACTTTTGCACCATGATGAAAAGCCACTCATATTTCACAGATTACTGAAAAAAGAAATAGTGATGACTACATCAGTATCCGCTTCATGGAACCTGACCTTGACCATACCTCTGAATATCATGGGAGACATGGAACAGGATTCTTATGCCAACTTCTTCATAGGTGCACCAAAAGTGTGCAGATGATGATACAGTATTATCTTGACAACTACAATTGGAAACTAGAAAGCAAGCAGAGAGCGCATACCTCCGTCAGTGCCATTGCTATTAAAAAGGATCCGGATCCGGATCGGGATCTGTGGAGAAATTGTGTGGAATACATAGGATCCACGTCCACCTCCAAATTAAATCGATTGTTCCTTGACCAAAGGACCACTCCTCAAAAAAAGTTGACTGAAATTCATTGAGAGGCTTTGGAGATATTATGTGGGACATATAGGATCCGAATTTTAATATGCCCTCAAATATAACAAATTCTTTCTTGCCCATGGCCCATCCTTCCACAAAAATCAATTGAAATACATTGAGAACTTCTGAAGATATTGTGCGGGATACTCCTGATCCGGATCCACCCCAAATTTGATCAATTCTTTCTTAGCTCATGGCCCACTCATCCACAAAACTTCACTAAACTTCATAGGGAACTTTTGGAGATATCGTGTGGACAAACAAACAGTCAAACATAGGTGAATACATAACATCCTCCAGCTTTGTTGGCGGAGGTAATAATAATCTTTTCAGTCTGGAACTGTTATTCCTGTAAAACTATCAGCAACACTTGAAATATACTACGGTATATTTACAACAGCTCGAAGGAAGTGCTTTCAGTGGACTGGAATGTGTGTACTATTTGTGGTCTGCATTATATTTCTAGATGCATCACGGCAGATATATTAGTCTTCTGTTTATCTCGATATATCTGGGCTTGGCATAATGTTGACAGTTCCTGATAGCAGCATGGGATTACTTTGGCCCGAGGTTACGTACAAGAGAACCTGCATCCAAATTTCTCCCATTCACAGCCAGCAGTTCATGAATTCAACGGTTCAAAGTCTCTTGAGCGTCAAAGCAAATCAGAATTGGTTGTTTGTTACGTTATTGCGCTGGATTCCAGTAAGGGAGGCTAAGTATGACTGTCATTTTAAAAATGAGTCAAGATCTTTCCCTTCGGTTTGGCTTCAAATGTTCAGTACATCTTAGAGAAAAATTGAATGCCTTTCTTGAGAGTGGATAAATTTACACTGACCACGGGTTTTGTTTTTGTCTTCTTAAAATCTTATAACAGTGCTATATTATTAGCTGGTACTGAACCACGGATGAATCTTTACTATTTAATGCATAAATACTTTTGCTTCCACGATATAGATGTCTGTGCTGATTTCTTCGAAGTGATTTCCGAGGTCCTCAGCATCTTACATTTTACTATATGACTGGAAAGACTTCCACGAGCCCATAGTTTTCTCATGGTGCTACTCTCGTATCTTTTCTGTTGACTGATTTTTTTTTTTTTTTTTTTCACAGTCAACGGTTTAGATTTCTCTGAACCAGATAGTGCCTAACGCTCCAAGGCTGCATCATTTTCAGGAATTCATACCACCCTTCCGCCTTCATAAGCCATGGTATTTAAATATTCGTGGACTTCGAGTCAAAAATGAAAATGTATGATTGGATTTATGTGGGTCATATTACTGATTAACATTTTATATGCACTCCAGGGTTAGTGGTCTGGAAAGCAAACATATTCTTTACAAGAACTCTCATTCATCCTGCAATGTGGCCATGATAAAGGAGAAAAGTCCACAAAATGACCTTTCTGGGGAATTTTAAGATATGCAAAATGCCTTTCTCGTTGCGAGCTCCATGGGAGTTCGAACTGCAGGATCTTGTACAAGTAATCTGACTGGAAATGAGCTGATGATATCTTTTATGCCTCACACTAAAATTCAATCTTCCGTCATCAGGACTTATAGTCTGATGATTAGCGTAGGTTCTTCTGTGATGCAGGATCCAAGCTTCGGCTGTCACTTGATGATCCCTGTGTTGTCAGTGAGGAAAAAAAAAAAAAAAGAATACCTCGCAAAATACTTCAGTAATACCTAAAAAGGCTACTGCCAACAAGTATTTTAAAAATAAGGGAAAAGTATTAAACGTATTGTCTCGTCTGATTTTATATAATTATGCAGACGGTTCTACTCAAATCTCTGGCTTTTTCTATGAGGTGAGGAGCTGGGATTTTAAATGAGAGATCAGAGGGAGGGGAATAACTACGAATGTTACAGAGAGTCCGAAAATAGGCGGTAAAGAAGAGAGAAAGAGAATCAGTGGAGACAGAGGGATAATAAAATTAGTTGAGAGCGGGACACAGAGAGGGTGTAAATTAGGGGAAGGGAAAAGCTTGGGAAAAGGAAATGATGTGGAGGCGACCGGAAGAGCAGGATAACTAAGAAAGCTAAGACAATGGATAAGGAAAAAGTCAGGAATGGGAGAAGAGAGAGAGATTAGAAGATGAGAAATGGTAACTATACGAGTGAATGGCAAGGCAATGTTAGGGGTAGTCGCTCAGTGTTTAAGCTGTAAAAGCGTGGAGAATAAGGAAGATGTGGGTAAGAATAAGATTAAGCCACTGGGAACGGTGACTGAGGATACGAAGTGAAGGTGAGCAAGAGACGGACTTGCGAGAAGGGAAACAGGAGGTCGATTAGATATTGGGAGAAAATGGAAAACCCAGAGAACCATACATTTTTGATAGTCATCAGCACTGGAGTGTTTCATTCAGCTTAGTGTGGAGTGATTACAGAGAAAAGATAATTTAAAATCCACATCTAACCCCTCTATATCGAAAATCTTTTCTAACTTGAATATAGTAATTAATTAGCAATAACAATAAACTACATAAAGATATTATCGTAGGAAAGGAGTTAAAGAAATAGGAAAACAGGAAGGCAAATAAACTAATGGAAAATGCAAAGGAAAAGGAATTGTGTTAATACGAGAGGGATAGGTGGGAAAAATTATAGTAGCTATGGGAGATGGAAAGCAGGTGGGCAAGACTGTGTGAGGGGAATATGGAAGAGAAAGAGCATGAGGTGATAAGCAGGATCCTCCAAGAAATAGGGAGAAAATGGATGATTAATATTCCTTTAAAAATAGGACATGGGGAAGACAGGGAAGCAGGAAAAAAGAACAAAAGGTAGAGGGAATTGTGTAATCAGAAAAGACAGACAAATTTTGAAGACGCGCATAGAAAGAAGTCGCCCAAAAAGAGAAGACATGAGAGCAGAGACGAAACACAAGCTGGGAAAAAACACAAACAGAGGAGACACACAAACAGAGAAGATAGATAAACAGAGAAGTTAAAGAGCCAGCCAGAGAAGATAAACAACAGTAAGATAAGAAACACCCAGAGAGGCAAGCAGAGACAGAAGCACACACAAGCAGAGGATAATGACTGACAGGGAAAAATAACAGAAAAGCAGAAAAGGAAGACAGAGAACCAGAGAAGAAAGGCATAGAAGCATTAAGAGAAACACACAAGCAGAGAAGAAAGGCAGGGAAAACAGAAAGATCAGCGAAGAAATCAGACAAGCAGAGAAAACACACACAACAGAAGAAAACAAAAAGGAGAGAAGGCAGAAAAGCAGAGAGCAGAGAAAGAAGACAGATAGGCAAATAAGACGGAGGTGGAGTGAGAGATATGACCACCGGAGAGCTGACTAATTTAGAGACGGAACCCAATAGCGTGTCTCACTGAGGATATGGGACGCACGTAGTCTGCCATAGGGCCACAACAAACACCTCATACGCCTTATCCCTCACCAGTAACCAACAACTCCATCTCACATTCACACCCACACCCCAATGCCTACAACCACCACAAACCCACATCCAACCCTCTCCCCACATCCACAGTTATTCCCACACCTATACCCTCAAACCTCTCACACCTACACCTCCTCCTCCCCTCATACTAAACCTAATCCCGTCTGTCTGTGTGTGGACTAGATATAACCATATTACCGCTTAATCCAGGCCACTGCAGCTGCTGTATGCTCTTCGTCAGTGTCCTTGGAGGCTAAGGTGGGGTGCGTGAGAGTTGGTTAACAGGGAATGGAGTAATTTTAGTGTTAGAAAAGCTAATATTATTTCAATTTGATTTCAATATGATTATTTAGTATAACGTTCTCTCTCTCTCTCTCTCTCTCTCTCTCTCTCTCTCTCTCTCTCTCTCTCTCTCTCACACACACACACACACACACACACACACACACACACACACACACACACACACACACACACACACACACACACACACACACACACACACACACACACACACATACACACACACACACACACGTCTGTGATATAAAATGGACACAGATTAGTCAAGCATTCGAAATTATCGGAAACACTTCCGAAAGCTAACGTCCCAGGTGTGCAATATAATGAACAAAGGGTTACGAACATTACGTTAACAGTTAGGTAAAGAAAGACCTGCAGTCATTGTTCTCTTTACGTCCGTATATACTTCGTTCATTCAAGCCATTACATATTAGGGTTGTCCCCCCCTCTCGCTTTCCCTACTCTCTCTGTCTCTGTCTCTGTCTGTCTGTCTGTCTGTCTGTATGTATGTATGTCTGTCTGTCTGTCTGTGTGTGTGTGTGTGTCTCTCTCTCTCTCTCTCTCTCTCTCTCTTTACATAATTAGAGAGAGATTTTGTGTGTGTGTGTGTGTGTGTGTGTGTCTGTGTGAGTGTGTGTGTGTGTGTGAGTGTGTGTGTGTAATATATCTGTCTATCTATATACCCAGGCTACTTCCCCCAAGGAAAAGGAGGTAGCCGAGACAGGACGACACCCCCCCCCCCATTTACACATCCATTCAAACACATTCATTCGCATCTTAGCCCCAAAGGGAAGAACGGACAGATCCTCACCGCACCACACCGCACAAGGGTCAACTGCGCAATGCAATCAGTGACATCCGCAGCAGGGCCCGACAGCGGAGCTGGTTTAACCCTGCCACATCATAACAGACCCATCCCCTTACCCGCACCTGACCTGACTAGCTGATCAGAATAAAATGCGGGAGAATATCCCTTCAGGGCTGCATCATCACTTATTCATTCACAATTTCTCTCCATTTATTTCTGTCACGCACAGCCACTCTTCCTTGCTCAACAGACATCCCTCTCGCATCCAGGGCTCTCTTCACACTGTCCATCCATCCTATTCATGGTCTTCCTCTCAGCCTTACACCTCTCACATCAGATCTAGTTATCTTTTTCACCAATCGTGCATTATCCATTCTCTCCATATGCCCAAACAATCGCAACACCCTCTGCTCAACTCTATCAGCCATCTCCCGAACAACTCCAGTTCTCCTTCGCACTTCATCATTTTGCACTCGATCCATACGAGTCACTCCACACATACTCCTCAGACACCTCATCTCCATTACATTCAAATTTTTTCTCTCTGCTACACCCATATTCCATGTTTCAGCCCCATATAACGTAGTCAGGACCACAACACCCTCATACAGCCTTCTCTTTACATCCATTCTAAGCGAACGACATCTAAACACTTTTTTCATTCCTCCCAGCACCTTTCCTACTTCATTTATTCTAAACTTCACTTCTGCATCTATTCTTCCATCCACAGCAACATGTGACCCTAGATATTTAAAACACTCTACCTCCTCAAACAACTCGCCATTCAAAACTATATTCATCCCCCTACCATCTACCAACCTCGTACACTTCATCATTTTACTCTTATTCTCATTAACTTTCAATTTCCTCCTTTCACACACCCTTCCAAACTCCTCTACCAAATGTCTCAAAATCTCCTCTGAATCAGCCACCAGTGCAGTATCATCTGCAAACAGCAGCTGCTTCAGATTCCACTCTCCATCATCAACATTCACCAGACTCAGACTTCCACTTAAAACTCTTGCATTCACCTCCCTTACAACACCATCCATGTAAATATTTAACAACCAAGGCGACATCACACATCCCTGTCGCAGCCCCACTCTCACAGGAAACCAATCACTCACAGCATTTCCCACTCTTACACACGCTCTACTATTTACATAAAAACTTTTCACCCCTTTTAGTAACCTACCATCAAGTCCATACAATCTTAAAACAGTCCACAAAGCCTCCCTGTCAATTCTATCATACGCTTTCTCTAAATCCATGAATGCCCAAAACACATCCTTCCCTTTCGCTAAGTACTTTTCACACACTTGTCTCACAGCAAACACATGATCCATGCATCCCCTCCCTCTCCCAAAACCACACTGCTCATCACCAATCACTCCCTCTGTACCCTCTCTAACTCTCATATTTAACACTCTACCATAAACCTTACCTACAACACTGAACAGACTTATACCCCTAAAGCTAGTACATTCATACTTATCACCCTTGCCTTTATACAACGGGACCACACAAGCACTTGCCTAGTCAATTGGCATTATACCTTTCACAAAGTTCACATTCAACAATCTTACTAACCAGTCAACAATAGTCACTCTACCACCCTTCAGGCATTCCACAGCACACCCATCCATACCTGCAGCTTTCCTTGTTTTCATCTCCTTCACTGCCTTCTCCACTTCCTCTTTCGTGAGCAAAGAATCATTCAACTCTCACAACACATTTATTCCTTGCACCATTCCATCCGCCACAATCTCGGCCACCCTTTCCTCCTCTACATTAAACAATCTTTCAAAATACTCTGCCCATCTCTTCCTTACTGCATCCATCTCAATTTAACATCCTTCCATCCTCTGCTTTTACTCGTTCTTCCTTCCCAGACTCTCCCTTTCGCACCCTTTTCACCTCCTTCCAAAACATTTTCTTATTCTGTTGAAAATTCTCTGTCAGCCACCTACCCCACCTCTCATCTGCTGCCACTTTAGCATCACGCACAGCCCTTCTCGCCCTATTCCTCTTTTCCTTATACCTTTCATATGACATCTCATCCTTCCTCTGCAGCCACACTTCATATGCACTTCTCTTCTCAGCCACAGCCATACTTCCTCGCACCACTATTCACTTCCTTTTCTTACACCACCACCCACACATCTCACACCACACACCTCTTCTGCATGCCCCACCACAGCACTCTTAAACAACTCCCATTCCTCCTCCACACTGCCATTTTCCTGATCTTTCACTGCATTCCACTCATCTTTCAATTTCTCCTGATACTCTATCTTTTTCTCTCTTTTATCCAACTCACTCACTTTCAAAACCTCCCTGCCACACCTAACCCTCCTAGCTCTCACCCATCTCTTACCTACTCTTAACTTTTCATCCACCTGGTAGTGGTCAGACATACCTCCACCCTTCCCTCTCAGAACTCTCACATCCAACAATCTTCCTATTACATTCCTAGACACAACCACATAGTCCATAAAAGCTCTATCAACAACCCTTCCACCCTCCTGTCTCACCCATGTATACTTATAAATATCTTTCTTCTCAAACAGCGTATTTCCAATCACCATTTCTCGCTCAACACACATCCCTATCATTCGTTCCCCATTTTCATTTCTTCCAGGCACACCATGCATACCAACTACACCTTCAACTGCTACATTTCCCACTCTAGCATTCAGATCTCCCATCATTACCACATTCACATTTGCTCCAAAACTCTGCAGACACTCATCAACATCATTCCAGAAAGACTCCCTCTCTTCTTCATCCCTTTCACTACCAGGCCCATATGCACTCACAAACACCCACAACTCACGTTCAAATTTCGCTTTCACCCACATCAGTCTCGATGACACCTCCTTCCATTCAATCACACACTGCTGTACTTCCGGACTCACTAATAAGGCCACACCTTCTCTTGCCCTTCCTCTATCAACACCTGACAATCTTCCATTCACACTTCCAACCATTGACTCACCCTTCCCTTTCATCTTCGTTTCACTCAAAGCTAACACATCCAACTTTCTTCTCACAAACATTCTTCCAATCTCCTCCCTTTTAGCCTCAAACGTACTACATCCACGCACATTCATAGACCCAATCTTCAGGGTACGGGAATAACTCGATCCCCCATCCCTTTCTCTGGCCTGTCTCTTTTTAGGAACTAAAAAACAGAGGAGGGGGTCCCTCGTCCCCTCACCCCACCCCTTTTTGTCGCCTTTTACGACACCCGGGGAATACGGTGGCAGTATTCTTCCTAACACAACCTGGCCGCAGAGTAGTAATACCACCCCATAGTGCAGCCAGATTGTGTCCCCCCCGCCACAGGGGGAGTGTAGTATATATATATATATATATATATATATATATATATATATATATATATATATATATATATATATATATATTAATGGAGCCTCTGTGGTACAATGGTAGAGTGTGCTTTTCGTACACGGGTGAACCAGGGTTTGCGCCCCGCCTGGGTAATAAACATTGGGAGTGTTCACCAGGCCACGTACTGAATTGGCGGACACAAGGGGTGATGTGGTTGAACCAGTGTCGCTTACTATAAAGTATGCTTGCACCCAGTCGGATTGTGCGGGCCGATTACACTTGGTTCTCAGACTACACACACATCCAAAGCCACTCCAACACTACAAGTACATTTACAAGCACTTCTGACCCTACACACAATCTCTACCAGACAGCCTAAGCTACTTGGTAAGAGATACATTGGCTGTATCGTCCTGACTTCAGTCGGGATAGGCCGGTCCTGCAGTGGATACTCAAACGGCTGATGATATATATATATACAGTATATATATATATATATATATATATATATATATATATATATATATATATATATATGGATACTCCACCGGCTGATTATATATATATATATATATATATATATATATATATATATATATACACCAGGGATGGGGAACATCCGGCCTCCAGACAGTATAAGGCCCGCAAATTCACACATGCACTTTCATAAACTCATGAAAAAACGTATATATATATATATATATATATATATATATACCAGAGGTGGGGAACGTCCGGCCTCTGGGCAGTAAAAGGCCCGCAAAACCATTTGATCAGGCCTGCAAGGCAATTCACACATGCAATTTCATAAACTCATGAAATATATATACATATATATACTGTATATATATATATATATATATATATATATATATATATATATATATATATACTTTATATATATTGTTACATAGCCTATGATTTCATCATCCTTTGTGTAATTCTAACGTACAGTATGCTACATGTTTGATCACGAGCGTGTTCTACCTCACTTCCCCCTCCTCCCTTATAGTAGAGTAAGTCGTTCTTTCTGTTGTTCAGAGCAGGAGTGTCAACTCTTTGTCCCCTCTGGCTTCATTTGCGCGTCCTTCTTGCAAGTTGTATCAAGCTCTGCCGCCCTCTATATAATGAGCTTAGTCTCTACATTAATTGCCACTTTGATCTACTCCTCATTTTGCTCACATCTCTGTCCTCCCCTGTACAGTTGTTACTATTGTGAGTACTCAGGAAGTCTCCAACCATCTAGCAGCTGTGTAATTTGAGTATAAGTGTTATTGCATTTTTCTTGTACTGTATAGCATGGGGTGTTAATTCGTAGCCCTAGTGAGGTTTTTGTGATTAATGTAAAGTTTTACTGTCAACCAATTGTTAATAATAGTTTGTATCTGTAATAATTTATTTTGCATTAACTGAGCATTATCCAGTGTTTTCTCATTTTATCAGGGCTGACTTAGATTAATTTACTCTTGCTAATTTCGTGTTAATACAGGCTATTGCAGTTAACCATATATTTAACCTGTTTTTTGCCATTACATTATCCTTATGAGTCCTGAATGTTTTGTTGTTAGTTTGAGCATTAAACTTTAACTTGTAGTTTTACCTAACTCTTTTGTTTTGAACCTGGAACTTTACGGGACAGTAGTGATTTTTAGTATTCTCACTTAAAGTGTACATTATCTTTCTCTGTTCCGTAACATAAATTTGGCGACCTCTTATCAGGATATTCAGGATATTATCATAAGGATATTGGTTGATATTTTGTGACTGTGATTTATTCATGATGTCTACAATTACTACGCTTGATGAAGTCAAAGATTTTTTGTCAAATGTGTAAACAGTGTGTGATGTAGAAAACAGAACAAAGAATGAACTTAAGCTTGTTGCTCAACAATTGGGAATTGCTGTTCGCTCTCATCATTCTAAAGATCAAATTGTTGACATGATTAATGAAAGCTTGTTTAATGTAACTCCTCCAAATGAGCAAACGCAGATTGAATTAGCTAAGTTACAGCTAGCCCTGCAGAAGGCTCGTGCTAAGAAGGCTGAATTTCAGGCAAATGCTCGTATTCAGGAGGCTCAGGCACAAATTGAACTAGCTAGGATTCAGGCAGACCATGAGTATCGCATGAAACAAGGTGGAACTGGATCATCTAGCTCTGATGATTTTGATGAGGCTAAAAATGTTAAACTTGTCCCTCCTTTTAATGAATCTGATTTAACAAAGTATTTCCAGTTGTTTGAGAGGGTAGCTACAGGTTTTAATTGGCCCAAAAAGTATTGGCCAGTACTCCTTCAAACTGTTCTCACCGGTAAAGCTCAAGTAACTTATGCATCTTTGCCTCAGGATCAATGTGATAATTATGATGTAGTTAAGAGCTTGATTCTTAAGGCCTATGAACTTGTTCCTGAAGCCTATAGAGTAAAATTTAGGACAACTTATAAGCAAGATAAGCAATCCCATGTTGAGTATGCAAAAATCAAAGAAGATCTGTTAGAGCAGTGGTTAAATTCTAAGAATGTGGATTCTGATTTTGACAAATTTAAGCAGATGATTTTGCTGCAGGACTTCAAAAGGTGTATTAATAAAGATGTAAGCCTATACCTTGATGAGAAAAGAATAGATAATTTGTCTGATGCTGCAGTTTTAGCTCATGAATATGTTCTCACTCACAAGAGATATTCTAAAGAAAAAAGGAAAGCTGAGAGTAAGTACGTTGCCTCTACTCAGAGTACAGGTAAAGATGATGTTTCTCAGGAAGTAAATACCAGCTTCACCTCTAGATTTCAGAAAAGTAAATGAACTTATTGTAATAAGCTTGGTCATACTACGGAGAAATGTTTCAGGAGACAGCGTGATGTGAACAAAGAGGAATCTTTAAATATTCAGTCAATTGGTCTAGTGTCCACCCTTGAGAGTTCCCAGAATTCTTTAACTGAGTTAACTGAACCTGCTTTGAGTGGTAAATTAAGTTCTTATGATGAAGCTCCTCTTTTGAGCAGTAACGTGGGTGACACTCTCAAGAGTTCATGTGCTAATTTCCTGTCTGATGGTTTTGTCAGTCCTCTGGACAGTAATGACAGGAAATCAGTTAAAATATATCGTGATACAGGTGCTTGCCAATCCCTTATGCTGACCAGTGTTCTAGGCTCTAATGTTAATTCCCCTGATGAAACTGTAATCTTACAAGGTGTGGGGAATAATTACTTCTCTGTCCCTCTGTGCAGAGTGAATTTAGAGTCTGATTTTGTTAATGGTTCCGTTATGGTTGGGTTGGTTGAGATACTCCCAATGTCAGGTGTAACTTTCTTACTTGGAAATGATATTGGAGGAGGTCAAATGTGTCCAGCTCCTCAGTTGTCTAGTGAGCCAGTGGCTGCGTCCCAGGATTGTGATGTCCCTGATGTGTTCCCTGCATGTGCTGTCACTAGGGCTAAGTCTATATTTACTGGTGACTTAGAGGATAATGATGATGATGATGTTATCCTAGCTGACACTTTTCTTGCTAATTTGGACCACTCACCAGATGAGGCAGTACCCCGTAGCGTTGATAATTTGTCTCGTCAAGAGTTGGTTGAGTTGCAGGTTGCCGACCCTGAGTTGAAAGGTCTAGCTAACTCTGCTTGCAGTGAGGAAGAGTCAGCTGGTGCTTCTACTTGTTATTATATAAAGTCAGGAGTACTTATGAGGAAGTGGAGACCCCCAACAGCATCAGCCGACTGTGAATGGGAGGTTGTACATCAAGTTGTCATCCCTCATGTTTGTAGGCAGGATATCATTAGAGTGGCTCATGATTCCAGTTTGGCAGGACTCCTTGGAGTGAGGAAGACTGTGGCACACATTTTGAAACACTTCTACTGGCCAGGTATCTTCAGGGATGTTTCCTGGTATTGTAAGTCTTGTCACACCTGTCAAGTTGTGGGGAAGTGTAATCAGACTGAAAAGGTTGCACCTCTAGTTCCCATTCCTCCTTTTGAGGCGCCATTCACCCGTGTGTTGGTGGATATTGTGGGCCCTCTTCCTAAGACTTCTTCAGGATTTTCTTATGTGTTGACCCTGATTGATATGGCTACTCGTTATCCTGAACCCATTCCACTTAGAAATATCTCAGCAAAGAACGTGGTTAAGGAAATGCTAGGGTTCTTCACAAAGTTTGGTCTGCCCAAGGAGGTACAGTCAGACCGGGGAAGTAATTTCATGTCAAATGTTTTCAAGCAGTCTCTGAAAGAGTTGGGCATCACCCAGATCACGTCTTCAGCTTACCATCCCCAGACCCAAGGAGCGTTGGAGAGATATCATCAAACACTCAAATCGATGCTCAAGAAATACTGTTTGGAACATCAGAAAGACTGGGATAAAGGTCTTCCATTCGTTGTATTTGCCGCAAGAGAATCTCTAAATGAATCACTGGGCTTCTCACCTTTTGAACTACTGTTTGGCCATGAAGTAAGAGGACCCCTTAAGCTACTTAAGGAATGCTGGCTGTCGGAGGAAGATGACGTCAACCTGCTGGAGTATGTGATGAAGTTCAAAGAACGGCTGTCCACTGCTTTACAGCTGGCGAGAGAGAATTTAGGAGCTGCTCAGGAGAAGATGAAGACTTGGTATGATAAGAAGTCCAGGTTACGCCACTTTCAGCCAGGAGATCAGGTTTTGATTCTGCTACCGGTGCATGGGCAACCTCTTCAAGCCAAGTTTAGTGGTCCTTATTTCGTGGAGAAGAAACTCAGTGATGTCAACTATGTCATCGCCACACCAGATCGTAGAAAGAACAAGCAACTTTGTCACATCAACATGCTAAAGTTATATCACAGGCGGGACGAAAATAACCCAGTCTGCACTGTAGCTGTTCCACCCGAGTCTGCAAGTGAAGTTCTCCCATGCAGCATGAGCCTGATTGATAGTTTGGGGAAGAATCCTGATATCATGAATGATCTCCAGACTAAGCTTTCTCATCTACCTCCCGAGGAAAGGTAAGAGTTTTCGGCATTACTGCAGGAGTACCCGCAAGTGTTCCGTGCCACTCCAGGAAGAACCACTGTGTTGATGCATGATGTCGATGTTGGAGACGCAAAGCCAATTAAATTGCCTCCTTACCGTGTGAACCCAGTGAAAGTTCCTCTCATCCAGAAGGAGCTTGGCTACTTGTTGGACCACAAGATGATTGAGCCCTGTCAGAGCGAGTGGAGTTCTCCTGTCACTCTAGTCCCTAAGCCAGGTGGGTCACAGCGGCTTTGCATTGACTACAGACGTGTTAATCAGATAACCAAAACAGACACTTACCCTCTCCCTCGCGTGGAAGATTGTATAGACAAGATCGGAAAGGCTAGGTACATAAGTAAGTTTAATTTGTTAAAGGGATATTGGCAAGTACCTATGACTGAACGTGCTAGGGAGATCTCATGTTTTGTAACACTAGGAAAGACTTTTGCATGTTCTGTAATGCCATATGGTATGAAGAATGCACCAGCCACTTTTCAGAAGCTCATGAATGTTGTAACAGAGGGTTTGGCAGGGTGTGTTGTTTATATTGATGATGTATTAATCTTCAGTGACAACTGGAAAGATCACCTATGCCATGTCAGTAAATTTCTTGAGCATTTGGTTCAGGCTAATCTTGTAGCTAATTTATCAAAGTGTGAGTTTGGTCAAGCTAAAGTTCAGTACCTTGGGTACGTAATTGGTGATGGACATGTTGCACCACCAGGAGCTAAGGTTCAGGTTATAAGTGATCTTCCCAGACCTAAAAGTAGGAAAGAGCCAGAAAGATTTTTGGGAATGGTAGGTTATTACAGGAGATTTGTTCTTAACTTTTCAATTCTTGTATCACCACTTACAGACCTACTGAAAAAGGGAGTTAAATTTGTCTGGACCGATAACTGCGAATCCTCTTTCAGTAAACTTAAAGCTATCCTGTTAAGTCAGCCAGTGCTCGCTACTCCAAATTTTGCTAAGCCTTTTAAGATGGCTGTTGATGCAAGTGATACAGGAGCTGGGGCTGTTTTGCTGCAAGAGGATGATCAGGGTATTGAACACCCCGTATCTTATTACAGTAAGAAGTTCACTCCACCCCAAAAGAACTACTCAACTATTGAGAAAGAGCTTTTGGCCGTGATTTTGGGTTTATAGCATTTTTCATTTTATTTGTGTTCTGGTTTTGACCCCATAGTCGTTTATACCGTTCATAACCCACTGAAATTCCTTAGTAAGTTTAAAGATAAAAATCAGAGATTGACAAGATGGAGTCTGCTTCTTCAGGAGTATTCATTGGACATACAACATGTCAAGGGGAAAGAAAATGTTATTGCAGATTGCTTATCTAGACTTTAGACAGATTGTTTTAGAGTAATAAGAAATTTCCTTTGTAAATTTCTTTTTCTTTGTGGGAAGGTGTTACATAGCCTGTGATTTCATCATCCTTTATGTAATTCTAACGTACAGTATGCTGCATGTTTGATCACGAGCGTGTTCTACCTCACTTCCCCCTCCTCCCTTATAGTAGAGTAAGTCGTTCTTTCTGTTGTTCAGAGCAGGAGTGTCAACTCTTTGTCCCCTCTGGCTTCATTTGCGCGTCCTTCTTACAAGTTGTATCAAGCTCTGCCGGCCCCTATATAATGAGCTCAGTCTCTACATTAATTGCCACTTAGATCTACTCCTCATTTTGCTCACATCTCTGTCCTCCCCTGTACAGTTGTTATTATTGTGAGTGCTCAGGAAGTCTCCAACCATCTAGCAGCTGTGTAATTTGAGTATAAGTGTTATTGCATTTTTTCTTGTACTGTATAGCATGGGGTGTTAATTCGTAGCCCTAGTGAGGTTTTTGTGATTAATGTAAAGTTTTACTGTCAGCCAATTGTTAATAATAGTTTGTATCTGTAATAATTTATCTTGCATTAACTGAGCATTATCCAGTGTTTTCTCATTTTATCAGGGCTGACTTAGATAAATTTACTCTTGCTAATTTCGTGTTAATAGAGGCTATTGCAGTTAACCATATATTTAACCTGTTTTTTGCCATTACATTATCCTTATGAGTCCTGAATGTTTTGTTGTTAGTTTGAGCATTAAACTTTAACTTGTAGCTTTACCTAACTCTTTTGTTTTGAACATGGAACTTTACGGGACAGTAGTGATTTTTAGTATTCTCACTTAAAGTGTACATTATCTTTCTCTGTTCCGTAACAATATATATATATATATATATATATATATATATATATATATATATATATATATATATATATATATATATATAATTTTCTGGGCTACAGTTGATCTTAAGTTGATAATTTTGTGTGGAAATCTTCGTCATCACGATTGTGTGAAAGAGGTAATTCATTCTTTCTGTCTTCATTCGTGTTGGCCATTTCTTTCCTCTTCTGGATATTCCATGAAATTTAATTTGTAATATAACTGCATATTACAGTTCTCTTAATCGCTCACTTTGTTAATGTGATGGTATATCTTATTTATCACTTCGTACGTGGAATGATGCTTAGTTGTACTCACGAAACACGTCTTTTATATATGTGCCAAATGTATAACTGGTACCAATCGTTAGGAATAAATGCATGCTATGAAAATGAATGAATATGTACGGTATATACTGTAACTGTTATTGTTTGTGCAAGTATATAGTGATTGACTTATAGTAGATAAATGAAGAAGATATATATACGTAAGTTGTTCTTATAATGCACGTTATATACTTTTGTCTATCATTGTGTCAATCACCTTGTACCGGTATTGTATATAAATGAAGTAAGTATTCAACTCACATATTTTAGCCGTGGTGCGAATCGTGAATGTAGTGGTGATGGTGGTTTCAGACACGGGGTGATTGACGAGTTATGATGCTCTCAGCAAACGCTGGTACAGCGCAAGTTGACGCCTCACTCTGGTAGTTATGGTGGTGGTGGTGGTGATGGAGAGTGACTGGGGAGAATGGTGAATGTGGAGAGTGAGGTGAGTGGTGAGTCAGGGCTGGTGACTGCAGGTTCAGGTTGTTGCTGCGTTGTCTCTCCGGTCACCACTAAATCAGCGCTTCCTCACTCTCTCATGTGTTGCTTGTTCACACCCACTTGCTTTCCTCCGCTTCTTAAATTGTAGTGCTTGATTTTCCTTACTTGTCCAGCGTTTAATTGTAATTTCTTGCTGTATTGTGCGAACTTGCTGCAGTTCTTGGTTACCGTCTCATCTGTCTGTAGTTCACTTGTAGAATCGTATCTTGTTTTGATTGTAGAGTCCATTCTCAAATTGTTTGTTGACTGTTAATAGAGACATTAATCGGCTTTCATGTATCGCTGTTGTTTATCGTTGCAAGGGTTCAGGGTTGTCGGCTGGTGCATATAAAGTCATAAGATGTCATATGGCAGAACTTGTACTGGTTCTTGTTTCCTGTGTTGTTATTGTAGACTGAACTGTAGAACTGTAGACGTGGTTCGTATGATTACTGCCACCAAATAATATCGTAGCTGTCGCCGAGCGTTTCCAAAAATGTTAGACTGTAGGGATTTTAAGAGGAGAGAATGTTCAAGTTGGTCTTGTCGTGGATGGCAGGAGAAAGATAAAGATGAGTCTGGGGTTTAATTGGAGCTTTATTCTCAAGAGGAAGTTATCTTGACAAGAGCAGTACTAAGGCGAGAGCGGTTTATGCTAGCTAACTCCATGCCCTTTATTCCTGCCTTTTCACTGTACCTCTTATCTCTCCTATCGCGTCCTAACCCCTTCTGCCCTGTCTCTCCAATTTCCCCTGTATATGACTGGTTGGGTCATGTGTGAGAGCACGTGTGTGTGAGGGACTTTCCACACTTGTCGAGTTTTCCATCCGGTGTCATACTGCGCTGTGTGCAAAATTCCCTAACTAGAATCTGCACTGTTGTTTCCTCAAGCTCTCTCGAGCTTAGGCATGACTTTCTTCAAACCTCTATATTAAATATTAACAGCATATATGTCACTAGCTATTATGTAGTTTGTTACGATGTTTTAGTGCCTTGACATGGGGAACCCATTGCTGCTCCATGAACATGTTCATAAAGTTTATCATTGAATATGAACATAGATTCATCGACTGCTAACTCTAGAAAGGATTTGAATTTCAGCTTTGTGAAGCTATTAACCAGTTCCCAGTGGGGAACCCATTGCTGCTCCATCAACATGTGTATAAACCTTATTATTGAAAATGAACATTGACTCATCGACTGTTAAATCTAGAAAGGATTTGAATTTCAGCTTTGTGAAGCTATTAACCAGTTCCCAGTGGGGAACCCATTGCTGCTCCATCAACATGTGTATAAACCTTATTATTGAAAATGAACACTGACTCATCGACCGTTAAATCTAGAAAGGATTTGAATTTCTGCTTTGTAAAGTTATTAACTAGTTACCAGTTGGGAACCCAGTGCTGCTCCATTAACATGTTTATAAAATGTATTATTGAATATGAACATAGATTCATTGACTGCTGAATCTAGAAACGATTTGAGTTTCTGCTTTGTAACGTTGCTAACTAGTTTTTATCCTTAACATAGTATGGAAATGCAAATATCAATAGTTTCTTTAAATGGAATATTGATGAATAAATATTTTTATATCATACTTGCCATGAAAACAGGTTGTGATAATTGCAACTGTGAAATTCTTGAGCAAAACTGATATGAGTTCTTAACATTAAAGTTGTTTGTGGTGATGTTGTTCTATACGGGAACAAGAAATATTGCCAAATAATAATTAAAGATTGCAATTGCGGACAAAATGGGATGTATTTGGACATCAGGTTTATGTATTTTGGGTAGTCCATACAGGATTTCTTGGCCAGACCCATAAGCAAAGAGGAAATGATAAATTTCCAATTAAATTATATTTTAAACATTTCTGAGAATTCTGTTAAGTTTACTTTCTGTTTTTAACAGTAAGAAAATAGGTATATTTTATGTTAAAGGAATTTGTTCTTCTCAGAAAGAAGCTGTTTCAATTTTACTAACATAATGACATTTGTTCAACAGTTTATACCGGAGCAGAACAAATGTGATATGTTAAGTCATAAGCTTTATTGGTGTTAACGGAGGCATACACTCTCTAAGACTGCCTAACAGGGCAGACCAAGAACCTAGAATGAACTACGTGAGACTGACTGACGGATGGACATTACTATCATGATGCTGCAAATAATAATTATATATTAATCCTTCACTGCAAAGTCTACGTTTACTGACATATTGTTTATGTTACATAACTTGTTGAATGATAACACAATTTCCTGTTTTCTAAGTATAGTGTCAATTATTTAAATGTGCCATTTTTACCCAGGGAAGTAGCTCCCAAGCAGTCTCAGTTATGTAACCATTTTCCTACTTTTTCAAGTCTGTGTTGCCCACATCATCGAGTGTAAATACGGTAACATCTTTACAGGAACGAAACAAGGACTACTAAAAAATGGGGTGCTGAAGGATTAGTGATAATTTTTTAATGAAATTATTATCTTTGGTGACATTCTTGAACAAATATTTTAACTCTCAAATAAATACAGTTCCAAATAAAAGTATGAAATATACATGACAATACTGTCATTGCTTAAGCTCATCACAAACACAGTCTTCTGAAGAAGTCATTTATAAATCATAATGAATGTGCTGAGATTAGATAAATATTTTTTCTTATTAAAAATGCTTGATGCGTGTACACTAAGTTTCCATTTGAAATCAGTCTAAAGTTCAAAGCTGTATGTTGGCCATTATGCTTTTTTTTTTTTTTTTTTTTTTTTTTTTTGAGGCAAAGATGCACTTGATAGGCTGGTGGTGATTGGCTGAAAGCAACAAGTGCAAATAACTTCATTACTAACCCAAATTTCCGGCTCAGATATGTTATGTCAAATAATAATGCTAAAAAGTGAAGAGATTATGAAGTAATGTTACATTCACCCAGTCATCACCAACCTGTCAAGTGCATCTTTGCCTCGATTTAAAAGAAAAAAAAAAAAGAAAAAAAAAACAGTGTAGGCCTGTTATCCTTGGTCGTTTGACCAAACACATAGAAAATCTTTCACCACACACACTTTGTCGCACAATTTTGTTTTAGAAGCCAGGAGCAAGTGAAAGCCTGCTTCGCACGGCAGTATATAATGGAGAATAGAAACAGTTGAAACAAAGCATTAAAGAGAAAAGAATAGTTAACCAACATATCGACCAGAAATTTGACGAAAGAGTTTACTGAAACTGCACATTTAAGAATTGAAGAGACCTCTGGGGTGCATTATATATATATATATATATATATATATATATATATATATATATATATATATATATATATATATATAATATTCATTTCTAGCATTCCAATTCTGTTCTTAGCGACTGACAGAGAATGTAATGAAGTATATGTTCCTAAAGGAGGTGTGGGGAACCTTTTTCCTATTAAGGGCCATTAGGATATTTTTAACATCATTCGTGGGCCATACAAAATTATCAACTTAAAATCAACTGTAGCCTAGTATATATATATATATATATATATATATATATATATATATATATATATATATATATATATATATATATATATATATACTGTATAATCGTTCATGAGTTTATGAAATTGCATTTATGAATTGCCTTGCTGGCCTGATCAAATGGTCATGCGGGCCTTATACGGCCCGGAGGCCGGACGTTCCCCACCCCTGTTTTAAAGTATTCAGTCATTATGTTCTATAATTTAGGCGCTATGGATATCTAAAGTAACGGTGCCATGACACCAACCACGGAACTAATCTGAACAAAAATCAACAATGTGGATTTACTGGAAACCGATTTTAGGGTTTTATGATGAAAGAGGATATGTTAGTGCAGTGCTCTTCAACCTTTTTGGGTGTCGTCCACCCCTAGTGTTGAATTGGTATAAGCTGTCCACCCCAATCGGTTAACTGTATAATCCCATGATCCTAACCTTATATATTTACTTTTTTAGATTCTTGAATGTACAAATACGTAGGCAAGTAAAAGCAGTATACAAATATATATTTAATGTTCACACTTTGTGATAAATCTGAAGGGAAAGACAGAGAGTTTAAATCTTGTATAAATTTCGTTGTACAGTGTATGCATTTCGAGATAAAGCTGGAATAAGTGCTCGTGAGCCACAGAAAAATCAACATACATGCTATCATTGACTACACATATGTAAATTCTCCACTTGTATTATATTATTTATTTCTTCTTTTTTATTCTATCCATGTACGGTAATGATCTGGTCCACCATCTGTCCACCCAAAGAAAGCTGTCCACCCCACACTGAATTTCGTCCACCCTAAGGTGGACCGTCCACCCAGCTTGAATAGTACTGTGTTAGTGTATGATAAGATAAAATAAATGCCTCCATTTGACTTACAAATGAGCAGCTGACTACAGTTCACGCCAAAATAAAGTACAGATGCTACAATCTATGCTTCAAGCTGCCAGATCTGACTGCTTGCCCTAAAAGTGTTCTTTCAAGTACTAAATTCTGTGGTCAAATCTAATTTCCTTGGGATCTCGAAATTTGATCCAAACAAGATAGTCTAAACTGCAGTCTCTAAACAGTTTATGATTTTCATTTGTGTTTGTCCGCAGCGTTCGTATTCATTATAACTGAATCTGAATGCCTATATTCTCAGCATTGCATTTTCCACATCAAAATATTCAAATTACCCACTTATGGTAAACCACCCATAGGCTGACGGCCACTGACCGCGGATTGCAGTCATCAGGTTTAGGGCAGTGGGCTAATCATAGCGATAAGGCTGGGAGTTGCCCTCACCATTAAACTATTGGCATGGTCCCACCAGCATACTACAGTATATAGCAGAGTTTAAGTAGAGAATATGTAAGCCATTTTCTGGATACCTAATTTTCGAGTTCATTGAAACTGGCCCCATCGAGTGCTTATCCAAACTTCTTTATCGTTATTCATCCTCACCCCCCCACCAACCTTTGTCCAAACTTCCTTTCTTCATGTATTCCCCCACTAAGTACCAGATTCCTGTTTTGGGGTGATCTCTTCTTGCTCAGTGATACTCGAATGTTTCTCAGTTTTTGCATGGACTTTGGCACAAAATATCTGATAGTGTACGTTGAGGTTCGAACCATATATATATATATATATATATATATATATATATATATATATATATATATATATATATATATATTCAGAGTATGATGGAGATGGTTGCTGCTGTAGTAATATAAGAACTCCATTTGTCCGGAAAATATGTATTTTATTTTATTTTTTTTCGTCTAGAAATTTTTTCATAAACTTTAGAAAGCTTCTTCAGAAATACATGGAAGAAAACTACTGTTTCATTTTTCACTGAATTCTGTATAGCAGGCATGTACAACTTTTTATTATGTGAGGCATTGTTCTTACTTGTCGTTCAGAATTTATTAGCAATAAACTTGCAAGACAACAATCATTCCGCCCTTACTGGTGTCCGTGTCTTATACTGTCCACGATATTTTTTACTACTACTTCGCAGTTGCTGCCCAGTGGAATGGTAAAGGGAACAATCATTTACCCGTTACTGGTGTGTATGTGTGTGTGTGACTTTATCAGTTCGCATGTTCATGTTTATCTGCTTATCTGTTTCACATGATTTAACCCGTTCATTCTGAGTACGTAACATTTTGGAGCAGGAATTTCTCTATGAGCAGCCCTATACGTCTGTCACACTAACGATTTTTGGAAACTAATCGCTTAACGATAGAAAAGATGTAGGCTTCTTCACCAGGTGGATCAGTGAAAGGAGAGGAGAGCCGAAAGTGGTGGTGAACATTGAAACTGCCTAGAATGGAGATTCAGATAAAGGAGAATTTGATAGGATGTGTTCCATCTCAGAAGTAAGATAGTCAAAAGATTTTTAACAGCCAGTAGATGTGGGGGATAGGCAAACGCCAAAGATATATTTTGTCAGAGAATGACAGGATAGCCAAAGCCAGAAAATAGAGAATTCAGAAGACTGAAGTTCAGGAACACTAGAGCAAGATAGAGGCAAGTTGTTTTGAACATATACATAACGGCCACCTTTGGCTTTGAACTGAGTATAGAGAAGGTAGGAGGATAAAGAGAAGAGTTTGCTATGAGTTGCCTCAGACAGTTGAGTGTCTGTGAGGAAAAGAAGATGAGGTTTAGAGAAGGAGAGGTGGTCCTGGACAGAGAGAAAGTTAGAGAAAAGTCCGCGAATGTTGCAGAAATGAAGAAGAAATGAGTCAGAGAGTGTTTCCGGCCATCTCGATTGGTAGTCACCAGAAGATGGACGGATGGTGTATGGCTGTATCTCTCTCTCTCTCTCTCTCTCTCTCTCTCTCTCTCTCTCTCTCTCAAACACACACACGTTTTTTGCAACGAGCCTCATACCATGTGGCAGATTCAGTGTGTGTGTGTGTGTGTGTGTGTGTGTGTGTGTGTGTGTGTGTGTGTGTTGTGTGTATGCGTGCGTGCGCGCGCTTTAATTTTTCCTGGGGTGTTCGATAGATCTGAACGAAACCTGCCAGGTGAGCTCCTCGGGTTGTTGGGAAGTTGTCCAGTAAAAACATTCGTCTAACCATGATTTTTAGAGGGAGGATCAGCATCCCTTCACCAAATAAAATTTCTCATAAGAAGTAAAAGGAAGGCAGATATGGGGTTGATATCTTGGTACACGTTGCAAAATGGATTTTCATTCGTAATATGATATTTGGGAAGCGTGATTCTTTGGTGGTCATCTCCCTCCAAAAATTAAAACGATCAGAATATAGGGGCAAATGAGCACCTGGATTTCAACGAAACTGAGGTCACTACCTCTGGTTCATTGATAGTATCTTTCACTATGCAAAAAATTCCGTCAGCATTTTAGGGGTGTGAGCTCTCTCCAAAAAATATAAAGGATACGATACACACGAAGGAGGGCGGAAATGGCTTTGATATCTTATTACGTATTGTGTAATGGACTATCAACCCTAATGTGATGTTTGGGAAGCGTGACCCCGCAAAGGTTCTTAGGAGGTCAATCCCTTCCCTATAACAAAAACGATCGGAATTAGGGGGAAATGTTTGAATGAAACATCAAGGTCTGTTGGTTACTCTGAAAGTCTTCCACTATACACTATTCAGTCTTCCAACCATGATTTTCGGAGGGTGGGGGGGGACAGCCCCCGCTCATCTAATAATAAGCTCTTTGAAACTGTAGGAAGGGCAGATGTGGCTTTAATATCTTACTAAATATTGTACAATAGACTCTCATCCGTAATGTGATATTTGGGGAGCTTGACCCCACAATGATTCCTGGGAGGGTCAGTCCTCTTCCCATAAATTCATTCGATCAGAAATAAGGAAAAGTGAGCACATGAATATCAACGATACAGAAATAATATCACAAGATTGGGTAGGCAGTTTCCATGTTTCCTCTGAATGCGCAAAAAGAAACTGCTTATCCACTATATTTCTGTTAACAAAATGTTTTTTTTGCACCTTTTAATGTAACATATTAATGAAAGAATTAGACACCCTTATCACTAACTTCTTCGATACTAAGAAGTCCTCTCTTTTTTATTCTCAGTACAGCCAGGCGAAATTGTTTTAGTTACTGCAATGTCTCCCATACAAAATTGGGAATTTAACTTTGGTTTAGGAAACGGAGCCGTATATTTTCATTCTCCATTAAAATCCAATACTGTTGAGAGAGAGAGAGAGAGAGAGAGAGAGAGAGAGAGAGAGAGAGAGAGAGGGAGAGAGAGAGAGAGAGAGAATTTGCTAAAGAGTGGACGATGGAGAAGAGATATGCATTTGCAAGAATGAACACAGAAGGGAGTTAGGGATAGGAGAGAACTGAGTAGGTGAATATAGCTGAATCGTAACGAAATGAAGAGGGTATGTGAAAAATGGATTAAACAATATGAAGTAAGAAAAGAAAGTGGAATGTAAGGTAGAAAAAATGGGTAAAAATAAATAAGGAGATACTCAACGAGCAAATGGATAAGGGAAGAAAGAGTGGTTGGGGAGGAAATCGAGGGTAGAAGGAAGAGGAGTATGAGTCGGAAGACAAGAGGAGTAGAAGGAGGAGGTGGAGAGGAAGAGGAGGAGTACAAGGAGGACTCGAGCAAGAGCATTAGACAGGCAGAAGGACGTGGAAGCCTTAATGCAGTGCACCAAAACAGCGTTATTTTCTACCTTATTAACCCTCCTGAATGCAATGTTGTTTTACCCAATCTGGAAAATAAAAAAGAATAACTAAACTAACGATTTAATACTATGCATTCATACACTGATGCCTTGAAACGTATAGTGTTCATTTGAAACATCTTAAACACATTATTTGAAATTCAGTAAAGTAAATATTTTTAAAATTATTTACTCACAATATGTACCAAAACATTATATAAATATATATATATATATATATATATATATATATATATATATATATATATATATATATATATATATATAGATAGATAGATAGAAAGAGAGAGAGAGTGAAAATATATATATATATAGATAGATAGATAGATAGATGGATAGATAGATAGATAGAAAGAGAGAGAGAAAAATATATATCAATCAATCAATCAATCATTTCCTGTGTCACCCTCGTGGATGCATAGGGCCTCGATGAACTCACACCACCACATCCTATCTTGTGCTAACTCCTCAAGATCTCCCCAACACTCATCTCCAGCTTCCCGTCTCAGTGTCCTCACCCACGTCTCTTTTGGCCTTCCTCTACCTCTCCTACCAAGTGCCACCCACCCTGGTGTACCTCGTACTATTCCCTGTCTCCTATACACATGTCCTAGCCACTTCCATCGTGAGAATCTAACATATTCATCGATCGGCTGCACTCCCGTTATTTCTCTAATTCTACTGTTTGGTATCCTTTCCCACCACTTAACTCCTAATATTCTTCTAAGTGCTTTATTTTCAAGCACCAAGAATTTATTTTCCATAGTCACTGTGCTGTACCAAGACTCGTGTCCATAAATTAAGATACAGCATAGCTGGGTCTTTCGGGTGTGGGCAATCAGGCAAGTTAGCTGCCTACTGCGACTGCAACACAATGGCGAGGTGTTCAGAAAGTTAGCCAAAGAAACCTTGATGGACTCTGAAAGAACAATAATGGCCCCCAGTCCCGTGCAGCCCTTAAATGGGCAGGGGGTGCTAAGAATCTCACGGTTGCCTCAATTACAATCTAATTCCTTTGTTAATGCAAAAAAATACAATTAAAATTGGTAACTGGAATGTGAGAACGCTAAATCATGACAGTAAAATCGATGAGTTAGTGAAGGTTTTTCAAAATTACGGACTTGATATTTGTGCTCTGACAGAAACTAGATTAACTGGAGTTGATAAGTTGGATTTGGAGGATGGTATACGTTTATTGATATCTGGCCGACAGGACGGAATGCATTATCAGGGAGTAGAATTGTTGCTGGGTTGTAAGGCAAATAAGGCTTTATGTGAGTGGGATCCTATAGATGAGCGATTGTTATACGCACGGTTTAAATCAAATCATGGCAACATCAGTCTGTTTGTGTGTTATGCACCTACTAATGATGCACTCGATGAAAGGAAAGACACATTTTATGAAAAGTTGCAGGAAGGAGTAGGAAGGGTACCTAGACATGATGTTTTGATCTGCGTTGGAGACTTTAATGCAGTAATGGGCTGTTCAAATGAGGGATTTGAGGCATGTATGGGTAAGATGGGAGTTGGTAGTAGGATGAGTGAAAACGGAGTGAGGTTTGGAAGCTTCTGTCTAGCAAATGACTTAGTCATCCGGGGCACACTCTTTCAGCATTGCAATATACACAAGACAACTTGGGTGTCGCCGTGTGGAAAATATAAAAATCAGATTGATCACATCGCTATCAGTAGGAGGCATAGAAGTTCTCTGCTAGATGTTCATGTTAAACGGAGCGGATATTGGTAGTGACCATCAACTCAGCATTGCAAAAATAAGGTTTAAATTTAAAAATCAGAAGAAGGAAAAATCTGGTGTTGGTAGATACGATATTGTTAAGCTTAGAAGGGAAGGAGAAGAAAAGGAGGAATTCAGATTAGAATGCAGAAATAGGTTTTTGGTGTTGGAAACGTTGGAAGAGGGGGAGAGAAGTGTAGATGAGATGTGGGAGGATGTGAACAAAGTTTTGCATGAGACTGCTGAATGTACGATTGGAAGGAGACATAGATTCAGGAGAAAGAAATGGATATCAGAGGAAACGTGGGATATGATAAAAAAGAGAGTTGAGGCTAAATTGAGGAGTGAGATGCAATGCGTTGATGAACGAGAGATTGAATTAGCAAGAGCTGCGTACTGGAGTTTGAATTCAGAAGTAAGAAGGTTAGCTAGGAGAGATAAAAGAAGATGTGTGGATGAAAAGGTTGCAGAGACTGAAATCTTAATAAACAAAAATGATGGAAGAGTCAAAGAATAGCATATGAATCGATTAGAGAACTGAGTGGTAATGCAGGTAAACGCAAGGAAATACCAGTTAGAGACAGGGAAGGAAATTTATTGACCAAAGATGGATATATTAAAAATTGATGGAAAGAGCATTTTGAGACAGTTCTTAATAGACCAATACCACCAGAAGAGGATATACCGTCTGCTCAGGAAGATTTAAATATAGAAACAGGAGAGTTGAGGCTTGCAGAAGTGGAGAAAGCAGTAAAACAGTTAAAGAATTATAAGGCACCAGGGGAGGATGGTTTATTTCCGGAAATGTTTAAAGTGGAGGGGGATAGATTAATAATGATCTTGACCAAGCTATTCAATAAGATATGGGTGACGGGGTTACTACCATCAGTTTGGAAGAATGGTGTAATTGTTAAAGTTCCGAAGAAGGGAGACCTGAGTGAATGTGGTAATTGGAGGGGAATCTCTTTGTCACTGATAGCTTTGAAAGTTTTCAGTAGAGTATTGTTAAATAGGTTGGAGCCGGTGGTTGAGGGTATTCTGAGGGATGAACAGGCTGGTTTTAGACAGGGACGTGGTTGCAATGATCAGATCTTTATAGTTAGGCATTTGATGCAGCAAGTTAATGAAATGAGAGTACCGTTAAGTCTTTGTTTTGTTGATTTTGAAAAGGCTTTTGATAGTGTTTCGAGACAGACTATGGGGAAGATCATGAGACATTATGGAATACCAGAGGAGTTTGTGAGGGTCATTATGAACATGCATGAGGACACATTTTGTAAAGTGATGGTTGATGGTTGTCTGAGTGATTCGTTTGAAGTCAAGTCCGGAGTAATTTAAGATGGTGTTCTATCGCCTTTACTATTTATATTGGTCATTGATTACATTATGAAACGCGTTGGAACAGAAACCGGTGCAGGTATACTTTGGGGAGAGAACAGGAAATTTTTGGATTTAGATTATGCAGATGATATAGTTTTGATTTGTGATGGGCCAGAAGAGATGCAGAGAGTGTTGGACTGTTTGGTGTGTGAAGGTCGCAAGGTGGGTTTGGTTATTAATTGTGGAAAAACTGAAATAATCAATATGAATATGGAAAATGCGCAGGAATGTGTAATTGGAGGTATGGTTGTAAAGCAAGTTGAGAGGTTTAAATATTTAGGTACTTATTTAGCCAAGGATGGTTCTTTGAATTTTGAATTCGAGGAAAGGTTAAAGAAGGCTAATCAGGCAATGAGAATGCTTAAAAATATTTGGAATAATAACAATTTTTCTGTGCATACAAAAATCAAACTTTATAAGGTAATGGTTAGGAGTATATATATAAATATATATATGTATATATATAAATATATATATATATAGATAGATAGATAGATAGATAGATAGATAGATAGATAGATATACATATATACATAAATATATATATATATATATATATATATATATATATATATATCAATCATTTCCTGTGGCACCCTCGGGGATGCATAGGGCCTCGATGAACTCACACCACCACATCCTATCTTGTGCTAACTCCTCAAGATCTCCCCAACACTCATCTCCAGCTTCCCGTCTCATTGTCCTCACCCACGTCTCTTTTGGCCTTCCTCTACCTCTCCTACCAAGTGCCACCCACCCTGGTGTACCTCGTACTATTCCCTGTCTCCTATACACATGTCCTAGCCACTTCCATAGTGAGAATCTAACATATTCATCGATCGGCTGCACTCCCGTTATTTCTCTAATTCTACTATTTGGTATCCTTTCCCACCACTTAACTCCTAATATTCTTCTAAGTGCTTTATTTTCAAACACCAAGAATTTATTTTCCATAGTCACTGTGCTGTACGAAGACTCGTGTCCATAAATTAAGATACTCCTAACCATTACCTTATAAAGTTTGATTTTTGTATGCACAGAAAAATTGTTATTATTGCAAATATTTTTAAGCAATCCCATTGCCTGATTAGCCTTCTTTAACCTTTCCTCGAATTCAAAGTTCAAAGAACCATCCTTGGCTAAATAAGTACCTAAATATTTAAACCTATCAACTTGCTTTACAACCATACCTCCAATTACACATTCCTGCGCATTTTCCATATTCATATTGATTATTTCAGTTTTTCCACAATTAATAACCAAACCCACCTTGCGACCTTCACTCACCAAAGTCCAACACTCTCTGCATCTCTTCTGGCCCATCACAAATCAAAACTATATCATCTGCATAATCTAAATCCAAAAGTTTCCTGTTCTCTCCCCAAAGTATACCTGCACCGGTTTCTGTTCCAACGCGTTTCATAATGTAATCAATGACCAATATAAATAGTAAAGGCGATGGAACACCACCTTGAATATATATATATATATATATATATATATATATGAGCCTCTGTGGTACAGTGGTAGAGTGTCCGTTTCGTACACGGGTGAGCCAGGGTTCGCGCCCCGCCAGGGTAATAAACTTTGGGAGTGTTCATCCGGCCGCGTATTGCATTGGCGGACACAAGGGGTGCTGTGGTTGAACCAGTGTCGCTTACTATAAAGTATGCTTGCACCCAGTCAGCTTGCGCGGGCGAATTACACTTGGTTCACAGACTACACACACACATTCAAAGCCACTCCAACACTACAATTACACTTACAAGCACTTCTCACCCTACATACATTTTCTACCAGATAGCCTAAGCCACTTGGTAGAGATACATTGGCTGTATCGTCCCGACTTCGGTCGGGATAGGCCGGTCCTGCAGTGGATACGCAAATGGCTGATGATGATGATGATATATATACATATATATAGAGAGAGACAGACAGACAGAGACAGACAGACTGACAGCTAGATATAGAAGCGTACACACACACACACACACACACACACACACATAGAGAGAGAGAGAGAGAGAGAGAGAGAGAGAGAGAGAGACAGCTAGATATAGATGTGTATACACACACACACACAAACACCTATGAGCTTCGCGACTATGTGCCGATAGGTGGAGGGCGGTAAGCTTAGTACCCACCCAGCACCATGCCTCGCCCAGCACCCCTGGGATTGAAAGAGTTAATGACTGGCAAACCTATCAGTCTCTTTAACCCATTGGAGTCCAGTGTCCGGAATGTTGGACTGAACTGGGATTCTTCAGGTCTTTATAAAGTAAGGAACACCCAAGTAGGGACCTACGAGCTTCGCGACTATGAGCCGATAAGCGGAGAGCGGTTCGCTTAGTACCCACCCAGCACCATGCCTCGCCCAGCACCCTTGGGATCCAATGGGGTATATATATATATATATATATGCAAGCATGGTTTTAGGTGGATCAGAATTCTGTTCTGTTTCATTTGAGGTCACCTTTGGAATGTTTGCCCTTTTGGCTCTGGCAACGCAGCGTATCCTTGCAGCCCAATCTTTTTTTATGGAGACTCACATGATCTCCAGCTTGGACATAGGCTATGAGAGGTTGACCTCCGAGGTCATTTGAGGTCACTGGTTGGAGGTCACTTGTAGTCACTGGTAATACACGCTCGAACAACTGGACCCAACAGCCCATTTTTGGGGATGGAGACTCACATGACCTCCAGTTCAGACTTAGGCTATGTGAGATTGACTTCCGAGGTCATTTGAGGTCACCTGTCAGAGGTCTTTGAGGGCACCTTTAATGGTGAACAAGTGCAAACAAATACTGTGCATTAGTCTGCAAAAGCTGGAACAGAGAGTTCCTGGACCTCTTTTAATCCCTCCTCAACAGCATTAGATGTACACTACATGGTCTTTCTGGAGTATAAAGAAAAACTGAACCAGAGCAAATAGGATTACAGTGTACACCTTTTTGGCCCGGGCAATGCCGGGTACCCCTGCTAATAAATAAATATATATATATATAGATAGATAGATAGATATAGATATTGATATAGATTTTATTGCCAGACGCCTCAATCCCGTTCGGGGTGGCCACAAACAAATCGCCTCCATGTCGCCCTGTCCCTCGCCATTTCACTGCCCTGCTCCCAACTCACCCCCCTCTCTCATATACCTCTCCACACCATCCCTCCATCTCATCCTCGGCCTCAGCCTCCCTCTCCCCCTCCACCTCATTCACATACACTCTCTTCGTCAGTCTTTCACCCTCCATCCTCTCCACATGGCCAAACCACCTCAGTGTATTCCTCATAACGCTTCCTATCACATCCACATCCACACCACAATGCTCCTTTATATCCTCATTTGTCAGCCTGTCTCTCCATGTGACTCCACAGGCTCCTCTTTAATAACTCATTTCTACTGCTATCACTCTTGACTTGTGTCCTTCCAACAACGTCCAAGCTTCACTCCCATACGTTAGAGTTGGTATCACAATACTATCATGTAGTAACTTTTTCACTTCCATGCTCACTTCCCTGTTTCTTATCACTGCTTTCAAGGAACCAGCAACCTTTCTTCCCTGCTGTACCCTTTCAAGCACTTCACCCTCCAAACCCCCATCCTTACTCATCACACTACCCAAGTACTTAAACGTACTCACATTTTCCAGTTCCTCACCATCCAACCTCGCTGTGCAATCACTGACTTCACCTCTCTCAAAGACCATCACTTTACTCTTCCCTACATTCACCTTTAGATTCCGTTTCTTACACACTCTCCCAAACTCATCCACCAAGCCTTGCAGCTCCCCTTCATCTTCACTCAACAACACAGTATCATCTGCAAAGAACAACTGTATATATATATATATATGTATATATATATATATATATATATATATATATATATATATATATATATATATATATATATATATATATATATATATATATATTCCTGTACACCAGGAAACCATTTACTACGGTGGGTGGTAACCATATAACCAAATTTTGGCACCTGGTGGTTTAGTGGGTAATTATTGCGCTCCAGTCGGATTGACCCGGTGAAGGTTTATATCCAAGGGATGGTTCGGGTTGATTGCTCATGTCATGCCACTCAGGGATGAGAGAGGCTGGTCACTCTCATCTTAAATGTCGAGACCAACTGCCTAGCCCCGGCCTCCTACGCTCCTCTTGGGGCAATGTAGGATTGGGTGATGGATATATATATATATATATATATATATATATATATATATATATTTATATATATATATATATATATATATATATATATATATATATATATATATATATATACATGTAAATCTATGGGCAGGATCCTACTGCCACCTGGCACACCCATGGATCGCAGATAGAGGAAGGCCTTGCTGTTCAACATACCATCATAGACAACACAGCCCATGGAACCCCTTATTGATATACAGGGCTCCACAGAATATACTGAATAAAGTGACACAAAAATACATCGCACCATAAACTATGTGGCAGGGAGGTGAGTTTACTTACCACAATCTTCACAACCAAACATGACTGCTAGTGTTAATGATTTGATGGGCGATCCTGTTGGATCATCGTCTGGTGGAGGTCCAACCACACCGCCTCCTGCACTTACTGGCAGTGTGTCACTGAACGTGAGTAGGCACTGTCCCCTTCAAATTAGAGATCGGGACAATACACAAACTGAAATCCATGAAGATCTAAACATATAACGTAAGACACCTCACATAAGATTTCAAACTTGATATCGTAATGACTGAATTAGAAAACATTACTTGGGATACTGTAAGTTTGAGTGTGATCCATTGAAAAGAAGAGGAATTAATTCAGCTCCAAGACTACAACCACCTATTTTACTACAGAGGAAATCAAATGAAAGAGTTTCTTGAGTAGGATTTCTAATCAACAGAAATCTTGCAATGAACATTGTTTTATTTGGCAGTGTATCTGACAGAGTGGCATGGGTTGTAATTAGACCATGCAAAAGATACACCCTGAAAGTAACACAAGTACATGCACCAGATTCTCAAAACTAAGATTTAGGAATAGAAACATTCTATGATGACATCTCTCAGATTATGTAAGAAGAAAAGGCTAGATAAACTATGCTCACAGTAGATTTCAATGCAAACGTTGGGAAATTGATAAATGGAAAAGTATGTATGAGAAAATTCGGTGTAGGAGAGAGGAATGACAGAGTTAAAATGATGATAAATTTTGGTGAAATGTGTAAGATGAGAATAATGAACATATTCATTCACAAAGGAACAGGGAGTAAATGAATCTGTAGAAGTCCAAATCGAGAAACAATGAATGCAATTTGCTTCATTATGGCAGATAAGACTAACACAATCATGAATCTCGCAGTTATCAATAAGTAAAAATAGGAAGTGACCACACAGTGGTGGGTTGCACAGTCTGATTCAATTTCAGAAGTGAAAGAAAAAAGATGATTGAAGATAAAGAGGTATGCCCAATAAAAGTAAGTGGAAACCAACCAGCCTTTCAGTTAGAAGTAACGAACTGATTTTAGGCTATTAATTATGCTGAGTGTGACATTGATTGAGTTGAATGGTAAACTAACAAAAGCCCTGAGAAAATCAGCAGAGGTAGTAGGGAAAGGAAATACAACCAGACTACCAGTACCAACAAATAATCAGAAAATACCCTCCAGGTCATGTAAAGAAAGTAGATGAAAGTAAAAACAAAGAAAGATGAAACTGAAAGAGCAAAATTAACTCCTACAGGTATGTGCTGGTTGACGTGTATAACTCACGATTTTGGGTGCGGAGCAACACCGGTTGATGCGTACAGCCACGAGCATTTTCCCGCCACCCTTTGAACTTGAGACCGTTTTCTGTGACAACCACAGGGTAGCTAGATACCCAAGGTACCCCACTGATGTGTGGCTCAATCTGTACATGGCACTGGTAGAGTGTAGAGTGATGTCTTCCTCATCCTCCTCGTTCGATTCCTCTCCCCCACATGTGGGGTCAATTGCATCATCGACCCCCCTGTGAAAGTTCTGCCCTTACCGCCAAGGAAAGAGCTCAGTGACTGAGCAGGAGTGTGGGAAATTTTAACCCGCCCCGTCCCGTCAACGTATGAGTACGTTGCAACATTTTGCATTTGCCAGTCCCTGTGACGTACTGGTACGTCGTGCAATTGCAAGGTCCCTAATTTGCACAATTTTCAATTTTCGCCCGTGATTTTTCGTACGTATACACGGGACACCTTCCTCTATTCCTCTACAAGATGCCAAGCAGAGACAATACCTTACACCGCATAACCTCCCCCCTCCCCCCCTCATGCCATTGTCTTGGCAATTAACCTGTTACCAGTGACCTGGCCAGTAAAGATATTCAGGGCCAGAGTGATTCCCCAATCGATGACAATGTGGAGGACAAAGTTTACATAGCATTAGAAGAAGAAACAGTCAGAAATAATGATCAGGTAATGTGGCAAAAAAAGGTCAGGTATGGTGATTAGTTAGTGAGTGAAACAATGCTTATAATGCCTATATTACTGCTTGAAAACCAATATACTCTCATACTACATATAAATTCGTACCAAGTAAATAAATAAATACCGTTTATGAGTTGTGTGAAATAGTTACCCTCCCATAAAACTCGTTTTCTTTGGTGCCAGCATGTTAGAAAACCCAGTCAGGTAAAGAGGAACTCCTACCTGGATCGAGTATTTTAAACCTCAGGTGAGCGATTTCTCTATGAATTTTCGATGTTTCTCACCAAAAGCGGAGGTTTTAGCCAAAAAATATTTTTTCGAAAATACCTCGGGATTGGGGGATGTCGGAGGTGTGGAAAACCTCGGGACGTGACGAGTTAAATAGTAAACAGGTAAGCACGTGTTTTTTTTTTTTTTTTTTATATACATAAGTGAAATGTAAGGTATAAGTTATATCTAGTAAATGTTATAAGTGTTCTATACTAAGTTTTGCAAGTGCAATGGAGTAAGTTTTACTGTTTATTGTTATTTGTGAAACAATAATTGGAAATACCTTGAGTAACCCTACATGTTCCATGAAAGAAAACGAGGATTGCATGGGAGAAAAAGAAAATAACCTGGTTGGCTATAACTATTTTTTCCCCCATTACTCAAAACAATATTGGTGAATATGTGAGAATAAGCGTATCTGCGATGTGAAGTACAAAATATTTAAGTTATGTATAACATTAGTAATATTTTTACGATGCCCCTGATTAGTACAAATTAGTCACAATTTTAGTACAAGTAATTACCTCATACTCAACCATACTGCATGAAACAGCCAGAGCATTACTTCTCAAAGTGCAATTGCCTGTAATCCTGATGTCAAGTGCAAATATAAGTGCCGTAGTAGAGGGAAATTATTACAACTGATGCAAGAAGTGAGTACAGAAAATCAAAGGGCTATTCTTTTCCCACACATGTACAGGGCGTAGTGGCCCCATGAAATGGGCAGAAAACCCTATGGGAAATCACATGAACAGGGTGATGACTCATCCTTTTGACGGTGAGTAAGGAAAAGTTGAAGATTGGGTGCAAAATTCCGGGTTGCTTGAAGGAAGCCCGAGCAGTGTTACAATCACCACTCCGGTCATTGCAGCCAATGCT
Organism: Coenobita brevimanus; assembly: GCF_032717465.1. Taxonomy (NCBI): domain Eukaryota; kingdom Metazoa; phylum Arthropoda; class Malacostraca; order Decapoda; family Coenobitidae; genus Coenobita; species Coenobita brevimanus. The sequence continues at coordinate 37,255,710 of NC_136967.1, forward strand.
AGCCAGCGAGTCCAAGGTCACTGCCAGTGGCACGTACTCAGAAACAGCATGCCAAAACAAGGAAAACCAATTATCTTTTTCCCACTCATCGACGGGACCACATGGAGACCTGGGGATACTTTCATCTGGAAGAGGAAGAGTTGATAAGTCTTATGTATATTTAATTTTTTTCTCTAGCTATTATAGTTTGAGAGATATTAGGGTGTGATGTAAGGGCATTTTTTCAAAAATCACAGAGATCCCCCATTGGATGGAGTACGTGATTTCGGAAAACCCCCGGTGAGTAAGGGTTATTAATGCTTATCAACCAGAGATAGAGAGGTGAAAATAGAAAAAGAAACATAGATCAGATAAAAAAAAAAAAAAAAATCTAAAATTGGAAAGATCTAAAACAGGGGGAGGCGGTGGCGGTGGCTCAATCGGTAGAGAGGTGGCCTGCAGTCCTCACGGACCCAGGTTCGAATCCCGGCTGGGGCAGGGAACAGTTTAAGGATTTGAATTTCATTAAATCAGGCTTTACTGATCTACCAGAAGACCCGCCGACATGTCGTAAAAATACCCCCGCTAATACCAATACACCAGTCCTGTATGAGACAGCCCTAGCATATATTCAATATGGACGGTGGGTGTTAGTGCCGAAGTGGTGACATGTAGAGGTGTATGGTATGTAGGAGGACTGCTGGGCCTTGATAGCAGGCTGTGAAGCCTATGCCCAGAGTCGGATACATAAAAAAAAAAAAAAAAAAAAAAGGTTCAAAGCAAAATGGCACAATGAAAGCAACAAATGTTATCATTGAAAGAAAAAAATGGTGAAGTCATTAAATGCAGAGATAAAGAATTTTACAAAGAGCTGTATACATCAAAGACATTAGTACCAATAGCTAAATGCCCGTCCACACTACCGAGGAGTGCATGGCGGGCTGTGCCCTCACCGGACTAAATCTGTCGGACATGCCTGTAATGCTGTCCGCGCTGCTGAGTAATTATTTTCTTCAGCAGTGATGTTGGGCAGCAGCTAGTGGGTGGTCGGCAGGTCTGAGTGCAGTATCACCATGCACGGCACAGATGAAAGGAAAAAAAATAGCACTGTGTGGTACATTAATTTCAGCGTCCTTATAAAACAAAAAGAACGGAGTGCAGAAGAGTAGGTGGTATAAAGAGTGGTTAAGTAGTTGTAAAGTACAGGGATACCTTGCTATATGATACCCCGTTATGTGATACCCCGGCTTAGCGATGGGGGTATATATAGCACCCTACCCGCCTACCATGGGACTACCCCTGTTATTTTTATGTCCTGCAACGAATTGCCCACCCCATTGCCACCTCAGGAGTCATCACTTTGGACTCCATCGCAACACCCTGAGCCATCACATCAGTCTCCTGCTTCCATCACCCCACCTCGCGAGCATTTCTTCCCCCTACCCTCCCCTGGAAATGGGGTTTGAGGGCATTGAAGAGGATGGGTTCGCACTAGGAAGCACCACATGTTCCCTAGCCTCGGGGGGGATAGCAAGGATGACGACCAGGACCAGACATGGAAGTAAATGATGAGAGCTGTTTGATATTTTCTTTCCTATTTTTTATGATGTTCAGATATCATTTGTTGATTTTGGTGAGTTATTAACAGGTTTTAGGCTTAAGTTAACTTCTTTTAAAGCTGTTAGGCCATTTAGATTGGCTATAAACATGTTTTTGGACTCATCTGGGTGGGTTTAGAACTTGGTTAGGGAGGAATCGCAAGGCTCAAAAATGCATCTCTATATTTTACATGTTAAATCTACCCTGCTATAAGATACCCCATCTAGCGAAGTTTTTTTTTTTTCCTTAATGCATACAAGGGTAAAACCAAGGTACCTCTATATTGGGCAGTCTATCTATCTCTATCTATCTATTGCCAGACGCCTCAATCCTGTTCGGGGTGGCCACAAACAAATCGCCTCCACGTCGCCCTGTCCACCGCCATTTCACTGCCCTGCTCCCAACTCTCACCCCCCTCTCTCATATACCTCTCCACCCCATCCCTCCATCTCATCCTCGGCCTCCACCTTCCTCTCCCCCCCCTCCACCTCACTCACATACACTCTCTTCGTCAGTCTTTCACCCTCCATCCTCTCCACATGGCCAAACCACCTCAGTGTATTTCTCTTAACGCTTCCTATCACATCCACATCCACACCACAACGCTCCTTTATATCCTCATTTGTCAGCCTGTCTCTCCATGTGACTCCACAGGCTCCTCTTTAATAACTGATTTCCACTGCTCTCACTCTTGACTTGTGTCCTTCCAACAACGTCCAAGCTTCACTTCCATACGTTAGAGTTGGTATCACAATATCATCATGTAGTAACTTTTTCACTTCCATGCTCACTTCCCTGTTTCTTATCACTGCTTTCAAGGAACCAGCAACCTTTCTTCCCTGCTGTACCATTTCAAGCACTTCACCCTCCAAACCTCCATCCTTACTCATCACACTACCCAAGTACATAAACGTACTCACATTTTCCAGTTCTTCACCATCCAACCATGCTGTACATTCACTGACTTCATCTCTCTCAAAGACCATCACTTTACTCTTCCCTACATTCACCTTTAGATTCCGTTTCTTACACAATCTCTCAAACTCATCCACCAAGCCTTGCAGCCTCCCGTCGACTTCACTCAACAACACAGTATCATCTGCAAACAACAGTACAGGGAGTTTCCAAACACTTCCCTCTCTCACCAGGGCCACTCCAACATCCACTACCCTACCTTGTACCTCTTTTATTACCCCATCCATGTACAGATTGAACAACCGTGGAGACATGACACATCCCTGTTTCAACCCAACATTCAAAGAGAAAAATTCACTCAGTTCACCATCCACATGCACTGCAGCCTTAGCACCATCATACATACTCTTCAGAGCATTCAACAACTTCCCATCTACCCCATACATTCTTAATGCTTTCCACAATCCTTGTCTATCCACCTTGTCATATGCTTTCTCCAGATCCATGAAAGCCGCATACAACTTCTTTCTCTTCTCTAGAAACTTTTCCATTAAAGATCTAAGAATGAATATCTGATCTACACAACCTCTTCCCTTCCTAAAGCCTCCCTGTTCTTCTCCAACTAATTCCTCTGTTCTTTCTCTAACTCTGTCAATAAGTATCCTACCATACACTTTTCCTATTATACTATGAAGACAAGTGCCCCTATGATTACCACAAACTTCTTTTCCCCCTCTTCCTTTGTACAAGGGAATAATTATACCTGACTTCCAATCCTCCGGGACTCAACCTTCCTCCCAGGCCAATCTGCACATCTTCCACATCCATTCTACTACTATCTCTCCCTCATGCTTCAGCATTTCACCACACACTCCATCAATTCCTGGGGCTTTCCCTGATTTAACTTTCTTCATTACTTCCACAACTTCTATCCTACTGATTTCTTCCTGTTTTCTCACCTCCTTTCTTCTCCCAGCCATTCCCCAGCCACTTATACTCGCATTACTTCCATCCTCTATATTCAATAATTCCTTAAAATGTTCTCTCCATCTGCTCACTTTTTCTCCCTTCTCCACTAGTAGTCTACCATTTTTATCTTTCACTACCCTGCTAACTTCACTTCCACCCTGTCTTACTCTCTTCACCTCTTTTCAGAACATTTTCTTACAGTCCCTCCACTTTACACTCAACTTCCTTCCAATCCACATCCACTCGCTTCTTACTCTCTCTAACTAATCTTTTCTCCTCTCTCTTTCTTTCTACATATAACTCTTTCTTCCGCCTCTCAACTTCTTCCACGCCGCTATTTCTCATCCATTCATTGCATACTTTCTTCTTTTGTGCCACAGCCTGTCTCACCTCTTCATTCCACCACGCTGTTCCTTGCACCCCCCTCCGTCTTCTCTTCATCCCACACACCACATCACATGCTGCACATATTCCTTCTGTGAATATCCTGCACACACCTTGCACGTCCCCCATCTGCTCCAATTTATATTTGCCAAATCGTTCCTCCACTTCTCTCTTATATTCTGCCCTTTTCTCATCCTCTTGTAACCTTTCCACTCTCCTTTGAAATACTCCTTTTTCCCGTCCTTCCCTTCTATTTCTCCATCTTATTTGGATCTTTATTCTGGCCACCACCATGTAGTGGTCAGAAAGTCCACGCCCCCAACCTCTATAAGCTCTTTTTATTTTACATTATTATGTGAACTACACGATGGACGTGAGGGTGATTTCTTAACCACATGAGAATGGATCAAACACCTTCTATAAACTCCTAGCTAAAGTGTAACCATAAATAACAAAGAATGATACCCATCTGAGGCAGAGTATATCAGCAGAAACCCGTCTCAAAGCAACGCCCAGATTTCTAGCACTCACGTCACTGTTATATATCCCGAGGATCTCGAGGCAGAGTTTGTCACATATAATACCAGAAACATGTCAAGCTATATATACAATACTGAAAGAAGATTACTTGCTGGTGAGATTGTATATATATATGGTACTGATGATTGACACCACCGTTTTATAAAGAAAAACTTTTTCTTACATAGAAGTTACATATACCCCAGGATGTATGTAGCATGCATTACCCTCTCCACAAAATAACTTAAATATCATTAATATCATTAGTGATCATTATGTATTGTACTCTACGTACAGTCGAAAGCAACAATCGGTACCCCCCCCCCTCGTATGTGAAGCCGGAGAGTGAACTATACCTGCCCCTCCTACACCACCCCACCCAAGCCCCGTTTACAAGTTGCCGGGTAGGTTTATGAGGTTCATGGCTGGTGATGTAACGTTGTGTCCATATCAACATGATGTAACATTCTCGTGAATTACCATTACCATAAATAACATAAAAGGAAGTAATCTGAAATAATGTGTTAACATCTGGCATATGAACATGGATACACAAAGTTATATAAATAAATGCAGAAAAAAAACACAGACACACAAAAACATAATGCTATCAATATTACAGTGTTATTAATACCATGTAAATAATTTGCATATGTCAAGTGTATGAACCTATTTCAACAGTTTACGATATGTTACCGTCCGTAACCACCACTCCACCACTCCCCACCACCGTCACCCTTTGTTTTCACGTCTTTAATGTAGAGGGAACCAACAAATCCGTGAACACAAAAGAATCAACCAACACATTTTTGAGAACTTTATATTGAAATGAACAGGTGGACAACAGGATACCTCACATTATAGGAGTGAGTTGTCCGACAATCATCTGTGGATGCACCCACGCACCCGGCCACCTGTCCACTGGGTCATCATGCATGTAGTATAGTGGTAAGCTAAAAATCATATTTATCTACAGCAGTGTATGATTATGAAGGCACATGTGTCACTGTCTTTGTAATATTTGTGTTAACATATAAAAGGATCATATAGACAGGCATGAGTTACTGAGCAACATTACGTGTAGTGTTACAATTCTGCCAACACACTTCTCCTTGTAATATACTGTATTACTCCATGCAAATGGAACACTGGGTAATGATGTTTCAAACTCACCTCACCTCACGTCCCCGTCGCCTCACCATAAACAACCGTTTACCTGAGGAAACTTTCGTAGCAATTGTACTAGCCCAGCTGGGGCGTTGGAGCGTCCTGCACATCTCATCCGTACACCTCTCCAGGGATGGGCCAATTTACCCCATATAAATGCTACCTGTGTGTCTGTGACGTTCGTGGCTGGCGATGTTGTGAGGACAATGCGAAAATACCATTTTTATAAACGTACCATTCCTTACGTGACACAAGTGGGTTGGCAGGGGGTTAGTGCCCCTCCCCGGAAAACAACTAACTAAAATTACGAACAAGAAGCCTCGGACCAGGACTGACCAAAAGGTGACGACTAAGGACCGAACACAGGACACACTACGGATAGCGACTTGGAGTGTAAGGGGTGCAATTGATGAGGTGAAAGAAAGAGAGACTGTCCAGGTGCTAGAAGATGCAAAAGTGAATGTATATGGGTTAACAGAAACTATTGTGAGAGAATAGGAGTATGGATGGGGTATATGCGCAGGAATAGGTGAGAATGAAAGGGCAAAAGAAGGAGTGTGTATTGTTGTGAGTAGCAGATGGAAGGAGAATATAAGACAGTATTGGTGAGTTGGCTCGAGGATTGTGTGGGTAAGATTGAAAGTTGGACTACCAGTGTGGGCAATTGTGTGCGTATATGCGCCAATGAAAGATCGTGCAAGCAGAGTGAGAGGAGAGTTCTGGATCAATGTGGAAGCGTGCATGGAAAAGTTTGAAAGGAATGAGAGAGTGTTTTTGATTGAAGATATGAATGGAAAAGTAGGGAATGTGGATGGAGTAGTTGGTGAGTGGGGTGTGCCTGCAGAGATGGATGAGAATAGCAGTGCTTTAGTGGACATTTGTGCCGGGAGGGGGTTGGTGATAGCTAATACCTTCTTCAAGCACAAAATGATCCGCAGGTATACATGGGGAGTGATGAGAAGGGTGGGTGGTGAACTGAATGAATGAAAGGCAATGATTGATTATGTGTGTGTGTGGATGAAAGGATGAGAAGGTATGTAATGGATGCAAGTGTATATAGAGGTTGGGAGAGTGGACTTTCGGACCACCACTTGGTGGTGGTCAGAATTAATGTCCAAATAAATTGGAGAAATAGAAGAAGGGAAGGACAGGAGAAAGTAGTACATACAAGGAGAATGGAAAAGTTACAAGAGGATGGAAAAAAGGTAGAATATAAGAGGGAAGTGGAGGAGCGATTGGGTAAATATAGATTGGAGCAGATGGGGAACGTGGAAGGTGTGTGCAAGATATTCACAGAAGAAATCTGTGCAGCATGTGAGGTGATGTGTGCGGTGAAGAAAAGACGAAAGGGAGTGCACGGAACAGCATGGTGGACCGAAGAGGTAAGAGGGGCTGTGACACAAAAGAAGAAAGCATATAATGAATGGATGAGAAATAGGGACGTGGAAGAAGCTGAGAGATGGAAGAGAGAGTTATACGTAGAAAGGAAGAGAGAGGTCAAAAGATTAGTAAGAAAGAGTAAGAAGAGACTGGATGACGAATTTGGAAGGAACTTGAGTGTAATGTGGAAGGAATGTAAGAAAATGCTCTGGAAAGAGTTAAAGAATGTTAGACAGGGTGCAAAAGAAGGTATCTGGGGAGTGAAAGATAAAAATGGTATACCGTATTACTAGTGCAGAAGGAAGAGGGAGTGAGCAGATGGAGAGAACACCTTAAGAAATTGTTGTACATAGAGAATGAAAGTAATGCAAGTATAAGTGGCTGAGGAATGGCTGGGAGAAGGAGGGATGTGAGAAGAGACGAAGAAATCAGTAGGATGGAAGTTGTTGAAGCAATGAAGAAAGTTAAAATGGGGAAAACACCAGGAATTGATGGAGTGTGTGGTGAAATGCTGAAGCATGGGGGAGAGATAGCAGTAGAATGGACGTGGAAGATGTGCAGATTGGCCTGGGAGGAAAGTAGAGTCCCGGAGGATTGCGAGTCAGGTATAATTATTCCCCTATAAAAAGGAAGAGGGAAAAAAGAAGTGTGTGGTAATCATAGGGGCATTTGTCGTCTTAGTGTAATAGGAAAAGTATATGGTAGGATATTTTTTGACAGAGTTAGAGAAATAACATAGGAATTAGTTGGAGAAGAATAGGGAGGTTTTAGGAAGGGAAGAGCTTGTGTAGATCAGATATTCATTCTTAGATCTGTAGTGGAAAATTTTCTATAGAAGGGAAAGAAGTTGTATGAGGCCTTCATGGATTTGGAGAAAGCAAATGACAGGGTGGATAGACAAGGATTGTAGAAAGTATTAAGAATGTTTGGAGTAGATGGGAAGTTGTCGAAGGCTGTGAAGAGTATGTATGTTGGTGCTAAGGCTGCAGTGCGTATGGATAGTGAACTGAGTGATTTTTTCTATTTGAAGGTTGGATTGAAACAAGGATGTGTCATGTCTCCATGGTTGTTCAATCTGTATATTGATAGGGTTATAGAAGAGATACAAGGTAGGGCAGTGGATGTTGGAGCGGCCCTATTGAGAGAGGGCAATGTTTGGAAACTACCTATACTGTTGTTTGCAGATGATAATGTGTTGTTAGGTGAAGACGAAGGGGAGGTGCAAGGCTTGGTGAATGAGTTTGGGAGAGTGTGTAAGAAACGGAATCTAAAGGTAAATGTAGGGAAGAGTTAAGTTATGGTCTTCGAGAGAAATAAAGTCAGTGAATGTACAGTGAGGCTGGATGAGGAAATGGAGAATGTGGGTAATGTGATGAGTAAGGATGGAAGTTTAGACGGTGAAGTGCTTGAAAGGGTGCAACAGGGAAGGAAAGTTGCTGGTTCCTTGAAAGCAGTGATAAGAAACAGGGAAGAGAACATGGAAGTGAAAAAGCTACTACATGACAGTGTTGTGATAGCGACTTAACGTAAGCTTGGACCTTGTTGGAGGGACAGAAGTCAAGAGTGAGAGCAGTGGAAATGAGTTATTTAAGAGGAGCATGTGGAATCACATGGAGAGACAGACTGAGAAATGAGGAAGTGAAGGAGTGTTGTGGTGTGGATATGGATGTGATAGGAAGCGTTAGGAGAAACACACTGAGGTAGTTTAGCCATGTGGAAAGGATGCAGAGTGAGAGACTGACGAGAACAGTGTATGTAAGTGAGGTTGAGGTGGGGTAGAGGGAGGGGGAGGCCAAGGATGAGATGGAGGGATGGAGTGGAGAGGTTCTGTATATGAGAGAGGGGTGTGTGGGCTAGGAGCAGGGCAATGAAATGGCGGGGGACAGAGCGACATGGAGGTGATTTGTTTGTGGCCACCTCTTACGAGATTAAGGCATCTGGCAATAGATAGATAGATAGAGACTGTCCTGCAACAACTGACAAGATCCTGTTGACAGGTGGGCAGCCGGGTAAGGAGGAAGGAACACAGGTGACTTTTTTTATTGGGACTAGCAGAGGTGCCCGGTGTTGCCGGGCCAAAAAGGCAAACACACCAGTCCCATTTGTTCTAGTCCAATATTTCCTTTGCTCTAAAAAAAAGATCATGTACCTCTTATGCTTTTGAACGGGGATTATAAGAGATCCAGGAACTTTCTTCTCAGCTTTCAGAGACTAATGCACAGTATTTTTGCACTTTACTCTTAGTGGTGACCTCAAGTGACCTCTGAATGGTGACCTCAAATGACCTTGGAGGTCAACCTCACATAGCCTATGTCCATACTGGAGGTCATGTGAGTCTCCTTGGTAAAAATTGGGCTGCAGGGGTACCAGGCATTGCCCGGACCAAAAAGGCAAACTCTCTACTGGCGACCTCAAATGACTCAGATCTGAAATTTGATCCCCCTAACAACGTCCTTGGGCCACCCTGATTCAGAATACATATGGGTCTGGGGATGTCTCTGGACCTTGGTTTCGGCGTGATTGAAGGACATAAAACAAACAACCATAGCGATATATATATATATATATATATATATATATATATATATATATATATATATATATATATATATATATATATATATATATATATTAATCCCTCCACTTTCCGATGTAATAAAGCCAAAAGCATGTCCGGAAAATGGTCCCGTCTGGAAAGTGGGCCTCAGCCTCCTGGACTTGTACTTATGGATCTTAACCTACTCTGACTCAGAAAAACACCTATACAACTCCCTCTGGACATGCACAGCACCTATTTAGGACCCAAATTACACCAATAAGGGGCATAAAAGACTGAAATAAATGCAAAAGAACCAGAGTATGAGGTTTTAGAGGTGAGTTTATAAAATATTAAACATTCTGGGTCCTTACAACAAGTCCCTGGCTCCTGGACTGGTACTTATGGACCCTAACCTAGCCTAACTCAGAAAAACACCTCCCTGCTGCACATGCATAGCACCTAAGACCCTATTCACACCAATATGGGCCATAAAAGAGTGAAATGAGGTTTTAGAGGAAAGTATGGAAAATACAGTACAATATGAAACATTCTGGGTACTTACAAGTCCTTGGCCATCTCGATGAATAACCTGCCTCCTCTCAGACTCTGACAGTAAAAAGGAGTACCTGAAGCACCTGCAATACACTGTACATGAATTGTTGCACTAAACTTAGTCATTTGCATTCAGAATTCCATTCTCTTAACACTGCACACTCTAGTCTTACTTGCACTCCATTGCACCTTAATGAAATAAGTGTTGCACTCTGCACTTGAGTCTTTGCACTCATTAATCCACTTTCTTAACATTACACACTCTAGTCTAATTTGCACTCCATTGAACGTCAATAAAATCAGTGTTGCACTCAGCACTTTAGTCTTTTTACTCACAATTCTAATTTCTTAACACTAGGCACTATTTTGTTCACTGCACAACAGTGTAAATTCCCGTGTGGTCTAGTGGAGAGTTCTTGTTGTTTAATCACTGTCAGAGTCTGAGAGTAGCTGAAGCAGGTGGCCTAGGGATGCGTCGCTGGGTCTTGGTGATGGACTACCCACTGCAGACGACTCTGAAGACAGGCGCAAACTCAAGTCCAGTGGTGACTCCACCGTGCCTGATGTGCTGGGCTGTGGCTCAGAGGATGAGGGCCTGTCTTGGGGAGGCAATGGTGTGGAGCCAAGGCTGGCACAGCAGGGGTCATGAGTCTGAAAAAGCTGTCAATGATTGATTACTCAAGGAACGACGATTTTTGTGATTAATGATGCGCTGCCTGAAAGTGCGCAATTCCTTCACAAGTCCCAAGGGCCCCATCTCCCTGTCGCTGGTCGGGTGTTCCAGGTAGTCAAGAACGAACTCTACGTGTTCCCAGAGTGTGCTCAGCTTGGGGAGTCCGCATCCTCATCGCCATCCTAGTCAGAATCTTCAAGCTGGGTACTGACACCTGCAACTGAAGATGTGATCTTGATATCAGACATGGTCTGATACCTAGGATCGCCCTCGTCATCATCCAACCACTCATGCACTTCGTTCACATCAACATCGTCGCCATGCACACATAGACGTGCATGGAAGTCATCCATGTCAAAACCTAGGAAATCATGCTCCACATCCGTTCCGAGAAGCAGACGAGACCAACCATTTTCTAGAGTCTTGACAGGGACTTCCTTCCATGCACTGGCCCAGTTGTAGATTGCAGACTTGATGTTGTAGTGGCGAAGGTTTTCCAAAGTCTGCTGGCCTCAAGTGTCCCGTCCCTCCCTGCGCTCGTCCTCGTCCTCGAGAACAACCATCACCTCGTCCAGGAACTTCCGTTGGTACAGCCTCTTCGTTGCCACGATCGCTTCTTGGTCCATTTGTTAGATGAGAGCAGTCGTATTAGGTGGCAGAAACATGCACCTAATGCACCCATTCTCAGCCACCAAGTCCTTGTCGCACGGGTGAGCAGGTGCATTGTTGAGGAGAAGGAGGGCCTTTACCTGGTCATGTGGGATTCTCAGTATCTTCGTCTGGTAATGGATGACCTCCTTGACGAAATGGCGGTGTAACCAGTCTTTGAAGATGTGGGCAGTGAACCATGCCTTCAAAGAATGGTACCAAACGACAGGAAGGACATCCATCACCCCACGAAGACACCGAGGCTGCTTTGCAAGGCCAACAATAACGGGCTTAAGCCGGTGCATGCTGTTAGCATTGGCACAACACAAAGCAGATATCTGTTGCTCGGAGACCTTGCTGCCAGGTATAAGCTTCTCTGTCTCCTTAGCTAGAGTGTTCATCGGCAAAGAGCGATAGAATAAAGCAGTTTCATCAGCGTTGTAGACTTGACTGAGAGTGAGGCCTTCCCTGTCGATCAAGCACTTCACCTTGTGCTGAAACCCCTCTACTCCATCCTCGTTGGCGTCCAAAGCTTCGTCATGGGCCTTACGGTTGGTAAGGTCATGCTGTAACTTGAACGGAAAGAGCCTACCCTCAGATGCCTTGAAGTCTAGGGAGTCAGGAAGCCTTGTGAACTTCTCAGTAGCAGCCTTCAGCTCCATGCCACGCACCAGCACACCAGCAGCACGTTGCTGTTGATACCAAATCATCGTGGAGCAGTCAACTTCAATTTTTCCAGCCCCTTGGAAAGAAGCAAATATCCATCCTGTTCCTAGAAAGGGGGCAACTTCTGATCCATCAAACTATAGACCAATTGCAGTAACTTCAGCTCTCGGTAAAGTTTTTGAGACACTAATTAACAAACACATAGTCAAGCATTTAGAAATCAATAAATTGATCAATGATCGACAGTATGGATTTGGGGGAGGCGGTGCCTGAATCGGTAGAGAGGTGGCCTGCAGTCCCGATGGACACAGGTTCGAATCCCGGCTGGGGCAGGGAACAGTTTAAGAATTTGAATTTCATGAAGGCAGACTTTCCTGATCTACAAGATGACCCACCATCATGTCATAAAAGTACCCCCACTAATACCAATACACCAGTCCTGTATGAGACAGCCCTAGCATGTATTCAGTATGGATGGTGGGTTGTTAGCGCCGAAGTGGTGACATGTAGAGAGGTGTATGGTATGTAAGAGGACTACTGGGCCTTGAGATCAGGCTGTGAAGCCTATGCCCAGAGTCAGACACATTAAAAAAAAAAAAAAAAGGAACGTTCAACTGTAGATATTCTTTGCCTTCTTACCCATCATTTATGGGATTAACAAAACAATAGACCAACATGGTGAAACACACACAGTAGCAATTGATATTTCAAAAGCATTTGACAGAGTATGGCACCAGGCCTTATTGTCTAAGATGTCACACTATGGCCTTGCATCACTGGTTCCTCTAATTTCTTCTTACCTTCATAGTAGAAAAATACAGGTCATGGTAGATGGAATTTATTCTCAGTTTCATTCTATAAATGCTGGCGTACCTCAGGGATCAGTTTTGGCACCAACCCTCTTTCTCATACATATAAATGACCTCCTATCTGTCATGCACAACCCAATACACTCTTATGCTGATGACTCGACCCTTCATAGTTCTTTCACATTTAGTACCTCCTTTACGGAATTTGATATTATAAATTCCCAAATGAACACAGGAATTTCTCTGAGCCAGGACCTTTCTAAAATTAATCAATGGGAACAAAAAAATCTGGTCTCATTTAATGCTTAGAAAACTAAATACATTAATTTCTCCAATAGAAAGAATCCCTCAGACTCTCACATAATTTTAAATGATGTCAGTATTCTCATATCCACTACAGTTGATATCCTTGGTGTTACTCTAAACCCCAGCCTAAGCTGGACAGCTTATGTTAAATTCCTTGCTAAAAATGCTTCTAAAAAACTGGGACTTATGTACAGAGTTCGTGAGTTCTTAACTGACGAGCAGATGGCCACAATATACAAAAGTCATGTGCGTTCTCAGATGGAATACAGTTCGCCACTGTGGAGTGGATGTGGAGCGGTTGCATTGAGGCAGTTGGACAAAATTCAAAATGAAGCCATTAGATTAATAAAAAATTCTGCCATAACTCAGGACCTTCCTCCGTTATCATTATATAGAGATGTTGCTTCTTTAGCACTATTTTATCGATATTTTTACAGTAAGTGCTCTAAGGAAGTGGCTTCAATTGTGCCTCCCCTTCACATTTTCTCCTGAAATACTCGGGCAGCTGGGAGCGCCCATGAACTCACACTCTCTCTCCCACAATGCAGAACCTCTGCTCATCAAAATTCATTTATCCCCAAAACTACTACTCTCTGGAATTCACTTCCTGGGAGTTGCTTCCCACATACATTTGATCCTCTCAATTTTAAATCCAATTGTTATAAGTATTTTATGAAAGGAGGATGCCTTTAGGCACATGGACTTATTTTTTTTCCTTTGTTTTTCCTTCCTCCATTTATTATCAAAAAAAAAAATAAAAAAGCATACTGGGGAGTAAACATCATCTTCCTCTCCACGTTGCGTTTGTTCTTCGACAAGAAGTCAGCCGTGTATTGCATGAGTTTGTTGCGGGATCTCTTGATATCAAACAAAGTAGATCGGGCCAGGTTGAACTCACGGAGGATGCGTGAGTTTTGACTATCCCGCGTCCACCTTGTCCAATATCTCCCTCTTTTTCTCCAGAGTCAAAACCACTCTCTTCCTCTTCTCAGGCGGCGGGGCCATCATCACACATACAAACAAGAGAAGCAGCAGCAGAGCCTGCAGCAGGTAAGGCACCACCACAAAAGTGAGCACTTGGGCGGCCATGATGATGAGCGTGCACTCACAACAAGAGACGGGCGGTAAGTGGGGAGGATGCACGGGTGTTCTAGCGGACGGCGACGGAACTACACACCAAAACACAGCTAGTCTGTGCTGCGCGTGCTGAGTTCAAATTACTGGGGAGAAAAGTCAGATTTTTTTCGAATGTTTTGCGATTTTTGGCCCATTTTGGGAATATTGGATCTCGGGACCAAAATATCCGGTAAGTGGCGATGTCCAGAAAGTGGGCGTCTGAATAGTACAGGGATTACTGTATGTATATATATATATATATATATATATATATATATATATATATATATATATGGAGGCTCTGTGGTACAGTGGTAGAGTGTGCGATTCGCACGCTGGTGAGCGCGGGTTCGACTCTCACCAGAGTTGTAAAAACTTTGGGAAACATTCACCAAGCCACTTGCTACTTTGGCGGAGACAACGGGTGATGTTGTTGAACCAGTGTCACATACTAGTATGCTTGCACCCAATCGGCTTAAGGCGGGCTGATTACACTTGGTTCACAGACTACATACACATCCAAAGCCACTACAACACTACAGCCACACTCACAAGCACTTCTCACCCTACATACAGTCTCTACCAGACAGCCTAAGCCACTGGGTAGAGATACATTGGTTGTATCGAACCTGCTTCGGTAGGGATAGACCGGTCCTGCAGTGGACCTCAATGTCTAATGATATATATATATATATATATTTTTTTATAAATAACAGAACAAAGGAAGGAAAAACAAATGGAAAAAAAAAAAATCCATACACCAGATTACTGGTGTCCTCTGTTCATAAAATATCTGTAACAGTTAGACTTGAACAGTTGTGGGTTGAAATTTGGAGGAAAACAACTCTGGGGAAGCGAGTTCCAGAGAGATGCAGTTCGGGGAATGAAAGAATTCTGATAGGCAGAAGTTCTGCAAAATGGTTGAGTGACATTCCAGTCATGAGCGCTACCAGATGCCCGTGTAGCACGAGGGAAGGCATGGAGAGGTGGCACCATGGATGCAACTTCGTCTGAGCATTTGCCAAAAAAATATCTGTAAAATAATGCAAGGGAGGCAACATTCCTTCTTACTTGCCGGGGAGGTAGTTTATATGTAATGGCAGGGTTGTTAATGATTCTAACAGCTTTATTCTGAATTTTGTCTAGTTGTCTTAATGCAACCTCTCCACAACCATTCCACAAGGGTGAGCAATATTCAAGCTGAGAGCGCACATAACTCTTATAAATTATAGCTAACTGCTCATCGGCGAAGAAGTTACGGACTCTGTACAATAATCCAAGTTTCTTTGAGGCGGTTTTAGCAAGTGATCTGACATGAGAGGTCCAGCTGAGGGCACTGTTAAGTGAGACACCAAGAATTTCAATACTTTTGGAGATGGGAATATTAGTAGCACTAAAGGTAATGTACGAATCTGGCAATATCTGTCTATTAGTAAACTGTATATATTTAGTTTTACTAGCATTAAAAGAGACAAGGTTGTTTTGTCCCCATTCACTGATTGTAGATAGATCTTGATTTATGGAGATGGCTGTACTGAGTTGAGAGGTAGAGATATTAGACTTTGTAAATGGATGTCTGAGTGTGAATGAACTATGTAGTGTTGAGTCATCTGCATATGAGTGAATGGGGTTGTGAGTGACAGATAAGAGATCATTAATATGAGCCAGAAATAGGGTTGGCGCCAGAACTGATCCCTGCGGCACGCCAGCGTTAATTGAGTGGAAATTCGAATATACATCATCTGCTTTTATTCTTATTTTCCTTCCACTAAGATAAGAAGAAATCAAAGGAACAAAGGACGTTAGTCCATAGCAAGGGAGTTTGGACAGTAGGGAACGGTGCCATACTCTGTCGAAAGCTTTAGAGATATCAAGAGCTACTGCATGAGTTTCTCCAAAAAGATCAATTGATTGATGGATGGTATGAGTTAAGAGATTGAGTATGTCAATGGTGGATCTTTCGTGGCGAAAACTGTATTGTCTATCACTAATTAAGTTGTTGGATTCAAGATGTTTAACAATATGCTTATTAATTAAAGTTTCAAATACCTTACCAAAAGAAGATGTGACAGCTATTGGTCTGTAACTGGAGGGGTCAGACGAACTTCCTTTCTTTGGAACTGGGTGGATATTGGCTTCTTTCCATGAATTTGGGAATAAAGAAGTACGTATGCATAGTCTGAATAATTTAGCTAGGACAGAGGCAAGTTCAGGGGAACACTTTTTCAAAACAAGCGGAATTCCATCCGAGCCTGGAGCTTTGTTGGTAGGTAAATTGTCTAGGATGGATTTTACGTATCTTGTCTGTATTTTAAGTGGGGCAATTTCGGGAGAATCAAGTTCCAGTACTGAGACATTCTGGCCGGTATCATCTATGGTAGAGTTTCTGGCAAAGGTACTAGCAAAGATATCTGCTTTCCCACGTGAGTCATTTGTAATATTGCCATCTGAAGATTTTAGTGGGGGAATGGAAGATGACTTGTTAAAGTTATTATTGAAAGAATTAAGAGTTGACCAGAATATTCTATTGTCATTAGGGTTGTTAAGTAGTTTTGATGCTTGCTTTTGAAGAAAGTTTGATTTAGATAGATTTAATACAGCTTTTGCATGATTTCTAGCAATTTTAAATTGGGAGAGTGATTCAGATGTTTTTGATTTTAAGTAAGAGTTATATGCTAATGACTTTTGGGCTGTTGCTCTGGCACAATTGCCATCAAACCATTTTGGAGAGTTTGATCTTTTAGTGAATTGTTGACTTGGTATGAATAAATCCATACCAGCTAGTATTAAGTCGCAAATGTGGGACTGGGTAGAACTGGGATCACTAGAGAAGAAAGACTGCCATGGAACATCAGCAAGATGATTTCTAAATCCATCCCAGTCTGCCCTGTCAAAGTGCCATCGGGTCACCCTGACAGGTTCAGAATGGGGAAGTGTAGGAGGGTTAACTAATGAGGCTTTGATGAGATTGTGGTCAGAGGATCCAAGTGGTGACAGTACCTCTATCCTGTATTGATCTGGATTATTTGTCAAGAATAAATCCAAGAGATGGGCATTATGGTCAGGATTATCAGGTATTCTGGTTGGTTGCTTTACCAACTGGTTGAGATTAAACGATTCCGCAAACAGCTCGCATTCTAGACCAGCGTCATCAGTCCGGGCAGAATGCAATAACCATTCAACATTGTGTATGTTAAAATCACCCAAAATGGCAATTTCATTGCCATATATATATATATATATTGCCAGACGCCTCAATCCCGTTCAGGGTGGCCACAATCAAATCGCCTCCACGTCGCCTGTCCCTCGCCATATCACTGCCCCGCTCCCAACTCACACCCCCCTTTCTCATATACCTCTCCGCCCCATCCCTCCATCTCATCCTCGGCCTCCCCCTCCCTCTTCCTCCCTCCACATCACTCACATACACTCTCTTCGTCAGTCTTTCACCCTTCATCCTCTCCACATGGCCAAACCACCTCAGTGTAGTCCTCCTAACGCTTCCTATCACATTCACATCCACACCACAATGCTCTTTTATATCCTCATTTGTCCGCCTGTCTCTCCATGTGACTCCAAAGGCTCCTCTTAAGTAACTCATTTCCTCTGCTCTCACTCTTGACTTGTGTCCTTCCAGGAACGTCCAAGCTTCACTTCCATACGTTAGAGTTGTTATCACAATACTGTCATGTAGGAACTTTTTCACTTCCATGCTCACTTCCCTGCTTCTTATCACTGTTTTCAATGAACCAGTAACCTTTCTTCCCTGCTGTACCCTTTCAAGCACTTCACCCTCCAAACCTCCATCCTTACTCATCACACTACCCAAGTACTTAAACGTACTCACATTTTCCAATTCCTCACCATCCAAGCTCGCTGTACATTCACTGACTTCACCTTTCTCAAAGACCATCACTTTACTCTTCCCTACATTCACCTTTAGATTTCGTTTCTTACACACTCTCCCAAACTCATCCACCAAGCATTGCAGCTTTCCTTCGTCTTCACTCAACAACACAGTATCATCTGCAAACAACAGTACAGGTAGTTTCCAAACACTACTCTCTCTCACCAAGGCCACTCCAACATCCACTACCCTACCTTGTACCTCTTTTATTACCCCATCCATGTACAGATTGAACAACCATGGAGACATGACACATCCCTGTTTCAACCCAACCTTCAAAGAGAAAAAATCACTCAGTTCACCATCCACACGCACTGCAGCTTTAGCACCATCGTACATACTCTTCACAGCATTCAACAACTTCCCATCTACCCCATATATTCTTAATGCTTTCCACAATCCTTGTCTATCCACCCTGTCATATGCTTTCTCCAAATCCATGAAAGCCGCATTCAACTTCTTTCCCTTCTCTAGAAACTTTTCCACTAAAGATCTAAAAATGAATATCTGATCTACACAAGCTCTTCCCTTCCTGAAGCCTCCCTGTTCTTCTCCAACTAATTCCTCTGTTCTTTCTCTAACTCTGTCAGTAAGTATCCTACCATATATATATATATTATATATATATATATATATATATATATATATATATATATATATATATATATATATATATATATATATATATATATATATATATATATAGATAGATAGATATATATATATATATATATATATATATATATAGATAGATAGATAGATATATATATATATATATAGATAGATAGATAGATAGACAGATAGAAACAAGCAATCATGCAGGAATCACCGAAAATATGAACCATAAAAGTATTAGCATGATACATATCACGATGTTATTTGTGTTACGTATGGTAAAAATTCCACGCAACGATGTTGATTGCCTCTTGCAACCGTGAAAGCCTGCCAGCTTTTCTCTGATTGGCTGGTCTTACCCCAGCTGATGAGTCAAGCAGCAGGGTATCCGGATCACCACTGATAGCAGGGTGAATTGGTCCTTCCGTGGAGAGGTGTATGGATGAGATATGCATGACGCTCCAACCCCCCAGCTGGGCTAGTACAATTGCTACGATAGTTTCCATAGGTAAACGGTTATTTAAGGTGGGGCGGCGGGGACGTGAGGTGAGGTGAGTTTGAAACATCATTACCCAGTGTTCCATTTGCATGGAGTAATACAGTATTTTACAAGGAGATGTGTGTTGGCAGAATTGTAACACTACACGTAATGTTGCTCAGTAACTCATGCCCGTCTATATGATCCTTTTATATGTTAACACAAATATTACAAAGACAGTGACACATGTGCCTTCATAATCATACACTGCTGTAGATAAATATGATTTTTAGCTTACCACTATACTACATGCATGATGACCCAGTGGACAGGTGGCCGGGTGCGTGGGTGCATCCACAGATGATTGTCGGACAACTCAATACTATAATGTGAGGTATCCTGTTGTCCACCTGTTCATTTTCGATATAAAATTCTCAAAATGTGTTGGTTGATTCTTCTTTTTTCACGGATTTGTTGGTTCCCTCTACAATAAAGACGTGAACACAGAAGGTGACGGTGGTGGGGAGTGGTGGAGTGGTGGTTACGGACAGTAACATATCGTAAACTGTTGAAATAGGTTCATACACTTGACATATGCAAATTGTTTACGTGACATCAGTAACACTATAACATTGATAGCATTGTGTTTGTGTGTTTCTGCGTGTGCTTTGTATTTTTTTTTTTTATGTGAGGAAGAAGGAACCAAAGGCAACGAGCCAGCAAAACTGTTCCTTCCAAGAGAAAAACAAAATACAAGAGAGAGCCAAATTAAAGATCCGATCATTTCGAGATGCCTGGACACACTGCGTTTGATAGACTGGAGATCATAGGAAGCAGGAAATAAGACAGAGGGAGACAGTTCCAGAGCTGACCTGTTGCATAAATGAAGGACTGGAAATAACGATTAACTCTTGCATTAGTGAGTTGGCCAGAAAAGGGATGAGAGTTTGCTGCTAGACGGGACCTACGCACTCGTCATAGAGGTGGAGGAATGCATGCAGACAGTTCAGAGGAGCAGTGACCATTGAAGTAGCGATAGAAAAGAGATAAAGATGCAACAGTGCGACGAAGAGACAGAGGTTGAAGGGAGTCAGTAAGAGGAGGAGAGTTAATGAGACTTAAAGCCTTTGACTCCACCCTATTGAGAAGAGCTGTATGTGGGGAGCCTCCCCACACATGAGAGTTGTATTCCACGCAGGGGCGAATAAAACCCCTGTATAGAGTCAACAATTGTGCAGGGGTAACGAAGGAACAGAGTTGGCTTAGCAGACCCAGTCTCTTGGAAGCAGATTTTACAACAGAAATAATATAATCTTCCAAGATAAGTCCTGAGTAAATGAAACCCCAGGCATGTTCAAGGATGATGCAGAATTAAGCTGAATATTATTGAACATTATTGGGTATACCTGTTGAAGATTTTTTCAGGTTGATGGGTGCAAAAACTGAGACTTTGATGCATTACAAACAATCAGATTATTTTCACCCCAGTCAGAGATACGAGCCATGTCAGACATTAGGTGTGCCATAGCCTCATCCCTTGTTTGTTGAAGTAACTGCTGAGATGGACGTTGCGGAAATCGAATGGAAAGGTGAAGGGTGGAGTCATCAGCGTATGAGTGGATAGGGTTAGATGTACAGCTTAGAATGTCATTGATGAATAAAAGGAAGAGAGTTGGTGATAGGACAGAGCCCTGAGGAACACCACTGTTAATAGATCTAGGAGAAGAATAATGACTGTCTCCAACAGCGACTATAGAACAGCCAGAAAAGAAGCTAGAGATGAAGGCACAGATAGAAGGATGGAATCCGTAAGAGGGCAGTTTGGAAATTAAAGATTTATGCCAGACTCGATCGAAAGCCTTTGAGATGTCAAGTGCAATGGGAAAGCTTTCGCCAAAGTCCCGAAAGGAGGATGACCAGGAGTCTGAAAGGCAGGTGAGAAGATCGCCTGTGGCTCGTCCATGATGGAACCCATACTGACGATCAGAAAGAAGGTTGTGATAGGAAAGATGCTTTATAATTATTCTATTAAGAATAGACTCGAAAACTTTTGAGATACAGGATGTTAAATCAATTGGACGACAGTTAGAGGGTTGGGAATGGTCACCCTTCTTTGGGACTGGCTGAATGAGAGCAAACTTCCAGCAAGAAGGAAAGGTACAAGTTGATAGACAAAGGAGAAAGAGTTTGCCTAGGCAGGGTGTAGGCATAGAAGCACAGTTCTTGAGAACAACAGGAGGGACTCCATCAGGCCCATATGCCTTATTAGTATTAAGGCCACTGATGGCAGAAAATACATCAGCTGAAGAAATTTTAATGTCAGCCATGAGGAAGTCAGAGGGGGGAAGTAATGGAGGAACAGCACCGGAATCGTCTAAGGTGGAATTGGAGGAGAAAGTCTGAGCGAAGAGATCTGCTTTATCAATAGAAGAAATAGATACAGAGCCATCAGAGTAGAAAAGAGGAAGGAAGGATGATGAGGTAAAGTTGTTAGAAAGGTTTCTGACTAGGTGCCAGAAGGAGCGGGAAGAATTCGAGTTGGAAAGTTGAGAGCATTTAGTACAGATGAAATTATTTTTAACAGAGCGAAGAACAGACTTAGCACGATTCCTGGCAGATACGTATAAAAGATGTGATTCAGGAGTGGGTTGGCTCTGGTACCTTTTGTAGGCCCTCTCCTTGTTGTGGACAACATTAGAACTAGCGTGATTAAACCAATGCTTTCTTGCATTAGTCAAAGGATATGAGAAAGGAATGTATACTTCCTTGCCTGAAAGAATAACCTCCATAATGCGCAGGGCACACCCAGATGACTCCCGGCCATGGAAGCAATAATTATTCCAGGGAAAATCAAAGAAGTACTGCCTGAGGGACTCCCAATCCGCAGCTCCAAAGTGCCATTTCTTTGGAGGGTCCGCCGGCCGTAGCGGAGTGATAGGACAGGTTAAGGTGATAAGGTTGTGATCGGAGGAGCCCAACGGAGAGAAAAGATTAACAGTGCAAAGAGAAGGATTAGTTGTAAGAAAGAGGTCAAGTATGTTGGACCTCTCTCCAAGGCAGTCAGGGATATGGGTAGGGTGTTGTACAACTGCTCTAGGTCATTAACCCGTCACGTCCCAAGGTTTTCCGCACCTCCAACATCCCCCAATCCCAAGGTATTTTCGAAAAAATATTTTTGGCTAAAACTTTCGCTTTTGGTGAGAAACATCGAAAATTCATAGAGAAATTGCTCACCTGAGGTTTAAAATACTCAATCCAGGTAGGAGTTCCTCCTTACCTGACTGGGTTTTCTAACATGCTGGCACCAAAGAAAACGAATTCTATGGCAGGGTAACTATTTTATCCACACATAAGCGGTATTTATTTATTTACTTGGTACGAATTTATATGTAGTATGAGAGTATATTGGTTTTCAAGCAGTAATAAAGGCATTATAAGCATTGTTTCACTCACTAACTAATCACCATACCTGACCTTTTTTTGCCACATTACCTGATCATTATTTCTGACTGTTTCTTCTTCTAATGCTATGTAAACATTGTCCTCCACATTGTCATCGATTGGGGAATCACTCTGGCCCTGAATATCTTTACTGGCCAGGTCACTGGTAACAGGTGAATTGCCGAGACAATGCCGTGAGGGGGGGGAGGGGGGAGGTTATGCGGTGTAGGGCATTGTCCCTGCTTGGCATCTTGTAGAGGAATAGAGGAAGGTGTCCCGTGTATACGTGCCAAAAATCACTTGCGAAATCACGCACGAAAATGAAAATTGTGCAAATTAGGGACCTTGCAATTGCACGACGTACCGGTACATCGCCGGGACTGGCAAATGCAAATCGTTGCAACATACCCATACATCGACTGGACAGGGCGGTTTAAGGATAGAAAAGGTATAAGCTTGTTCACCAGGTGGATCAGTGAAAGGAGAGGAAAGCCAAAGGTGGTGGTGAACATTGAAATCTCCTAGAATGGAGATTTCAGAGAAAGGAGAAATTGATAGAATGTGTTCCATCGTAGAAGTAAGATAGTCAAAGAATTTTAGATAGTCAGTAGAATTAGGAGGTAAGTAAACAGCACAAATATATTTATTCAGAGAATGAAAGGAAAGCCAAAGCCAGAGTGTAGAGAATTCAGAAGAATCGAGTTCAGGAACACGAGAGCAAGATAAGTTGTCGCGTATATATACACAACAGCCACCTTTGGCTTTGAAATGAGTATAGAGAAAGTAGGAGGATACAGAAAAGGCTCTACTGTCAGTTGCCATGTTCATAGGCTAGCTATTAATACATTACTGCAGATTACTTCCTGTTATATATGATATGTTACATCATGTTGATATGGACACAACATTACCTCACCAGACACGAACCTCATAAACTTACCCGGCAACTCGTTAAATGGGGCTGAGGTGGTGTGAGGCGGTATGGGACGGGGAGGGATTATTCACTTGCACGCTTCAGGTACTAGGGGGGAGTACCGATTGTTGCTTTCGACTGTACGTAGGGTAATACATAATGGTCACTAATCATATTTAAGTTATTTTGTGGATAGGGTCATGCAGGCTACGTGCATGTCGGGGTATATGTAACTGCCGATACTATATCAGAGTAGCAGCTAGCTTGGCCACATCTCTACCACATATGCTTGAGTGAGGGGAAAAGTCAGTGCTAAATCACAAGATAATCTGGCCATGTCTCTGCCACATATGCATAGGTGAGGGAAAGTGATAGTGCCTGATTACTCCTTACCTGGTCACATGTCTGTCACATACAAGTTCATGGGTTTCCGTAGTAGTGCACACACGAATTTCAGAAGGCTTCGGCTCAAAAGGACGGAGAACATATTCGTGTGCTGGTTCAGTCTGCCATCTGTCCTACTTTTGGTGGCAATAGGCCCTGTAGGTTGTCCGCGAGTGCGCAATTACGCACGCACGCAAGCAAGCACACATACATGCACGCACGCACTCGCGCATACACACACACACACACACACACACACACACACACACACACACACACACACACACACACACACCAGGCACGGATTCTCGGTAGGGGCGGGCGTGGGGGGGCGTATGCCCCCGTTTTTCCGGCGTCCAATGAATATTTATAGCAATGAACCATGGTAGCAAAATATAAATATTAAATATCTTAAATAAATGCTTTCATGGAATCATTTCGATGAAATGAGGGATTTGGTGATAAATTGTGGAGGGTATGACAGTGAGTTATCAAGAGTTCATACTTTTAAATCCTTAAGGAATCATGCCACCTTTTTCCAGGGCTCTGCATCCAGCTCTGACCAACCTCCTTCGACATCCTCCCATCCACCCTCCGACACCCAGACGTAGGCTTCCCCCTTCCTCACACACACAATATCCACGTATATGTTTCTTTGCGGTAATATGATGCTTTTCACTGCTGCCCAGTTTTCGTTGCTATCTGCATCTAAAATCCCAGACTCCGTTTGGTGGAGGTTGGACACATTTGTTCCTTGCACGTGTATTAAAACTTCACACCCTCAGCTACGATGATATTCATTTATTTTGTTTTCTCATTATTAGTACGAATTATCTGTGTACACGTATTATTGGGGTGTTCAATAATAGTACTGAAAAAAACCCTGCCATCTTGAGGTCGTTCGTAACTTACATAAGATAGCCTGGTGTTAGTCAGATAAATATTATCACGTCATCATGATGAAGGGGACACTGATATTTTATGGAATGTTTATGCCAAAAGAATAATGTTGGATGTCTGATAGGGCAACCACTGTCATTGTATGTGGTCGTCTTTGGATACTGAGCCC
This sequence comes from Coenobita brevimanus, assembly GCF_032717465.1. Taxonomy (NCBI): domain Eukaryota; kingdom Metazoa; phylum Arthropoda; class Malacostraca; order Decapoda; family Coenobitidae; genus Coenobita; species Coenobita brevimanus. The sequence continues at coordinate 37,280,738 of NC_136967.1, forward strand.
ATGACCCGCCCTCTATATAGTTATTATTGTATTAAAAACCACAAGCACTGACACGTCTGGTCGTCACCAAAATAAGGGGTGCTCTTAACTTCTTATCTACCAATCGAATCGTAGCCCATGTGATAACGACTTACCATATACAGAAAAATAACTGCACGAGTATTTTATTTTATTTTTTTTCCAAAATACTCTGACTCAGTGGTGATGGAAGGTTGCCTTATTAGACTTTTGTATTATATTGTGTCATCATCCATTATGCTGAGAAGATTCTCTGACTCTGGTGCATGTAATGAGCCGAGAAAACTTCCCTATCAACCCCTAACTGACACTGTTAGGCTATTGTGTTTAGATTAGGAAGGAAGTTTCGTATTACAAGACGTTTTCCCTTAGCCAAGCAATACCAAAGAATAGTTCATAGTGATGAACGAGGTAATAACAAATTTCCTTTTTAAAAGAAATGGTGGTGAACCAGGTAAATATACTTTCGGTGAAATTTTAACTATTTGGACAAACTGCAACAATGAAAATGTAAAAACCTACTTTTATCCAGTGTCAAGTGCCAACTGGGTTTGGCAGGGAGGTTTTCATTTTTTTTTTTTTTTTTTTTTTTTTTATGTGTCCGACTCTGGGCATAGGCTTCACAGCCTGCTATCAAGGCCCAGCAGTCTACCGAATCGGTAGAAAGGTGGCCTGCAGTCCTAATGGACCCAGGTTCGAATCCAGGCTGGGGCAGGGAACAGTTTAAGGACCTGCATTTCATTAAAGCTGACTTTACTGATCTACCCGAAGACCCCCCGACATATCGTAAAAATACCGACGCTAACACCAATACACCAGCCCAGTATGAGACAACCCTATCATGAATTCAAAATGGACGGTGGGTGTCAGCGCCGAAGTGGTGACATGTGGAGGTGTCTGGTATGTAGGACTACAGTGCCTTGGGAACAGGCTGTGAAGCCTATGCCCAGCGTGTGACACAAAAAAAAAATTGGAAAGGGGTAAGTCAGAGCTGCATGCAGCGCTCTGGAAAAAGGTGGCATGATTCTTTTGGGATTTACAAGTATGAACTCTTGATAACTCACTGTAAGATCCTCCACAGGTTATCACCAAATCCTTCTTTTCATTGAAATGATTCCATGAAAGCACTTACTCGTATGTAAGATACTTAATACTACATTTTACAGGCATAGTTCATTTATTATACATATTCCTTCGTCTGCCGAAAATACTCGGGCATTCGCCCCCCATCCCCGTCCTTACACAGAATTCGTGCCTGCTGTGTGTGTGTGTGTGTGTGTGTGTGTGTGTGTGTGTGTGTGTGTGTGTGTGTGTGTGTGCGTGCGTGCGTGCGTGCATTGGTGTGTGCATACGAGAACGTGCATATCTGTCCATGTCTGTCTGACTGTATGCATGCGTGCTTAAGCGCGCACTCACTGGCAACATACTGGGCCTATTGCCAAAAAATGTAGGACATGGGCAAACTAAGCCATCACATGTGTATGTCATCGGTCCTTTTAAGCTTAAGCCTTCTGAAATTCATATGTGCACTATTACTGTAACCCATGAACTTGTATGTGACAGAGATGTGACCAGGCAAAGATGTAATCAGGCACTATCACTCTCCCTCATTTATGCATTTGTGGCAGAGATATGGCCAGATTAGCATGTGATTTAGCACTGACACGCCCCTTCACTCATGTATATGTGGTAGAGATGTGGCCAACCTAGCTGTCGCTCTGGCTGTGAGACATTCCCTCAACCCACGCATATGTAGTATAGAGATATGGCCAGGCTAGCATTTGCATTGGCAATGACACATCTCATCAACCCACGCATAATTATGTGCTAGAGAAGTGGCCAGGCTAGCGTTTACACTAACAGTGACACATCAGACACATCCCCTTCACCCAGGCATGTGTTGTAGATATGTGGACAAGACAGCGTTTGCTCTGGCACTGACACATCCCCTCACTTACAGATATGTAGTAGGCTACAGAGGAGAAATTATTGATATGAATACTAATCTGAGCAGACAAACTCAGCTCTTGAGCTTAAAGCTTTGGGATCACTCTTCACGACGGAGATCGCAATCTTCGAATTCAGTGCTGTACCTCCAAAATTATCGGACAATAAAATTACAGTATATCGAGAAGGACGAGCATAATCTACGAAATTCGGGGATTGCGTTCATAAAGGAAGTATTTGCATTAGAATGCAACTGGGACAGTGATACGTAACCTAGCTACGGTAAAAAATTCTTTTTGTACTGCATGGTCATTATGGCGCCAACAGTGAAATGTAATTTCGTACCTGATATTCAGAGGATGCACTATGTACAATTTATTGCACAAAAATGTAACATTTATGTAGTGACACTGTTCAGTGTCATATTACTTTTGCCGAAGAAACATGAAATACGTAAAATGTAGGAAAAAATCAATAAACGAACGATAATGCACAAATTCATATTCTGTGAAAACGTCACGATGCACGTAAATCAGAAATTCATATTCTGTGAAAAAGTCACGATGCACGTAATGCAGTACTTCTAAGGAAGTGATGTCGAACTGATAGCCTGATAGTATAACTTTCATTATTCTGGTAGTAAGCTGCTGTTTTAGTTATTACACAGTCATTCCCACGGTAATGTATTTTATTCAATAACACGTCATAAAATCGGATGTAAATTATCATCAATGAAAATTTTTCTTCTGACGAAGTCATCGAGATCACAGTTATTTTACAAACCTCGTCAGAAAAATGTCCTTATTTCACCATGATGTTATTGCCTACTTCAAAATTACACATCATGAAGATATGTCGCCTTTAAGATTAAGCAGCCTCATGCGAATGACACTTTTTTTTTTCTTAGCCTCAAGATTTTTATAATGTGCCGGTCAGTACAAGATTAATTATTGGTCTTTCCGGGACGTGTACCGACATAGCAACTCCCAGTCGTAATATGACATTAAATTCTTATACGTAACGTCACACGTTAGGCTAAGGGATGAAAGATATAATAATTACTTGAGAGGAATGCTTTGATTTGTGTGGAAAATAGTTGGAAATCATTGGCAGATACGACATCGTAATAATTATTGTCCACCCACTCATCATGTTTTAATGTTAATAATGGATGCTACATTATGAAAGTGTTCAAAATTAGATAATCTACTGAGGTAAAAAGTTTGCTGCATGCACTATAATGCAATTATTTAATATACAAAGCAATATTATGAAGAGCATTTTCGCACGCGGGATAGCTAAATAGTTCATCAAGAAGTGAAATTAAATTCGAATCAGGGTTCACTCAGGCATAGTATCACAAAGTCCAATTAGAATCACTTAAGTTGTAAATGTTACACTGTTACCACATGAAACACAGAGAGCTTGGCTAGCGACGTACCACTTCTTTTATCAGTGACTGTACGAATGGACGAGTGTCAGACGGCGGTGTGTGGGATTACAGTGCTGTCAGTCGTCAGATTGCAAATCATTCTGCAGGTCTGCCAGCTGAGAGGATGCTTACTGAGAGTGAGAGGACGTTACCATACGTCTTTGTGGCAGACGTCCTATTTCCTTTGCGCTGACACATTAAATACCTCCATTCAAGATTCGACCAAGATACGTACAAGCTGTATTTCAGAATTTCTCGGTAGACAAAGCTACTGGTCTACATGAAATTCCCTCAATAGTACATAAAAATTGCTCCCCAGTGTTGGCTCCTGTATTGGGAAAAAAAACTTTTCCATTTATGCCTCTGTACCTCAAGTTTTCCAACCTCTTGGAAAGAAGCAAATATCCATCCTGTTCCTAAAAAGGGGGCCACGTCTGATCCATCAAACTATAGACCAATCGCTATAACTTCTGTTCTCGGTAAAGTTTTTGAGACACTAATATACAAACACATAGTCAAGCACCTAGTAATCAAGAAATCAATCAATGATCAGCAGTATGGATTTAGAAAAGAACTTTCAACTGCAGACATTCTTTGCCTTCTTAACCATCAGATTAACAAAACAATAGATCAGCATGGTGGAACACACACAATAGCACTTGATATTTCAAAAACATTTGACAAAGTATGACACCCGGCCATATTGTCTAAGATGTCACACTATGGCCTTGCATCACTGGTTCCTCTAATTTCTTTCTTACCTTCATTGTAGAAAAATAGGGTTATAGTGGATGAAATTCACTCCCAATTTCATTCCATGAATGCTGGCATACCTCAGGGATCAGTTTTGGCCCCAACCCTCTTTCTCATTCATATAAATGACCTCCTATCTGTCACGCACAACCCAATACAATCTTATGCTAATGACTCGACACTTCATAGTTCTTTCACATTTAGTACCTCCTTTACACAAACTGATATTATAAATTTCCAAATAAACACAGCAATTTCTATGAACCAGGACTTTTCTAAAATTAATTAATGGAGACAAACAAATTTTGTCTCATTTAATGCTCTGAAAACTAAATACATTAACTTCTTCAACAGAAAGAATCCCTCAGACTCTCACATAATTTCAACTGATGTCAGTATTCCCATATCCAGTACAGTTGCTATCCTAGGTGTCACACTAAACACCAACCTAAGCTGGACAGCTTATTTTAAATCCCTTGCTAAAAATACTTCTAAAAAATTGGAACTTCTGTACAGAGTACGTGATTTCTTCACTGACGAGCATTTGGCCACAATAAACAGAAGTCATGTGGGTTCTCAGATCGAATACTGTTCGCCACTGTGGAGTGGATGTGGAGCGGTTGCACCGAGGCAGTTGGACAAAATTCAAAATAAGGAAAACAGATTAATCAATAATCCTGCCATTACGCAGGACCTTCCTCCATTATCAGTATGTAGTGATGTTGCATCTTTAACATTATTTTACCAATATTCTTACCGTAAGTGCTCTGACGAACCTGGTTCAATAGTGCCTCCACTTCACATTTTCTCCCGAAATACTCGGGCAACAGGGAGCTCCCATAAACTAACACTCTCTTCCCCGCATTTCAGAACCTCTGCTTATCATAATTCATTTTTCCCTAGAACTACTACTACTCTGGAATTCGCTTCCTGGGAGTTGCTTCCCTCAAACATTTAATCCACTTTATTTAAATCCATCTGTTATACAGTAAATATTTATCTATGGAAGATGCCGTTAGGCACATGGACTTTTTTATTTCCTTTGTTTTTCCTTCCTCCATTCATTGTCTAAAAAAAAAAAAATATATAAACCCTTCCCACCTCGTAATCAAACGCGTAGGAAATGTATATTTTCATACCTTGTCTCCAGGGCTTGCCGCACAGTGAAAAACGCGTTTGGAATTCTCGCTAACTATTTCGCGTGTTTCTCTCACCTGTTGATTTACCTCCGAGGAATATTGATACAATTGTTTTAGCATGCACAGCTTTGCATAACCTCCTCAGGAGAGACCATGTCACTCACTACATGCCTGAAGGATGTTAAGATGTTGAAAATTTGTCATTAAAAAGAATTATCCCCGTGACTGCCAACAAACTCCCGAGTCACTAGGACTGCAGAGGGTGGGACAGAACACCAGCAGCGATGCAAGGAATGCGCGGGAACAATATATGGGGTATCCCAGTGGAGAAGGTGCAGTGCCATGGTAGTACAGACCAAATTTGCAGCAATATTGCACTGTGGTATATTAAACATTTGGGATTTCGGATGGATCTTCAATGTTTATGTATGACACATGTATTGGGTACTACATTACAATAGTATTGGGAACTTGAGTACATAAGTGTGTACTGATATGTAAAATAAAAGGTATTACTAATGTCTTTATATAACTTTTGTTGCATCCTCACCGTGATACGTGTACATGAATATCATCATGACCACCAACATCAGCCTCGTTATCATTAACAGTACCCCGTTTCCCTAAAGAAGGGTGGAACGGGTTTCGCTCGGGAGATAAGATGAATCATACAGTAGTAAATCTGTAGATCGCCTCACTAGCCACACATCCCTTTCACACATATTTCTGTGCAATTAGCAGCACCTATATCCTGTCTGCCTCCAGAGCTAAAGACCCCTTCTTCAGAGAGAGGGAGAGAGAGAAAGAGAGCGCTTATGTGCGGAACTCCTTATTCAGAATATACCTCCGTGGCCATATCTTTATCTCGCCGGGATGGAGTCCGGCGAAATATTATTTTCGGTCGAATTTCCTTGCATGTCTCCTTGTTTCTCTGTTTATTAGCAACATTACGGAAAAACGGCAGAATGAAATTACGTGAAACTTTCAGTATACGTGGGCACTGGACCCAGAAGACAACGATTAAATTTTGGAGGCAATGGAGTGACCAAGGAATTTCAAGAACAAGGTCACGGGTTATCAGAGGGCAATAACTTCAGACTGGTTGAAGACAGAGATATATATCATTATCAACATAAAGGACCTCCCATATGGGCTTTCATTTCGCACCAAGACCTTTGACCTTGAGTGATCTTGAAAGGTCAAACTCAAGGTCACGGATACTCAAGGAGCTATAACTCGAAACTGGTTGAAGATTCAGATATTTACTGTTATCAAGATATAGGAAGTCTTATATGGGCTTTCATTTGGCACCAAGAAATTGACTGACCTTGATACATCAAACGCAAGAGCACAGATTTTCAGAGGGCTATAACTTAAAACGAATGAAAATAAAATAACAGGTTTCGGACGAGGTTTGTTATGCCTGGCACTACATGTCAGTAGTGCGTTTGGTACCTGTATCCATGTTTGACACAGTGCTCTGATTCTGTCACAATCATCGAGAAATGTCAGCTCATTAAAGCACCATAATTTTGGCCTGTGAATTTTGTCAGTCCCAGTTCCTGACTTAAATTATTTATGTGCCATTCGCATTTCATGTCTATGTTGATTTCGTAGAGTCTCTAGGTTCCTTTTATATCCCCCGTGGTAATGAAAGCAATACTCTTCCTTACCTCCTCTGCAATTGCCATGAGTGGTGCTGCACGTTTGGCTCTTATCTTTGAACATGTCACTTTGGCATTTAGTTAATATCGCCGCATTTGCTTATTACTAGTTATTTACAAACTCTTCACTAAAGTCTTTACGAACAAAATAAGAACAAACTTAGACGAAAACCAAACTCGCCAACAATCGCGTGTCCGAAGCAGGTTTTTGGCCACTAATCATCTACACACAATGAATCAGCTAACTGAAAAAACTATAGAATAGGAACCACTGCACTTAGGGTATGTTGATTACGAAAAGGGTTTCGACTTAGTGGAGCACATAGCGATTATAAATCCATTGTAGGAATAACAGTAAGTGAGAACATTGTAAAACTGCTAAAAAAAACATATATGGAGAGATTGCTACCGTTAAATTACATAAAGGCTCAAAAAGACTTAAAACTGAACCGGGCATGCTTCAGTGACATACAATTTTACCCAAATTATTTACAGCATGACTAGAAAGTATTTCAAGAAAGCTAGACTGGGAAAACAAAGGAGAAATCATAGATGGAGAAAACTTAAACCATTTAAGACTTGAAGAGACGCTGTCTTAATCTCAGAAACAAAAGAGGCATTGCAAGAAATGTTAAATGACCTAAACAGAGAAAGTCTCAAAGCAGGGCTAGAAATGAACTAGAGTAAAACTAATGTTTAACCCACATACACCAAAGAGCATCATCAAAATAAGCGAAAAGAAATCGAGGAGTACAAATTACCTGGGGCAAATGCTAAGGCTAACTATAGTCGCGGCGCACGACTCTGAGGTTGTCATTATCGTACCCTGGCAAACTATCACTCAAAATGTTCGTCCAATTTCGTATCATATTATACACGAATCATATTATTATGCATGAATGTATTATACACGAATATTATGATACACGAACATATTATGCATGAATCACATGCGTCTCATTATACACGAAATCAGACGCACTTTTGAATGGTAAGTTGCCAAGGCACGATGACAACAAGCTCAGTGTCGCGCGCCACGACTATGAAAACCATGATAGCGAAATAAAAAGACTCATTACAATTCGATGGAAAGTTTTCGGTAAACATACAGACATCATGAAAGTACGGTAGCTTGCCAGAATGTATGAAACGAAAAGTATATAGCGAATATAATGACAATCCCAGATATAACGAAAGCCTGTGAGACCTGAAAACTGAAAAAATCGAAGTAAAGTAAACTAATCCATTCTCAAAGGGCAGAGAAAAAATCATTGTTAGAAATATCTTTAAGAGATGGGAAACCATAAACCTGGGTGAGAGAGCAGACTAAAATGAACGACGTTATATAAGTTTTAATAAAACAGAAATGGAGGTGGGCAGGTCATATAGCAAAAATAAATCATAACCGGTGGAGCAAGAGGCTGACTGACTGGACTCCCAGAGATTGTAAACATAACAGAAAAAGGTCAGACAGAAGGTGGAGATGAGATAGAGAAATTTGCAAATGTTGCAGTAAGGAATTCGGGGAAAAAGATGGGGGAAGCCTTTGTTCAGCAGTGGACTTGCAGTGGCAAATGATGATACCTCTGAAAACGTGTGTGTTAGTATATATATATATATATATATATATATATATATATATATATATATATATATATATATATATATATATATATACTTGAATATATTAGAGACACTCATTTTCCGCTCTACCGAGTGATTTCTCGCGTTTTGCGGGGACGGTTCAGCGTTTTCAGTGTCTAGCCTGCATCATTAATTCCTTTATTTATTACATTGCCACACCCACGCCGTACCAGCACACTAAGCAGTCCTCCCAACACGCTAGGTACCGCCAGTGAGTTTCTCGAGGAATACATTTTACAGGCCACCACTGAAGGTGGATTACGGTTATGATCTTGAGACCAAATTGTTACTTGTGAGTGCTCACCCCTGCGAGTTAGCACAAGAACTGACAGGCGTGGGTCTGTATATATATATATATATATATATATATATATATATATATATATATATATATATATATATATATATATATATATATATATATATATATCATTTCCTGTGGCACCCCACGGGATGCATAGGGCCTCAATGAACTCTCTCCACCAATATTTGTCTCTTGCCATCTCCTTCAGGTCCCACCAACACTCTTCTCCTGCTTCTTTTTTCATTGTCCTCAACCAGGTTTCCCTCGGCCTACCTCTACCTCTTATTCCTCTAGCAGTCCACTTTGGCACATCTTGTATTAAACTACCTTCTTTTCTGTATATGTGCCCCAGCCACTTCCAGCGAGACAGTCTCACATATTCATTAACTGGTTCCACTCTTGTAATATCCCTTACTATTGCATTTGTAACTCTGTCTTGCCACTTTACCCCAAGAATCCTTCTCAGTATTTTATTCTCAAATCCTAATACTTTCTGATCTGTTGCAATTGTACTGTACCATGACTCATGCCCGTAAATTAAAATTGGTCTAACCATGGACTTGTAAATTTTCACTTTAGTGTGTACCGAAAGCATATTATTATTCCAAACAGATTTCAACATTCCAACAGCTCGCCAAGCCTGTCTAATCCTCTCCTCAATTTCATTGTTTAATGATCCATTAGATGATACAATCGTTCCCAGATATTTAAAGTTTTCTACATTCTTCACCACATTATTCCTAATTACACATTCGATTTGGTTCTCCACATTCATATTAATAATTTCAGTCTTTCTACAATTTATTACCAATCCCACTTTTTCTCCTTCCTCCACCAGACAATCAAACACCCTCTGCATTTCGTAAATACTTCCGCAAATCAGTACAATATCATCAGCATAGTCCAAATCCATCAGCTTCTTATTTTCTTTCCAGTTAATTCCTGCACCTGTTCTCCTTACAACCTTTTTCATAACATAATCCATAACCAAAACAAACAACAATGGCGAAAGAACTCCTCCTTGAATCACTCCTGACCTAACTTGAAATGGATCACTCAAAGAACCACCCACCATTACCTTACAAAAAGTACCTTCATGCAGGCTTCTAATAATATTTACAAACTTTTCTGGTATACCATAGAATCTCATAATTTTCAACATAGCTCCACGTGAAACACTATCAAACGCCTTTTCAAAATCCACAAAACACATACTAAGTGGCATTTTCATCTCATTAGCTTGTTGCATTAGATGCCTTACAATAAAAATTTGATCATTACAACCTCGACCTTTTCAAAATCCCGCTTGTTCTTCTCTTAAAATTTTATCAATTACTGGCTCTATTCTGTTCAACAAGATTTTGGAAAAGACTTTTGCAACTACAGGTGTCAAAGTTATCCCCCTCCAATTGCCACACACACTTAAATCTCCCTTTTTTGGTATTTTTATAATCACTCCATTTTTCCACTCTTCTGGAATTCCACCATTATCCCAAGCCACATTAAAAAGTTTCAAAAGCACATTCATCAGCTCGTCATTTTCCACCTTAAGCATTTCAGGGAATATTCCATCCTCTCCTGGGGCCTTAAAATTCTTTAACTCCTTTATAGATTTTGCTACCTCTTCCAAAGTTATATCCCCTGTTTCTATCTGCAAATCTCTCTCGGCTGGTAAAATGTCCTCTTCAGCTGGGATTGGTCTATTTAGAACAGATTCAAAGTGCTCTTTCCACCTTCCTTTTATATCCAAATCTTTAGTCATCAAATTACCATTTCTATCTCGTACAGGTATTTCCTTCCTTCTCTTTTCAGTCCCAGTTAACTCCTTTATGGCCTGATACGCTGCTCTTGTGCTCTGACCGTCATTTTTACTTAATTTAATTTCTGTCTCTGTCGCCTTTTCATCATATAGTCTCCTCTTATCACGTCTAACGAGTCTTTTTACTTCAGAATGTAAACTCCAGTACTTTGCTCTAAGTACTTCAACTACCTGGCCATCAACATGTTGTCCTTCACTTCTTAACTTAGCCTCTTTCCTTTTCTGAAATGCATTCCAAGTTTCTACTGACATCGACTTTTTCCTTCTTGCTTTTCCCTTTTTCTTTATAGTAACCTTAGCACTCTCATGCAAAACCTCTTTTACATCTCTCCACATTTGATTAATATCATTGTCTTCAGATTCCATCAAAGTCTGCAGGACTAGAAACCTGTTCCTACATTCCCACCGAAACTTTTCCCTCGTGCTCTCATCACTTCTCAGCTCATCCAAATCATAATTATTACCTTCTGTACAATTATCATTAACGTTTCTCTTAAGTTTTATCTTAATCTTTGACACAAGTTGATGATCACTACCTATATCTGCCCCCCTCCTTACGCAAACATCTTGCAAATAACTCCTATGCCTTCTGCTAATTGCAATGTGGTCAATCTGGTTACAATATTTACCACATGGTGAAATCCAAGTAGTCTTATGTATTTTTCTATGCTCAAAGATAGTTCCACCAATTATAAGGTCATTTGCCAAACAAAAGCTTCCAAGTCGCACCCCATTTTCGTTCCTAATACCAACACCTTCCATACCCATACAATCTTCAAAGCCATCCCTACTACTGCCAACAATCGCATTAAAATCACCAATGCAAACTAACACATCATGTCTTGCCATTCTATTCACTACATCCTGCAGCTTCTCATAAAAGTCATCCTTCATTTCATCAGCAGCCTCATTTGTCGGAGCGTACCCTACAACCATACTGATATTACCATGGTCAGATTTTAAACGAGCATAAAGCAAGCGCTCATTAATTGGTTCAAACTCACATACTGCCTTACAAGCATCTCTACTCAGCAGTAAGCCTACTCCTTGGTAATGATTTCCATCACTCCTACCAGAAACCAACATAGTAATACCATCTTCCAAATTCATTTTATCAACTCCAAGCAATCTCGTTTCTGTAAGAGCACAAATATCCATCTTGTATTCCTTGAACATTGAAATAAGCTCTTCCATTTTACCAGCCTGATTGAGAGTTCGAACATTCCAGTTTCCTATTCTTAAGGTTCTTTTTGGATATATAAACTTATTTTTACACCGTGGGATTCTTAGCACCTCCTGCCCACTTAAGGGCTGCACGGGACTGAGGGCCATTGCTTCATCACCAGAGTTCATCAAGATTTCTTAGACAGAAAAATATTTTACCCTGGAGCCAATGCCAGTGACTCGCAGGAACCAGACAGTGGAGAGAGGAAATTAACTAAATGAAAGTATATATATATATATATATATATATATATATATATATATATATATATATATATATATATATATATATTGTTACGGAACAGCGAAAGATAATGTACACTTTAAGTGACAATACTAAAAATCACTACTGTCCCGTAAAGTTCCAGGTTCAAAACAAAGAGTTAGGTAAAATTACAAGTTAAAGTTTAATGCTCAAACTAACAACAAAACATTCAGGACTCATAAGGATAATGTAATGGCAAAAACAGGTTAAATATATGGTTAACTGCAATAGCCTCTATTAACACGAAATTAGCATGAGTAAATTTATCTAAGTCAGCCCTGTTAAAATGAGATACCAGATAATACTCAGTGAATGCCAGATATATTATTAAAGATACAAAATATTATTAATGATGGCTGACAATAAGAACCTTACATAAATTACAAAAAACCTTACTAGGCCTAAGAACTAACCTTATGCTACACAGTACAAGAAAAAAAATGCAACAACAGTTATACTCAAATTACACACAGCTGCTAGATGGTTGGAGACTTCCTGAGCACTCACAATAATAATAACTGTACAGGGGAGGACAGAGATGTGAACAAAATGAGGAGTAGATCTAAGTGGCAATAATGCAGAGACTGAGCTCATTATATAGGGGCCAGCAGAGCTTGATACAACTTGTAAGAAGGACGCGCAAATGAAGCCATAGGGGACAAAGAGATGACAATCCTGCTCTGAACAACAGAAAGGACGACTTACTCTACTATAATGGTAGAAGGGAGGACTGAGGCAGAACACGCTCGTGATCAAACATGCAGCATACTGTGCGTTAAAATTACACAGAGGATGATGAAATCATAGGCTATGTAACACCTCCCCACAAAGAAAAAGAAATTTACAAAGGAAATTTCTTATTACTCTAAAACAATCTGTCTAAAGTCTAGATAAACAATCTGCAATAACATTTTCTTTCCCCTTGACATGTTGTATGTCTAATGAATACTCCTGAAGAAGTAGACTCCATCTTGTCAATCTCTGATTTTTATCTTTAAACTTACCAAGGAATTTCAGTGGGTTATGATCGGTATAAATGACTATGGGGTCAAAACCAGAACACAAATAAAATGAAAAATGCTGTAAATCTAAAATCAAGGCCAAAAGCTCTTTCTCAATAGTTGAGTAGTTCTTTTGAGGTGGAGTGAACTTCTTACTGTAATAAGATACAGGGTGTTCAATACCCTGATCATCCTCTTGCAGCAAAACAGCCCCAGCTCCTGTATCACTTGCATCAACAGCCATCTTAAAAAGCTTAGCAAAATTTGGAGTAGCGAGCACTGGCTGACTTAATAGGAGCTTTAAGTTTGTTGAAAGAGGATTCACAGTTATCGGTCGAGACAAATTTAACTCCCTTTTTCAGTAGGTCTGTAAGTGGTGATACAAGAATAGAAAAGTTAAGAACAAATCTCCTGTAATAACCTACCATTCCCAAAAATCTTTGTAGCTCTTTCCTACTTTTAGGTCTGGGAAGATCACTTATAACCTGAACCTTAGCTCCTGGTGGTGCAACATGTCCATCACCAATTACGTACCCAAGGTACTGAACTTTAGCTTGACCAAACCCACACTTTGATAAATTAGCTACAAGATTAGCCTGAACCAAACGCTCAAGAAATTTACTGACATGGCATAGGTGATCTTTCCAGTTGTCACTGAAGATTAATACATCATCAATATAAACAACACACCCTGCCAAACCCTCTGTTACAACATTCATGAGCTTATGAAATGTGGCTGGTGCATTCTTCATACCATATGGCATTACAGAACATGCAAAAGTCTTTCCTAGTGTTACAAAACATGAGATCTCCCTAGTACGTTCAGTCATAGGTACTTGCCAGTATCCCTTTAACAAATTAAACTTACTTATGTACCTAGCCTTTCCGATCTTGTCTATGCAATCTTCCACGCGAGGGAGAGGTTAAGTGTCTGTTTTGGTTATCTGATTAAAACGTCTGTAGTCAATGCAAAGCCGCTGTGACCCACCTGGCTTAGGGACTAGAGTGACAGGAGAACTCCACTCACTCTGACAGCGCTCAATCATCTTGTGGTCCAACAGGTAGCCAAGCTCCTTCTGGATGAGAGGAACTTTCACTGGGTTCACACGGTAAGGAGGCAGTTTAATTGGCTTTGCGTCTCCAACATCGACATCATGCATCAACACAGTGGTTCTTCCTGGAGTGGCATGGAACACTTGCGGGTACTCCTGCAGTAATGCCGAAAACTCCTGCCTTTCCTCGGGAGGTAGATGAGAAAGCTTAGTCTGGAGATCATTCATGATATCAGGATTCTTCCCCAAACTATCACTCAGGCTCATACTGCATGGGAGAGCTTCACTTGCGGACTCGGGTGGAACAGCTACAGTGCAGACTGGATTATTTTCGTCCCGCCTGTGATATAACTTTAGCATGTTGATGTGACAAAGTTGCTTGTTCTTTCTACGATCTGGTGTGGCGATGACATAGTTGACATCACTGAGTTTCTTCTCCACGAAATAAGAACCACTAAACTTGGCTTGAAGAGGTTGCCCATGCACCGGTAGCAGAATCAAAACCTGATCTCCTGGCTGAAAGTGGCGTAACCTGGACTTCTTATCATACCAAGTCTTCATCTTCTCCTGAGCAGCTCCTAAATTCTCTCTCGCCAGCTGTAAAGCAGTGGACAGCCGTTCTTTGAACTTCATCACATACTCCAGCAGGTTGACGTCATCTTCCTCCGACAGCCAGCATTCCTTGAGTAGCTTAAGAGGTCCTCTTACTTCATGGCCAAACAGTAGTTCAAAAGGTGAGAAGCCCAGTGATTCATTTGGAGATTCTCTTGCGGCGAATACAACAAATGGAAGACCTTTATCCCAGTCTTTCTGATGTTCCAAACAGTATTTCTTGAGCATCGATTTGAGTGTTTGATGATATCTCTCCAACGCTCCTTGAGTCTGGGGATGGTAAGCTGAAGACGTGATCTGGGTGATGCCCAACTCTTTCAGAGACTGTTTGAAAACATTTGACATGAAATTACTTCCCCGGTCTGACTGTACCTCCTTGGGCAGACCAAACTTTGTGAAGAACCCTAGCATTTCCTTAACCACGTTCTTTGCTGAGATATTTCTAAGTGGAATGGCTTCAGGATAACGGGTAGCCATATCAATCAGGGTTAACACATAAGAAAATCCTGAAGAAGTCTTAGGAAGAGGGCCCACAATATCCACCAACACACGGGTGAAAGGCGCCTCAAAAGGAGGAATGGGAACTAGAGGTGCAACCTTTTTGGTCTGATTACACTTCCCCACAACTTGACAGGTGTGACAAGACTTACAATACCAGGAAACATCCCTAAAGATACCTGGCCAGTAGAAGTGTTTCAAAATGCGTGCCGCAGTCTTCCTCACTCCAAGGTGTCCTGCCAAACTGGAACCATGAGCCACTCTAATGATATCCTGCCTACAAACACGAGGGATGACAACTTGATGTACAACCTCCCAATCACAGTCGGCTGATGCTGTTGGGGGTCTCCACTTCCTCATAAGTACTCCTGACTTTATATAATAACAAGTAGAAGCACCAGCTGACTCTTCCTCACTGCAAGCAGAGTTAGCTAGACCTTTCAACTCAGGGTCAGCAACCTGCAACTCAACCAACTCTTGACGAAACAAATTATCAACACTACGCGGTACTGCCTCATCTGGTGAGTGGTCCAAATTAGCAAGAAAAGTGTCAGCTAGGATAACATCATCATCATCATTATCCCCTAAATCACCAGTAACTTTAGACTTAGCCCTAGTGACAGCACATGCAGGGAACACATCAGGGACATCACAATCCTGGGACGCAGCCACTGGCTCACTAGACAACTGAGGAGCTGGACACACTTGACTTCCACCAATATCATTTCCAAGTAAGAAAGTTACACCTGACATTGGGAGTGTCTCAACCAACCCAACCATAACGGAACCATTAACAAAACCAGACTCTAAATTCACTCTGCACAGAGGGACAGAGAAGTAATTATTCCCTACACCTTGTAAGATTACAGTTTCATCAGAGGAATTAACATTAGAGCCTAGAACACTGGTCAGCATAAGGGATTGGCAAGCACCTGTATCACGATATATTTTAACTGATTTCCTGTCATTATTGTCCAGAGGACTGACAAAACCATCAGACAGGAAATTAGCACATGAACTCTTGAGAGTGTCACCCACGTTACTGCTCAAAAGAGGAGCTCCATCATGAGAATTTAAGTTACCCCTCAAAGCAGGTTCAGTTAACTCAGTTAAAGAATTCTGGGAACTCTCAAGGGTGGACACTAGACCAATTGACTGAATATTTAAAAACTTCTTTTTGTTCACATCACGCTGTCTTCTGAAACATTTCTCCGTAGTATGACCAAGCTTACTACAATAAGTACATTTACTTTTCTGAAATCTAGGGGTGAAGCTGGTATTTACTTCCTGAGAAACATCATCTTTATTCTCTTTCCTGTTACCTGTACTCTGAGTAGAGGCAACGTACTTACTCTCAGCTTTCCCTTTTTCTCTAGAATATATCTTGTGAGTGAGAACATATTCATCAGCTAAACTGCAGCATCAGACAAATTATCTATTCTTCTCTCATCAAGATATAGGCTTACATCTTTATAAATACACCTCTTGAAGTCCTCCAGCAAAATCATCTGCTTAAATTTACCAAAATCAGAATCCACATTCTTAGAATTTAACCACTGCTCTAACAGATCTTCTTTGATTTTTGCACACTCAACATGGGATTGCTTATCTTGCTTATAAGTTGTCCTAAATTTTGCTCTATAGGCTTCAGGAACAAGCTCATAGGCCTTAAGAATCAAGCTCTTAACTACATCATAATTATCAGATTGATCCTGAGGCAAAGATGCATAAGTTACTTGAGCTTTACCGGTGAGAACAATTTGAAGGAGTACTGGCCAATACTCCTTGGGCCAATTAAAACCTGTAGCTACCCTCTCAAACAACTGAAAATACTTTGTTAAATCAGATTCATTAAAAGGAGGGACAAGTTTAACATTTTTAGCCACATCAAAATCATCAGAGCTAGATGATCCAGTTCCACCTTGTTTCATGCGATACTCATGGTCTGCCTGAATCCTAGCAAGTTCAACTTGTGCCTCATCCTCCTTAGAACGGGCCTGAAATTCAGCCTCCTTAGCACGAGACTCCTGCAGGGCTAGCTGTAACTTAGCTATTTCAATCTGCGTTTGCTAATTTGGAGGAGTTACATTAAAGAAGCTTTCATTAATCATGTCAACAATTTGATCTTTAGAATGATGAGAGCGAACAGCAATTCCCAATTGTTGAGCAACAAGCTTAAGTTCATTCTTTGTTCTGTTTTCTACATCACACACTGTTTGCACATTTGACAAAAAATCTTTGCCTTCATCAAGCGTAGTAATTGTAGACATCATGAATAAATCACAGTCACAAAATATCAAGCAATATCCTTATGATAATATCCTGAATATCCTGATATGAGGTCGCCAAATTTATGTTACGGAACAGCGAAAGATAATGTACACTTTAAGTGACAATACTAAAAATCACTACTGTCCCGTAAAGTTCCAGGTTCAAAACAAAGAGTTAGGTAAAATTACAAGTTAAAGTTTAATGCTCAAACTAACAACAAAACATTCAGGACTCATAAGGATAATGTAATGGCAAAAACAGGTTAAATATATGGTTAACTGCAATAGCCTCTATTAACACGAAATTAGCATGAGTAAATTTATCTAAGTCAGCCCTGTTAAAATGAGATACCAGATAATACTCAGTGAATGCCAGATATATTATTACAGATACAAAATATTATTAATGATGGCTGACAATAAGAACCTTACGTAAATTACAAAAAACCTTACTAGGCCTAAGAACTAACCTTATGCTACACAGTACAAGAAAAAAATGCAACAACAGTTATACTCAAATTACACACAGCTGCTAGATGGTTGGAGACTTCCTGAGCACTCACAATAATAATAACTGTACAGGGGAGGACAGAGATGTGAACAAAATGAGGAGTAGATCTAAGTGGCAATAATGCAGAGACTGAGCTCATTATATAGGGGCCAGCAGAGCTTGATACAACTTGTAAGAAGGACGGGCAAATGAAGCCATAGGGGACAAAGAGCTGACAATCCTGCTCTGAACAACAGAAAGGACGACTTACTCTACTATAACGGTAGAAGGGGAGACTGAGGCAGAACACGCTCGTGATCAAACATGCAGCATACTGTGCGTTAAAATTACACAAAGGATGATGAAATCATAGGCTATGTAACAATATATACACACACACACACACACACACACACATACACACACACACACACACACACACACACACACACACACAAACGAGGTGCTACCCAAAATTTCCAGTAATTTGAATATTGTAGGAAAATAAGTTACCTAACGTCCTAGTTCTCACTGTCACCTTCGAAGTAGTCCCCTTGGGCATGTATAAAGTGGTCCCAGCGTTATTTCCACCAGTCCATGCATCCCTGGAAGGCTTCAGGCGTGATGGTCTTGAGCACCTCCTGCGATTCTGTCTGTATCTCTTCAATCAAGTCAAATCGACGCCCTTTCAGTCGTAATTTCAGCTTAGGAAACAGAAAAAAGCCGCAAGGGACAGTGTCAGGCGAGTAGGGTGTGTGGGGAATGACTACCGTGTCAGTGGAAGCCAGGAACTGCCGGACAACCATTGATGTGTGGGTGGGGACGTAGTCATGATGCAAGACCCAATCCTTGTTCTTCCACTGTTCTGGACGTTTGAGGCAGATGTTCTCCTTCAGATGCTGCAAAACTTCACAGTAAAACTTTCCGCTGGCAGATTGACTAGGTGGAACGAATTCCTTGTGAACAATCCCTTCGATAACGAAGAAAATAATCAACATAAACTTGACATTGCTGCGAACTTTACGCGCTTCTTTCAGCCTCAGTGGATTGGGAGTCTTCCATTGCGATGACTGCTGCTTTGTCTACGGGTCATAACCATAAACCTATGACTCATCACCAGTTATGACCTTGGATATGAAGGTTGCGTAATCTCTGATCTGATTCTTGAGCTCCTGCAAACTGCAATGCGATGTGCCTTCTGCTCATCACTCAGCAGTCTTGTCACAAATTTTGCAGCGATGCATCTCATGCCCAACACGTCTGACAAAATACGTTGCACGATCCCGTACGACAGTTCAACGATATCACAAACATCATGGATAATTCGTCTATAATCTGCAAGGATAGCCTGACGAACATTTCCGACATTTTCTGGTGTTGTTGCCGTTAACGGTCGTCCAGAAGGGTCATAGTCTTCGACAGACGTTTGTCCCTCCATGAACTGCTTGCACCAGAAAAATCAGCTTTGGGGCAAAACATTGTCACCAAAGGCTTGCAGAAGCAACCAGTGAATTCCTGCAGCCATCCTGTTGATATTGAAGCAGAACTTGATGCAGGTTCCTTGTTCCGTGAGGTTTGCCACTGCAAAACCGTCAAACCACCTACACACCACGTTACAATAGTAAACGTAGCTCAACAACACATCTGCTCAAAGACACGGCCAGGGCAACACAGACGCACAAGGGGTGCTGGTGACTCCTCCTAGTGGCCAAAGGCAAAGCTGCAAACGGTTGGCTCCCTCTGTTCAAATTACTGCAACTTTTGGGTGGTGCCTAGTGTATATATATATATATATATATATATATATATATATATATATATATATATATATATATATATATATATATATATATATATATATATATATATATATATATATACTGTATATATTTGTAATATATATATATATATATATATATATATATATATATATATATATATATATATATATATATATATATATATATATATATATATATATATATATATATATACAAATATATATATATTAATATATATATATATATATATATATATATATATATATATATATATATATATATATATATATATATATATATATATATATATATATATATATATTAAAAGTGACATGTGGAGGTGGGTGGTATATAGGAGGATACAAATATATAAGTATTAATATATATATAGATAGATATATAGGTAGATGAACAGATAGACAGATAGATAGATAAACAGATGTGTGTGTATATATATATATATATATATATATATATATATATATATATATATATATATATATATATATATATATATATATATATATATATATATATATATATATATTTTTATATCATCATCAGCCATCACAAGTCCACTGCTGAACAAAGGCCTCCCCCAACCTTCTCCACGAATTCCTTGGCTGAGCCAATCTTTGCCACGTTTTCCCTGCAAATTTCTTTATCTCATCTCTCCACCTCCTGTCTGGCCTTTTTCTGCTACGCTTACCATCTCTTGGTGTCCAGTCAGTCAACCTCTTGCTCCATCGATTATCCCTTGTTCTTGCTACATGGCCTGCCCACCTCCATTTCTGTTCATTTATAACTTCTATAATATCTTTGACTTTAGTCTGCTGTCTCACGCAAGTTGATCTTTTCCTGTCTCTTAAAGATATTCCCAACATTGACCTTTCCATTGCTCTCTGAGAACGAATTCATTTATTTTCCATTGATTTTGTCAGTTTCCAAGTCTCACAACCATACGTCATAGCTGGAATTATATATTCGTTATATACTTTTCGTTTCATACAAACTGGCAAGCTATTTTTCATAATGTCTCTCTGTTTACCGAAAGCTTTCCATCCAATTATAATGCGTCTATTTATTTCGCTATCATTGTCTTCCGTTAATTTTAGTATTTGTCCCAGGTAATTGTACTTCTCAACTTCTTCAAGAATTTCTCCACTTATTCTTATGACGCACTTTGGTGTTTGAGGATTAAACATTACTTTAGATTTACTCCGGTTCATCTTTAGCCCTACTTTGAGACTTTCTCTGTTCTGGTCATTTAACATTTCTTGCAATGTCTCTGCTTTTTCTGAGATTAGGACAGCGTCATCTGCAAATCTTAAATGATTTAGCTTTTCTCCATCTATGTTTACACCTTTGTTTTCCCAGTCTAGCTTTCTGAAAATACTTTCTAGGCATGCTGTAAATAACTCTGGTGAAATTGTATCTCCCTGACGCACACCCTTCTCAATCTTAATTTTCTCAGAGTCCTTATGTAATTTAACTGTAGCAGTTCCCTCTTTATATATGTTTTCGAGCAGTTTTACAATGTTCTCATTCACTCCTTGTTCTCGCAATGAATTTATAATTGCTATGTGCTCCACTGAGTCGAAAGCCTTTTCGTAATCAGCAAAACCTAAGCACAGTGGTTTATTATATTCTGTAGTTTTCTCAATTAGCTGATTCATTGTGTGCAGATGATCAGTAGTCGAGTACCCGCTTCGGAATCCTGCCTGTTCACGAGGTTGGTTTTCCTCCAAAATTGTAGCTATTCTGTTTGTAAGGACTTTAGTGAAAAGTTTGTAAATGACTGATAGCAAGCTAATGGGTCTATAGTTACTAAGGTCTTTTGAGTCGCCTTTTTTATAAAGTAGAATAACAATTGCGTTACACCATGTTTTGAGAATTTTCTTCTGTTTTATACATTGGTTAAATAAGTGAGCAAACCTATTTTGTACTTCTGCTCCTGCATCCAACAGTAAATCTGCTACTATTCCATCTTCTCCCGGAGCCTTCCCTCTTTTCATATTTTTAAAAGAAATATTTACTTCGTTTGGTGTTATCTCAAGTATTTTACTTGTGTCAACAGAAAGGTTAACTATTGGTACTACTGTCTTTGATGCATACGGTTCTTTGTAAAATTCTTCAACTCGCTTCAGCATCATATCTCTGCATTTAATGGCTTCACCGTTTTTGTCTTTTAGTAATGTACCTAATTTGCTGCTTTCCAAGTGCCATTTTATTTCGGACCTGTTTCAGACGTTTTCCTTTTTTGATGGTTTCTTTGATTTGATCCATGTTTCTCTTTCTTTTTTCTTCTCTTTGTCTTTTGTTGATAAGCTTGTTTAATTCCGCTCGTTCTATTTCATCTTTCTTTGTTTTTACTTTCATTACCTTCCTTTTTTTCATAAGCTCAAGTGTCTTCTCTGAATACTTCCCGGCTT
The DNA here is from genome assembly GCF_032717465.1 of Coenobita brevimanus. NCBI lineage: Eukaryota > Metazoa > Arthropoda > Malacostraca > Decapoda > Coenobitidae > Coenobita > Coenobita brevimanus. Next base: position 37,303,083 of record NC_136967.1, read on the forward strand.
TGGTTGTATTAGGTTTTCCTACTACCTCCGCTGATTCTTTTAGCACTTTTGTTAGTTTGTCATTCAGCTCATCAATGTCACATTCAGCATTACTGAGAGCCTGAAATCTGTTCCTTATTTCCAACTGAAAAGCTGCTTTGTTTTCGCTGACTTTTATTGGGCATATCTTTTTATCTTTAATCATCTTCTTTCTTTCAATTTTGAAATTGAATCTTGCTGTGCAACCCTCCATTCTATGGTCACTTCCAATATTTACTTTGTTGACAACTGTGACATTTGTGATTGTGTTATTCTTATTTGCTATAATGAAGTCGATTTCATTCTTTGTTTCTCCATTTGGGCTTCTCCAGGTCCACTTTCTCGCTGTTCTTTTGTGAAAGAATGTGTTCATTATTCTCATGTTAAACATTTCTGCAAAGTTTATCAACATTTCTCCTCTTTCGTTCCTTTCTCCCACTCCAAATTTTCCCATACATGCTTCTCCATTTTTTGATTTTCCAACTTTTGCATTGAAGTCTCCCATGAGTATAGTATATGTGGTCTTTTCTTCTTCCAAAATGTGTATATATACACACACACACACATATATATATATATATATATATATATATATATATATATATATATATATATATATATATATATATATATATATATATATATATATATGTATATATATATATATATATATATATATATATACTGTATTTGCATATGGGGTAAAAACTGTTTTTTTTTTTTTTTTAGCATAGTTAAGCCCTCCCGAAAGTAAGTGCGCTTGTTAAAAAACTGAAATGTCATGCTTAGCATCTAAAAAAAAAAAAAAAAAAAAAAAAAACGGCCGCCACTGCATTGCGACAATATGCTTACTGTAAAATATGATAAGTGTTTCTTTTTTTTCCCTTTATTTTATGATAATGATGGCCTAACTAACTCAGATCAATTTCTTATTTACATGCACTGCCAATGTAAAACACAAACGTACATAAAAAAAGATGACCACAGTTGACAAATAAGCTAATAATGTATATGAGTATGTATACCGTATCATCACCAGCACTATATAACTAGCATTCTTAGTAGATCGTAGTTGCATATGTTCACGTAGCTTACTTGCCAATTAGTTTTGCTGTACATATTTTTTGCTTTGCTCAAGAGTTTATAAAGGTTGCCATTTTCTACATGCAGCAGTATTCTAATACAGCGCTTTATTTTGTTCCTATTTAACTGCAGGTGAATCATGGTCATAAATCATTCTGAAATGACCGGTATCTGAAAACTGTGACCTACGTATGCTTTGTCAGGTGCCTGACAAAGCTGAGCTAACACAGGGTGGAGAAAAGGGACTTTCAACTATAAAAGAAGCCACAATTAGAAGGAAAAATTTCAAGAGATACAAAAACAGAGATGCTATTGACAAGTTGGAAAGGGTTCTCCGGGCTGAAGAAGGCATCCCAGCATTCAGAGGCACCGAAATGTTATGCTTAATTCGCACACGGAAAAAAAAAAAAAAAAATCACAGGCTTCAAAGTTTATTGCGGAATAATGGCGAATGTTTCGGGACAGACTGCAGTACAAAACAGAACAGCTATAATTCATCTTATCCATCGCAACATTCACAAAGGCGAAAGTCAAGAAGAGATTCTCAGTCTGTTGATTGGAGACTGAATCATCTGCCAGGACAGCACTACAGAGCGCTTCAGCAGTGGCATTACCTTCAAGATGAGTACATCTATACAAGATGAATCAAAATTGGATATGGTCATTAGTGTATGCTTAGCAGCAATCTGTGATCTTATTACAGCAGAAGGCAAATATCATCTCAAGTGCCTTAGGTCATTCTACCACAGCAGTGAAAAGTCAAAAGCAGCCACTGCATCTTCTGATCTTATGATGGTCTAGCTGTCCCAGTAAGACGAATGTGCTGCTGAAATAGAATGGAATAGGTACAGATCAACAGATGACCGGCACATGAATCTAAGATATTAATGTGTCAGAAATATGGAACATGTACAGATCACTTGCACATTAATATGGGAGAGAAGTTCCAAAGATCTTCCTCAACGAAATGTCTACATTTAAAGAAAAACTTCAGTCCAGATTTTTTTTAAAAGCAAAGGAGACGGAACCAAAGGCCAGGGGTCTGTAAACCGTTCCTTCCAAGAAAGAAACAAAGACAGTACAACAGAGAGACAAATTCATATTCAAGATCCTTCATTTCGAGATGTCTGGACACACTGTGTTTGAAAGATTGGAGAACAGAGGAAGTAGGAAATACAGACGGAGGGACACAGTTCCAGAGTTGAACTGTTGCTTAAATGAAGGACTGGAAGTACTGGTTAATGCTTGCATTAGAGAGTTGGACAGAAAAGGGATGAGAGTTTGTTGCTAGACGGGTGCTACATGCCCGTCGTAGAAGTGGAGGGATGCAAGCAGACAGTTCAGTAGCAGTGACCATTGAGGTACAGTAGAAAGAGAAAAGAGATAAAGATGCAACAGTGCGGTGAAGAGACAGAGGTTGAAGGGAGCCAGTAAGAGGAGGAAAGTTAATGAGACGAAAAGACTTTGACTCCACCTAGTTGACAAGAGCTGTATGTGAGGAGCCTCCCCACCCATGGGAGTTGTACTCTTCACAGGGACTAATAACACCAGTGTATTAAGTCAACAACTGTGCAGGGGTAAAGAAGGTACACACCGAATCTCTTGGAAGCAGATTTTACAAGAGATGTGATATAATCTTTCCAAAATAAAATCCCAGAGAATGAAGCCCCAAGTATGTTTAAGGATGACGCAGAATTAAGCTGGATATTATACAACATTAGTGGGTACTCCTTCAAAAATTTTTATAGGGTTGATAGGTGTAAGAACTGAGTCTTTGATGCATTAAAAACAACAAGTTTACTTTCACCCCAGTCAGAGATACGAGCCAAGTCAGACAGGTGTGCCATTCCCTTATCCCTTGTGTGTTGAAGGAGCAGCTGAGATGGAGGTTGTGGGAACCGAATGGAAAAGTGAAGGGTGGAATCACCAGTATATGAATGGATAGGGTTAAATGTACACCTTAGAAGGTCATTGATGAATAAGAGGAAGGGAGTTGGTGATAGGAAAGAGCCCTGCGGAACACCACTATTAATAGATCTAGGAGAAGAATGGTGGCCGTCTTCAACAGCAGCTGTAGAACGACCAGAAACTAAGCTAGAAATGAAGGCACAGATAGAAGGATAGAAACTGTAAGAGGACAGTTTGGAAATTAAAGATTTATTCCAGACTCGACTGAAAGCCTTTGAGATGTCAAGTGCAATGACTATGCTTTCGCCAAAGTCCCGAAAGGAGGATGACCAGGAGTCTGAAAGGTAGTTGAGAAGATCGCTTGTGGAGCATCCCTGACGGAAACTATGCTGACGATCAGAAAGAAGGTTGTGATAGGAAAGATGCTTTAACATTTCTCAGTTAAGATTAAACTCGAAAACTTTTGAGATACAGGATGTTAAAGGAATTGGGCGATACTTAGAGGATTGGGAATGATCACCTTTCTTTGGGACAGGCTGAATGAGAGCAAACTTCCTGCAAGAAGGAAAGATACAAGTTGACAGACAAAGGCGAAAGAGTTTACCTAGGCAGAGTGCTAGCACAGAAGCACAGTTCTTGAGGACAACAGGAGGGAACCCATCAGGCCATATGTCTTGTTAGTACTGAGGCCAGTGATGGCAAAAAATACAGCAGTTGAAGAAAATTTAATGCTAGCCATGAGGAAGTCAGAGGGGAGAAGTGATAATGGAACAACACAGGAATCGTCCAAAGTGGAATTGGAGGAGAAAGTCTGAGCGAAGAGATCTACTTTATCAGTAAAAGAAATAGCTACAGAGCCATCAGAGTAGAAAAGAGGAGGGAAGGATGATGAGGTAACGTTGTTAGAAAGGTTTTTGGCAAGGTGTCAGAAGGAGCGGGAAGAATTCGAGCTGAAGAGTTCAGAGCATTTCGTACAGATGAAATGATTTTTAGCAAAGCGACGAACAGATTTAGTAAGATTCCGGGCAGAAACGTAAAAAAAGATGTGATTCAGGGATGGGTTGGTTGCAGTACCATTTACAGGCCCTTTCCTTGTTATGGACGGCATTAGAACATGCGTGATTAAACCAAGGGTTTCTTGTATCAGTCAAAGGATATGAGAGAGGAATGTATGCTTCCATGACAGAAAGAATAGCCTCCATAATGCACAAGGCACACTCAGATGGTTCCTGGCCATGGGAACAATAATCATTCCAGGAGGAAATCAAAGAAATACTGCCTGAAGGCCTCCGAATTAGCAGCTTCAAAGTGCCACAACCAACGTTTCTTTGGAGGCTCCACAGGGCGTACTGGGGCAGCAGGACGGATTAAGATGATAAGGCTGTGAGCAGAGGAGCCCAATGGAGAGCAAAGATTAACAGCGTAAGCAGAAGGATTAGTCGTAAGGAAGAGGTCATGTATGTTGGAACACTCTCCAAGGTGGTCAGGGATAAGGGTAGAGTGCTGAACAAACTGCACTTGGTCATTAAGGAAAGAAAAGATGTAGGCTTGTTTACCATGTTGATCAGTGAAAGGAGTGGAGAGCAAAAGGTGGTAGTGAACACTAAGATCTCCTAGAATGGAAATTTCAGAGAAAGGAGAAGCAGATAGGATGTGTTCCATCACAGAACTAAGATAGTCGAAGAATTTTTCATAGTCATTAGAATTAGTGGATAAGTAAACAGCACAGTTATATTTAGTCAGAGAATGAGAGGAAAGCCAAAGCCAGAGAGCAGAGAATTCATAAAATCAAATTCAGGAACATGAAAGCAAGATAAGTCATTGAGTACATATACACAACAAGCATCTTTGACTTCAAAATGAGTATAGAGAAAGCAATGCTAGCTGAGTCTCAGTTAAAAAGAGAAGATGAGGTTTAGAGGAGGAGAGATGGTGTTCAACAGAGAGAAAGTAAGAGGAAAGGCCGCGAATTTTGCAGAAATGAAGACGAAGTGAGTTAGACAGTGGTTCCAGGCAACTCACTGAGTTGTCATCGGGAGAGGGGAGGATTGTGGACGCATTTATGCCTCCCCCCCCCCTCCGGGGACTCCGAGGTTTGGTTATTAGACGCCAATTTGGTTTAAATTTTGAATAGGAAATGTAGTGTGTAATGTGCACGTAGTTTGGTGCTGACAATTAGAGAAACTTGTACTGGAGAGCATGTTGGCCTACTCTCTGTGTTACTGAAACACTGAAAAAGTACAGCAAAGGGGGATGGTCAGGATCTAGTCCAGAGGGCTGGTGAAACGGGAGCTCCAGCACTCCCCGTCATCATCATTCCTTTCACTTTGGGAGTACTGCCCTGCTCTACTGATGCTAGTCTCCTACCCTTGGAGAATTGGAGATGTATATGAGTTGCTCAAGGCAAATAACAGAGAATTAACTGTATTTGATACCTCGTAAATAGAACATGTTACCATTACCGCAATGCCTGAAGAAGAGGATGAGGATGAGAGACTAACCATGTCACCCTTCCAGTCAGCTGATGATATATTTCTGTCATTAGTTCATATGACACCAAGGATTCCTGGTGACATCAATACCAGTCCAAAGGGGGTTCAGTATAGAGGAGAGAAATGTGACACCTTGCATCCCAGACAACCTGTACATGTTCTTGCATTTTTTGTGTGGTGGACTATTCCCCCTTGAAGCTGATTTTGAAGGAAATTATTATAATGACACAGAGTTTGTTAATCAGACTAGGAACAAGTACATGGTGTTGCACAAAACATAAAATATGGTATAAGTACGGGCCAAAAGTGGACCCCAAAGCATACTGGCATTGGAAGCTCACTTCACCAGCAAGTAAGGTCAGAGCAACTGGTGAGTCTTCCTTGAAGCTGGTCATACCTTGATCCATGAGGAAGCAACTTGCAGAACGTACCCAGAAATCCATGAATACTAAAAATTGGGCTGTAGTACCTCCCAATCTTGTACAAGGTAAGTTCATACATTTGATTGCTGATAGCAAAGACAAATGACTCCACTTTAGATTGGGGAAAAAAAAAAAACACTCTCCATGCAACACAGGTAGCAACTTGGCAACGTGATCCAGTCCCAGATACAGTATGTTGCTTGGGGAAGTGCAGCCATCAAAACTGAGTACATTAGTTGTGTCAGCAATTAGGGATGAAATGTCAAAAGCTCCATAGTTGAATGCAAGGAGAACACAGTCCTTGGTGAAGAAGACATAAAAAAGGGCAGCCCAGAAAGATGCAGCTCAGGACTTTGCATTAATTCTACCATCAAGGAGATGAGAGACAATCAAGCTAGGTAGAGTTCAACTAAGATACTTCTCAGAACAATCAGTCACTGACCAACATTGATTACATGCCATTAATCCAAGCTCCAGGCAATGAGTCTGATATCCTTAACACTGTGATACAACGATGCATGATTGTGTCAGCACAACCAGATCAGCAGTACACAGTCCTAAATGTTGATCAAACTATGCAAAGTAATGGAATCAAACTGGGCCATACCAGAATACCAAGGAAAGCTCATCGCAAGACTTGGAGGCCTGCACATATCCATGAATTTCTTGAAGGTGATTCCACCACGTGAAGGGTACTGGACTTGATGAGGTTTGGATAGAAGGTGGTATCTTTGGCCCAACCTCAACAAAACAAACCATGGTCAGAAAATCTTACAAGAGAATGCATGCCCACAAGCTCGCATTTCTGGCAATGTGGCACATTCTTATCCCTGAGTTCCTGCTTTTTGTGACCGTCTGTGGTGCACCACTTGCTGAGGAACTCACCAAGAATAAGTATATTAGGGGCCTAGATAACATAGATGACCTAATTACACACCTGTGCCAACATGGATTTAAGAAAGCAATGAAAACATTTGTGTTTGATAAAGGGTTCAATGTAAATTTCAGATTCTGGTGGCAGTACCTGGAGATTGTAAGCATTCTGTTGATGTTCACCCTTGCCTCACAGAAATGGAAATTGAGACATTAGTCCGTACTCCTTTAGGTGCATGCTGCCTTTCTTCAAGAGGTATAATCACTCGAACTATGCACGATGGAAAACAGAGTATTTAGGTCAAATGCTTCTTTTACCAGCTGAGGTTGAAGCAGAGTTCTGACATGGAAACTTTGAACTAAAAGGATCAACCCGGAAGTTCTGCCAGGTTGGCCCAGATAAGTCAGGAATGGCTGAATGGTGCAAGCAAATGAGGTGATAGTGTTGTTGAAACTGCCAAAACTGCAGCTGTCCTTAGTTGGTGGGCATTCTTACAACTTGAGATATACTGACTCATGACGCAAAAGTACTATATCACCTTGGCCTGGATGACATCACTCACAATGAGTCAGTAAAGACGTCAAAGAAAGGACTCTACTCACAAAGGTGCATTCTGTGAAACCCTTCAAAGATCTGACTTATTATCACCTGAAGCCTGTGCAACACAGCAGAACATGGCAACTGAAGATCTTGCAACACCTGAATTTGAGCACTCTCTAAATGAAGCCTCAGAATGGGACAGATTCAACTTAACACCCTTGTTTTTTAAGTTTTTTGTTTGGTGCGATTGCAAGACTGGGTACGTATTAGATTTTATTGTGTAAACAGCGAGTGATGCGGAGTTATTGAAGGACGACCCCCATGCTTCTCTGGCTCAGTTGTGAAGATTATGTAGAGGTAATTGTGACAACAATATCCTGTTCACCGATAATTACTACACGGCGCCAAGTCTTGCAAAGTACCTGCAAGAATACAAAATTGGATCGTGTGGCACTGTCCGTGCAAAGAGGAAACATTGGCCATCCTTTCCCAAGGGCACCATGAAGGGGGAGTGCAAGACCTTGAAATCAGGTAAACTCCTTGTTATCCACTGGCATGATAAGAGAAAGGTAAATGTCCTCTCCATGGTCCATGAAGGTAAGTTGGTAGATCCAGGCAAGGTTGATAAGAGAACGAGGCAGCCAGTCTTCAAGCCTGATGCTGTTATCAACTATAACATCAACATGCGACTCGTCGATAAATCTGATATGCAGGTCGGCATCATCGACTGGCTAAGGCGATGCTGTATGTGGTACTTGAAGGAATTCTTACATGTACTTGAAATCTGTGTACTGAATGCCTTCATTCTGTACAAGGATGAAACACAGACCAGCACATCTCTCAGACAGTTTGAGAATGATGTAATTTACGGCCTCCTGGAGAGATATGGCCAAGTAATGCCTTCTGTGCAACAAAGGCACAGTGTACAGCACCTGCCTGACCAGCTGCAGTGCAGGGACTACCTCACCAGGCATTACATGGAAGCGCAGCCTCAAACACCTGCAGGCAAAGAAGCTTTCCAGCATTGCTATGTCTGTGCCAATTCATCACGCCGACCACATCAACGCCTAATGACAAGGTGGAGGTGTACTGAATGTGAGGTGGCACTGTGCACTACCTGTTTCTTTGACTTTCACTCAATGACCGAGTGGTAGAAGTCTGGGTTGTATGCAGAAGTTAGTTTAGTACTTACTGGTATGTTGGTTTTTGTGTAATTAGAAAAAATGATTTTAATGCTCTGTGTATATTTATGTGGATAATGGAAGCAGAAAGTTTGTTTCATGATGAACTCGGTGCCTTATTTTTTATTGAAAGTTTTCATGTTTATACATATTTGTTATGATGAAAAAGTACAAATCACAGAAAAAAAAAAAAAAACTTCATAGTTATTTCCGATTATGGACAGTACGTGAATAGCTACTTAGTTCACAATATTTTTTTAAAGTTTTTTTTGTAGTAGTAGTTGTAGTAGCAGTGGTAGTAGTTTTAGTAGGAGTGGTAGTATGTGCAGTAGGTGTGGTAGTAATAGTAGTAGTTTTGGTAGTGGTAGTTGTCATAGTAACCTAGTAGTAGTTGTAGTAATAGTAGTAGTTGCAGTAGTGGTAGTTGTCGTAGTAGTAGTAGTAGTAGTGAGTAGTATTTGTAGTAGTTGTAATACCCAGACGCTGCACAGCGGTGCCAGAATCGAGCGACAATGGAAGCCAAACATACAGCTCCGTGTGTGTATGTGTGTGTGTGTGTAAGGTGATGTGGTGGTGAGGTGAGCAGGCAGCCTGGCTCAAAGTCGTTGCTATAGTTACCGGACTCTCAGCAGCAAGTACGCCGAATTATGGAAAAATTTTCACGTAAATAGTGTTTGTGGTGGTTTGCGGTCTTCGGGAAGTGTTATCGAAGTGTTATTATTGTGGAAGGCTAGTCTAAGCCTTAGTTGTGTCAGCGCACTTTTGGCACGCATACAGACGATGGCAAAAAAACAACAAAAATTGCTCCCTTCCCCACTCACTCACTCTCCCTACACGCACTTCACGGACCATCTGACGTAATCAGCTTGAAGTCGAAGGATTGGTATTATGACACTTTGTTTTTTGTTTTTGTTTTAGTTAAGTATTAACTGAGATATGAAGGTTTAAAAATAGACGATTTTCTCAGGAATTCCCGACTGTGGGAAGGGTTCGCTGGAATATGTGCCGGACGTGATGGGTTAAAAGCCTAAGGAACGCACTTTCAATTGAATAATGCGTCGGTTAAACTGTGTGGCAAAACATAGGTAACACAGGCAGAGTTGACAGCAGTCTGAGGACAAAGTGTAAGAGCCTGCATGCATCACTATCTACAGTGATTGTGCTAATAACATAAAACTCTCTGAGAGAGAGAGAGAGAGAGAGAGAGAGAGAGAGAGAGAGAGAGAGAGAGAGAGAGAGATTAGCAAGGACATACAATTTCGCTAAAGTTAGTGCATGCCTAAAGGACATTTTGGGATAGCAAAGGATTACTGCATATCACTGGTGAGCTGTTGATCAATATTAATGATACTGATTACTTTTTGCTTGACTCTCCGTACGTTTATCACCGAATTGAGGAAGTGATTATCCTTCATCAGCCATCCTAATGTCTGGCGCACTTGGGTTGTCAGGCTGTGGGATTCGTTTTTTATCCCGAGTTTATTAGGTAAGCTGTGAAATTTTGAGAATGTACTATATAGCCACTGGATCTGTGTATAAAAGGTTGAAATCTGATCGATTAGTTTCCAAAGAGGGTAAATGTACCTCAGTTTTACTCCAGGATAAGCAGTTTTTAATTCAGCCCTTTTTTCTTTTCTTTTTTTATTCAGCTTAGTTCATTGTTTCTCAAGCTTTTTCACTCCATTCCCCACTTGTTGGGATCTTAGCATCCTTGTGGCCCCCCTTCAGATTTCTCTCAAGATCCTTACAAATAATGATGAAAAAAAGAAAAAAAAAATGTTTTGGTGCTCTCCATTTATTTTAATCCCTACAACTGTCAATCAGAATGCACCTCTTCTTACATATCAGTTGGACTGATGACACTGCTTACAATAAGTCGCTTGATTCGAAGTTGGGTCACTGATAATGCACATCTCATATCTGAGTCCACATCCAACTGGTTGTGGCATTTCCTTTTTATATTAGTAGAAGGGTGGAGAAACCAGATCCACATTAATATATTGTGGAAAATGGCAAAAGGACTCTAAGTGCGATTTCACCAACTTCCGGATATAACTGATATGTGGAGCACCAGATCACAGAAATCTTTCTTCATAAAGATCTCTGGCAACATAATCATTCTTGAGGTCGTGGAATTCGTCCCGAACTTAATCATGAATGGCAGCAATATCAAGAGTGTCAGGGAAAGGATTCCTCACCAATTTCCTTTACTCCTCCTTGATTTCTGGGAAGCATCTATTGAGCTCATTTTCCAAGGACTTCAAGTGCTGAATTGCTTTACTTTTGAGTGATGGGTCGAGTAGGTGATCCTCTACAATCTTGTCAATATCAGTTGAAAGATTGTCAAACAAGACAACATTATCTGCACTCACTTTCCTTTGCCAGCTCTAGCAAAAATTGCACTCATACAGTCCTTGGGGTGAAATGGATTTCTCTCTTTGCCTTGTAGCTTGAAATTTAGCCTGTTTAGCTTCTCAAAAATGTCGGCCAGGTATGCAAGACGTGACTCCAACAACGCTTTGTTGAAGAGACTTAACAGATCATCTTTCCCCTTCATTTCTAGGAAAAGTTTAAGTTCTCTCAGGAGAGAAGCTCAAATCTCTCTCTCTCTCTCTCTCTCTCTCTCTCTCTCTCTCTCTCTCTCTCTCTCTCTCTCTCTATATATATATATATATATATATATATACTCTACTTACAACATTGCCCTTGAAGAGCCATTGCACTTTGGAGTAAAGAGGAGGGATTCATGCACTGAATCCACGTCTTCACAGGGTTTCTGGAAAAGGCGAATTTCAAATCTGTTTTCACAAAGTTGGCACATTTTGCCGCAGCCTCGAGGATCTTGCAAAGGGCATCAGGGAGAATTTTTGACGCCAGTGCGAAACGATGGATCAAATAGTCAACCACTTTTGTATTCAGAGCTACTTCCTTAATTTGCTTCTGTAGCCCCGATTTTGATCCCAGCATCTCCGGATTCCTCTCATTTGACTCAACAACAATTTTCCTAGGCTATTCAGTTAGCTGTGAAGAACTTTTACCATCACATCTAAACCTTTTGTGGTAGTTTCAAGCTTTGTACAGAACAGATTTTCATCTTTGATGTCATGAATGAATAGATACCTAACAACTACGAGTAGCTGTGCAGAACTCACATCCACTGACTCATCCAACTTTACTGCGAACATACCAGTTGTAGGCAATTGAATCTTCTGTATAACTTCTTCCATAATATCGGCTGACGTTTCACGAGTTCTTCGTTTCATTGTGTCTGTTTGACAATGAAATTTGCTGAATCTTATGTGCTCTTGACTCTCCAATAACTCGTTTGACCATCTTTACAGCACACGTCTTAAATAAAGTTTCACCAATCGTGTGGGCCTTTTACTTTCTTGCTATTTCAAGGGAAACCTCATATGATGCCTCTGATATATTAAAGATTTATTGTTGGAAAGCACCACTCGCTTCCAGTCTTTGTTTTCCCAAATTCTGCTCATGGCGCTTGAAGAAGTTGGGGTCTTTCTCCTCATACGGAGGGTGGATTGTTGTCAGATGATGCATCAGCGTGCTAGGCCTCACAGAAACCTTTCCCAGCACTTTGAAACACTGCACACACTGAGGTTTCTCGATGACATCAGCGGGGATTGATGTAAATCCGTAGTTAAAGTAGTCATCATTGTTCTTCCACTTCTTAACAACGGCAGCCATCGCAAATCTATATTTTAAAAAGCCAAACAAATAGAAAGACACGAATGATAAAGTCTAAAATTATGTGGTCATTTGCACCAAAGTCACTATAATGATTTAAAATCAGTCTTAAAAAAAAAAAAAGAATCACCAGCATCAAATGACAGCACAGTTTATTTTTAACTACACCCAGTATGACGTACTGATTTTCAGCATGTGATTTTTTTGCAAGCAATACTGCATTCATTTGCCCATTATTTTTTATTTCAAACAAGTTGGAATAAGTTTCGGTAAAGAAACTTTCGAGTTAATAATAGAGACGTTACGTTACCATTAGCGCAACTGAAGCGAAATTCGTCTTCCTTATAGTTAGTATTAAATTCTCCGAATTCTCTGCGTGTGGTAGCCGGGTTCCATCGTCACCCTTACTTATTGAAAGATTATGTAAAATCATGGTTACACTGTAAGAAAACAATGTGAAATATCATGTGAAATTGTTAACTGCAGCATTACACTTTCAATAATCACATTTAATCGTTACCATATAATTATCACACCGTCACAAATATTGACAATAAACAGTAACTGCTGATACCAAAAATAGGCAAAAAGGCGCCAAGCGCAACAAAAAAAAAAACATAAGGTACCACAATGTGTAATCATTCAAAAACATCGATAATTATAAGTAGCAAAAAACAAATACCGTTTTAAATTTGTAGCCGACTCTACCCTGCATTAAAATTTCACTTTGTCATAAATTTCAAATCAGAGCTGCTATATCTGTATTGAAATCGGGTTTCGTAAAAGCCATTTGATTTAAATTCAACATAACATGGTGTTTTTTTTTTTTCAGCATTGATTTTAAAATCAGATCGTTTGGTGAAAGTGAATTTGTTGAATTTCGTCAGTATTTGAATCCAGTGCAGTATTTTTCTTGTGCAAGTGGCCAGTGGTAATGAAAAATAAATGAATCAACGCGAAAATGAACAGAAATGGGATTACAAAGAAAATATGTGAGAGCAGTATCAAAGGCAGAGGTGTGATAGGGACACCACCAGCAAGATGGGAGGGCAGAGTGGAGGAATACACTAAAAACTCTATCTATATCTATTTATAGCTATAGGAAGATAGACAGATAGACAGAAAAAGTCAATTTCACAGTACTAATATCGATTAAATATTTTGTAAGTAACACTAGAGTACTGTACAGATAGTGGTGGGTATTTCTCACAAGCTTACATCTGTGGGCGCCAACTGGGGTCGTAGTCGAGAGGGAGGTTACAACAGGGAGTAAGGGAGACATCCTTACAGCCTGTACTCAGTCCTAAGTCTGTTGAAAGAAACCTTTCTATAGAGGCGAATAGGACTTCATATGGTTTGCTCCACAGCAGATTCACTCCTGCATATTGCATACAAAGTGTTGCCACTTGGCCATATTTTTCATGCCTGTTCATTGGTCCAGCAGCGCCGAAACATTGTAAGTATAGCCTACGTTGGAGTGAGAAGGAGCAAGGTGACAGGCTTAAATACGTGGCCCTCTCTCTGGAGTGTAAGGCAGACACAGTCTGATTTACTACTTACACTAGCCCACCATGACCTCCCTACAATCCTGCCGTGGCCCCCTTGGGCGTCATGGCTCCCAGTTTGAGAACCAGTGGCCGTTTAAGTAAGCTTCGTCTGGGTAAGTCTTGAAAGATGTAACTTTCAGTTTTGGGGGGATATGTCTCTCCCTGATTTGTAGGCATATCTTTGTTGAAAAGTTTTGTGCTGGAACAGTTGTCATCACTACATAGACAAAATTGATGAATGGGTAGACAGATGGAGAGATGTATGAAAGAGATGGTAATGTTTATTGAATGGATGAACACACAATGACTGATAGACAGATATGTGCGTAGTAGTAATAATATAGATTGATGGAAGGATAGATACTCATACATTAAAGATACAGAGATTGATAGATAAACAGATAGACAGACAGATTAGACAGATGGGTTAATGATGACTGGCTGAGTAAATACATCGGCGCATGAGTTGCTACGGCTTTCAGTAAACTTAGTGCTAGGAAGTGCTAGGCGTCACTTGATTGGCCGTTTCTTTACTAGTGAGTTTGGAGATAAACTATTTTTTGCTGGAACCATATGTTTTGCTAGACCCTCCCAGGGACCGGTTCTGGAAATGTCTGCTTTACAGTAGCCCTTTCTCCGAGGATTCGACAGAAATCTACTTTCCTGTTCTAGTCTGCGGTGAGTCAGGAGATAAGCTAAAAAAGGGAAAAAGTCTGAGCTGGACATGGAGAGTCTGAGAGCAGACTTAAGACCAATCTGCAGAAAAGGAGAATTTGTATAACGGACATATTCAGTCTCTTCGAAGATATGCAAGATACGACGGGCCAGAGTATGTGAAGGTATAATGTGTATCAATGTTAGCAATTTATGACAATGTAATATAGTGAAAACCAAGACAGACATGCTGGGTTCATGGAAAACAAAGTAACTTCATAAAGGATAAGGATGTACCTCATGTCAGTAAAAAATCAGTCTGTCCTCTCTGGTCTAGAGTAAGGATTGAAAACTTGGAGCATAAGAAAAACCTTCAAAGTTAATCTCTGCAGTGCTCAGAGAGTAGGGGGAATAATGTGTGGGATACGTTATCGATGTATCTATCCGTCTACTTGTCTATCAGTCTGTCTATCTATATCTATATTAATTGCCCATAGAAATGGAGATTATATGATTGCCATCCTAAAAAGAGTACAGTTTGACATAAGCAGGATACTTCTTTCTTAACCTGCGGCGTCCCGTCGACGTTCTTTAACGTCCTCACGTTTTGTCACTTCCAATCCCGTTGACGTACTGTACATAAACGCGAATCAATTGCAAGGTCCCTAATTTGCACAATTTTCAATTTTCGCGAGTGATTTTTGGCACGTATACACGGGACACCTTCCTCTACAAGATCCCAGGCAGGGACAATGCCTTACCCAGCATGACCTCCTCCCCCCCCTGCATGCCCTTTTCTCAGCAATTCACCTTTATCAGTGACCTGGCCAGTAAAGCCATGTCATGCCACGGTACGAAATTCAGGGCCAGAGTGATTCCCCAATTGATGACAATGTGAAGGACAAACATTAGAGGAAGAAACAGTCAGAAATGATGATCAGGTAATGTGGCAAATAAAGGTCAGGAATGGTGATGAGTTAGTGAGTGAAACAATGCTTATAATGCCTATATTACCGTTTGAAAACCAGTATACTCTCGTACTACATATAAATTCGTACCAAATAAATAAATAAATACCGTTTATGAGTGGTGTGGAATAGTTATCCTCCCATAGAACTCGTTTTCTTTGCAGCCAGCCTGATAGAAAACCCTGTAAGGTAAGTAGGTACTCCTACCTGGATCGACTATTTTAAACCTCAGGTGAGCGATTTCTCTATGAATTTTCGATGTTTCTCACCAAAAGTGGAGGTTTGAGCCCAAAAATTTTTTTTTCCAAAAATGGTCGGGATTGGGGGGAGTCAGTGGTGGAAAAGTGGTCGGGATGGGGCGGGTTAAAACAGACAACAGATGGACAACCAGAGCAAATGTTTGCATCCCAGAGACGGACTGACAGGACAAGGCACAGACAGAATAATATACATAGATAAAATTTGGAGATATGTTAATACTGGCTGGAATAGGTACCATTATTTGAGACTAGAAAAAGTTGAGAGGGGCCTTTGTCTTTCAGAGAACTACTGCAGTTGCTGTTGTTGCAACTGATGGTGAAGATGATGAATGATGATGATGATGATGCCAGTAACACACAAGGATCGTGTGTATAAGATGTGAAGTGAGAAGAATCGACTTATTACCTCGCCCTGACGGAGTCTGACGAGGTCCTGTTTTTGGTCGAGTTTCTCTGTTTCTTCGTTTGTTTGTTAGCAACAATAGGGAAAAACGGATGAGTAAATTTACATGAAACTTTCAGACTATTAGGACACTGGTTGCAAAAGAAAATGATTAAAATTTGGTGGTAATCGAGTGACCTGAAAGGTCAAAACCAAGGTCATGGATTTTCAGAGGGCCATAACTTGAAACTGGTTGAAGATAGAGATATTTAATATTATCAACATACAGAAACTCCCATCCGGGCTTTCTTTAAGCACCAAGACCTTTGACATTGAGTGACCTTGAATGGTCGAACTCAAGGTCACGGCTATTCAGGGGGCTATAAGTCAAAACTGGTTGCAGACATATATATATATATATATATATATATATATATATATATATATATATATATATATATATATATATATATATATATATATATTGTCGTAGGTGGGGGCACTCACCATCCACTCACTCAATGTAGTGCTGCTGTCGGGTGTCTGCCCTTTCCTCTTCTCCAGCCTTCTTTCCTTCTATCCTCTTCTGTCTTTCTTTCCTTGTCCTTCTGCCTACGGGTGACATTACACTTCCTCTTCTGTCTTTCTTTCCTTCATACTTTCCTCTTCCTTCTGCCTGTGGGTGACCTTACACTGAGTGACAAGCTAAATGGTTTCCTGTACACCAGGAAACTATTTACCACGCTGGGTGGTAACCATATAACCAAATTTTGGCGCCTGGTGGTTTACTGGGTAAATATTGTGCTCCAATCGGATTGAGCTGGTGAAGGTTTATATCCAAGGGATGGTTGGGGTTGATTCCTCATGCAATGCCACTCAGGGATGAGTGAGGCTG
Source organism: Coenobita brevimanus (assembly GCF_032717465.1). Taxonomy (NCBI): domain Eukaryota; kingdom Metazoa; phylum Arthropoda; class Malacostraca; order Decapoda; family Coenobitidae; genus Coenobita; species Coenobita brevimanus. Next base: position 37,320,012 of record NC_136967.1, read on the forward strand.
GTCACTCATCTTAAATGTCGGGACCAACTGCCTAGTCCCGGGCTCATACGCTCCTCACGGGGCAATGTAGGCTTCGATGATGGATATATATATATATATATATATATATATATATATATATATATATATATATATATATATATATATATATATATATATATATATATATATATATCCCGACAGAACTTGGGACGATACAGTCAATGAATCTCTACCAAGTGGCTTAGGATGTCTATAAGAGATTGTATATGGGGTGAGAAGTGCTTGTAAGTGTAATTGTAGTGTTGGAGTGGCTTTGGATGTGTGTGTAGTCTGTGAACCAAGTGTATTCGGCCCGCACAAGCCTACTGGGTGCAAACATACTATACAGTATGCGACACTGGTTCAACCACAGCACCCCTTGTGTCCGCCAATGAAGTACATGGCCTGAAGAACGCTCCCAAAGTTTATTACCCTGGTGGGGCACGAACCCTCGTTCTTCAGTGTACAAACATGCACACTTTACCACAGTACCACAGAGGCTTCATATATATATATATATATGGAGCCTCTGTGATACAGTTGAAGTGTGCGTTTCGCACGCTGGTGAGCGCTGGTTCGCCTCCCGCCAGACTTGTAAAAACTTTGGGAAGCGTTCACCAAGCCACTTGCTACTTTGGCGGACATGAGGGGTGCTGTGGTTGAACCAGTGTCGCATACTAGTATGCTTGCACCCATTCGGCTTAAGGCGGGCCGATTACACTTGGTTCACAGACTACATACACATCCAAAGCCACTACAACACTACAATTACACATATAAGCACTTCTCACCCTACATACAGTCTCTACCAGACAGCCTAAGCCACTTGGTAGAGATACATTGGGTGTATCGTCCCTGCTTCGGCAGGGATAGGTCGGTCCTGCAGTGGACCTCGACGGGTGATGATATATATATATATATATATATATATATATATATATATATATATATATATATATATATATATATATATATATATATACTCTCATCAACATATACGAAGTCTAATATGCACTTTTAACTGGTACCATGATATTTGACTTTTAACGATCTTGAAAGGTCAAACTCAAGATCACGGTTATTCAGACGGCTGCAACTCAGACTGGCTGAAGAGCGATATTTACTGTTATCAACACATAGGAAGTACCATATAGGCTAATAATTGGCACCATGACCTTTGACCTTCCGTGACCTTGAAAGGTAAAACTCAAGGTCACGGATATTCAGGGGGCTTTAACTCGAAACTGGTTGAAGGTATGTTTACTGTTATCAAGATACTGCAAGTCTCATGTGACCTTTGACCTTGATTGACTTTGATAGATCAAATACAAGATCATTGGATTTTCAGAGGGTTATAACTTGAAAACGGTTGAAAATAAGATAACTGCTTTTGGGAAAGATTTGTTGTGCCTGGCACCACTTGTGTTAGTGATAAAACGATAAAAGCAGCTGCACAGTGTTGTATTTGACAACCAGAAACGAACAGCAACCAAAAGATGATCAAACAGTTACTGAAAAAAGTTATAGCTTATATTAAGAGAAAAATGAAGAAGACAGCTGCAGCTGTCTGCTGAAGATTTTGTAGATACGGGGTAAGAGATTACAATTATGAGTGAATATTTATGTAGCAACCAGATAGAGTAAAATAGGTAAGGCACCCAACTACAAAGGAAACTGAGACAAAATGGTAGGAGGCCCACCTAAAAACCAACTGTTCACTAGTATCTAAGAACGACATAAATACAAATCAAGAGGGAAACGCAGAGGACAGTTTGCTATAAAAAAAAAAATACAGAAACCAGCTGGAGACAGACACATAGGTAGTTTTCTCTTACTAGGAGAGTATATCTTCACTGCTGTTTGTTTGTTTGTTTGTTTGCTTGTCTGTTTGAAGGATTACTCAAAAACTAAAAGAGTGATTTAGACCAAATTTGATGGGTAGATAGCCCATGTCCCAGGACACAATCGATTAACTTTTGGGACCGGTGTTCGTTAGTTTGTTTGTCTGTTAGCAGGATTCTCAATAACTAAAAAAAGAGATTTGGACGAAGTTCGATGGGTAGATAGCCCATGTCCTAGGGAACAATTCGTAAATTTTTGGGATCGATCCGGATCGTATTACGGATTCTGGATCTGGAAAACCCTTTTTTGCGAAACCCTAATCAATGATGCGAAAACCTAACCCATGATGAGAAAATCTAACCCATTATGAAGAGTGGTTTGGAAATTACGTTGCCCTTTCCGAAGTGGTGTGCTCGGCCGAGTGCCCCTCTAGTTATATACGGTACAAACCTATTCAGACAGACAGAATCCTCCACGTGCCTGTGTAACTTTAGATACCAGAATTTCTTTATATAGGAGCCAGACGTTGCTAACATATAGTTCACCAAACAAACAACACAAAAGCTATATCCACCAAGCCGAGATATCCGGGCCATGCAGATGTTGTTTTAAAAGCTGCTTATTGGTTGATCAAGATACACTGTGCCTCTCATACACTGTGCATGTCGATGTATAGCTCGTAGTTGTTTCATTTCTATCTCTGTATGCGAAAATTCCTTCCAAAAGTTGCAGTCAGTTTAAATATTTAATAATTATTGAAGACAAAGAGTTTTTAATTATTTTAGAGAAAATCATCGTTATGATCGTTATCATTATGCAAATAATCATCACGATGATCAGATGATGATGATGATGATCAGTGAGGATGACGATGATCACATGATTATGTTGATTGTGATGAACATAACTTTGTTAGCAAACAGTAGGATAAAACTAACCTGTCTGGCGACGCTTTTTACCGCGACGGTCTAAACCGTCGCTAGACATGAGGATGATCATGATGATGATCATGATGATCATGATAATAATGATGATCATGATTATCATTATCATCATGATAAAGTATCATGCTCATGATGTGATGATCATGGTGATCATCATGATAAATAATCTTATCATAATGATTCATCAGGATGATCATGATGATGAAGATCATTATGATGAATGATCGTGATCATTATGATCCATCATGATCATGATCAATCATCCTTATGATGATCGATGATCAACAACCATTGACGATCCCCATGAACTTCGTCCCAACATCTTTTCCCTACTTTCTGATGGGGTGCGATAGGGTCCATACAGCAAGACATACCGGTACCCTCATAGAGGGAGAATTAATCAACAGCAAATCCAGTTAAATGGGTCACACTCTCATCCACTCTCTATCCATGTCTCAGAATCATGATTACACCTCATTGTCACATTATTTACTTCACATTATCTATCAGCTTGAACCAATTAAACGAGTATCACGTTGCCGGGTAAAAACACGATCGGCAGTCCTTTGCCTTGCACTCCTCATTACGAAATTCTTCCAGCCCACTCGATCCTCAGTTATCTTAGCCTCATCAGCCTTCGCACCTTGCTGTCTCACTTACTCCTTTACCGTATCTTTTAATCACATTCTTGGCCTACCTTGCCTTGGCCGATATTAAAACTTGCTCACCCATTTTATTTCCATTCTCACCATATAACCAATCGAAACAAAGCCTCTTCATCTCTAGTGCCCGCAGTCTTCCTTAAGATCAATCTGAAGTCCTTATGGTAAATCTAAGGCCCCACATCTCACAACCCTACCCTCACCCCTAACCCTACCCTTACCCCTAACCCTACCCTCACCCCTAACCCTACCCTCACCCGTAACCCTACCCTTACCCCTAACCCTACTCTTATCCCTAGCCCAACCCTCATCCCAAACCCTACCCTCACCCCTAACCCTACCCTCACCCCTAACTCTACTCTTATCCCTAACCCAACCCTCATCCCAAACCCTACCCTCACCCCTAACTCTACCCTCACCCCTAACTCTACTTTTATCCCAAGCCCAACCCTCATCACTAACCCTACCCTCATCCTTAACCCTACCCTCATTCCAAACCCTACCCTGACCCCTAACCTTACCCTCAACCCTAACCTTACCTGCAACCCTAACCCTACCCTCATCACTAATCCTACCCTCACCCTTAACCCTACCTTCACTTCTAACCCTACCATTATCCTTAACCCGACCCTCATTCCTAACCCGACCCTCATCGCTAATCCGACCCCATCATCCGAAACCCTACCCTCATGGCTAACCCTCTCCTCATCTCTAACCCTACCCTTATCCAAAACTCTACCCATAAACCCCGTAATTATATTTATTTATCACATACTTCATCCCACTCTCCTCATCGTCTCTAATCTAATATAGTCTCATCCCTCATCCTTCAAGGCAATATTTTATTTGGCCTTATCCCTTGCGTCTCTTACACATCCCAAATCCTACCTCATTTCTCCCCTCATTTCTTTTTCTCGCCTTGTCCATCGTTCTTCCCTCAGTTTAAATCCTCTGCTTATCCCTCACCTTTCCTCCCTGGCACATCTCTAATCCCACTTCATCTCATCCCTCGGTTCATTCCATTACCTCACCCTTTCCCCCATCACGTCTGCCAAGTCGACTGTATACCATATATCTTTCTCCTTTCTCATATAACACAGTTCAGTCCTTACATCCTTCGCCTACCCTTATTCCTTACCCTCTTCCTTTACTTCCTTCTCGTCCTCATCCCTCACCTTCCTCCGTCTCTCCCTTCCTCCCCACCTTCCTGGTCCCTAATTTTACCTTATTTCTCAGTTCCACTCACTACGGTATCTTATCCTTCCCCTTCCGCATCCCTCAGTTCAAGACACTTCTACTACGATGGCGTGTCACTCAGATCTAACTTGTTATGTTTAAACACCCCTCCCACACACACATATACACACACACACACACACACACACACACACACACACACACACACACACACACACACACACACAAGCTGTGTTAATATAGTAAGAAATTTTTTAAACAGCCATGTTGATATAATTAACCTATTTCCTCACCTATTTCCTTCCTTATTCTTCATTACTATTCATGCCCAATTTTCTTCCTAATCTCTCACTTCCGTCCTCTACTTTATACCTTACCCCGATTCTTTCTCTCTCTCTCTCTCTCTCTCTCTCTTATCCATTAACGACCTTTCCTGCCGCGCTGATCCTTAATGTTTCAGCTCGTCCTCCCATCTTGCATCATTCAGTTCAGTCTTCCACCTAATCTCTTCCTTCCTTTCCCATTTTCATCTCACATCCTTCAGTACAGTCTTTCATCTTATCCCTCGCATCCTTCCCTCCTTCATTCCTCGTTATAAATCTTACCCTGTCTTTTTCTTGATATCTTTCTTTTATCACTGTATAATTATTTTACCTTCTTCACCTCATTCATCCTTCATCTTTCAGTTAGATTCTTTATCTTATCCCTCCTCTCTTCCCCTCTCCCTTTCCCAACCGCTAAGCCAAACATCCCGGATCATTCTTGACTCCTTTTTTTTTTTTTTTTTTTTAAATCTGCGTTACCTTATCACTTCCTTCATTTCGATCCTTAATTCCTTACCTCCTTTTCCACCCTCATCCCCGGTCCCTAATCCCTGCCTCCTATACCTTGTCTTTTCCGTGTGAAATAATGGTTTATATACCAACATTCTATGGAAAAATAATAAGGGAAAAACCTCAAATGCTGAGCTTGTTTACGATTTCGACTGGAGGCCAAGGCGGGGTGGGAAAAGTGTGAGTGGTGTATCAGGAAGGGAAAGAAGAAAGAAGGAAGAAAGAAAAATGGCATAAGTCAATTAAGGGACAGGGAAGAGGCTGGGAAGGTCAGGGAAGGACAAAATGCAACAAAAGAGGGAAAAAAATGAAACAAAGGAAGGAAGGAGGGAAAGAAGAAAGGGAGAGCGTGGAAGAGAAGAGAAGGGAGGAATGTATGGAAGAACGAAAAACGAAAAGAGGAAAGAAGAGAGGAAAGAACGAACGAATGAACGAAGAAATGAGAGAATCGGCAAACGAAACGAAGGTGGGCTGGAGGTAGTGGAGAGAAGAGGAGTGGAGGGGAGGGAAGTACAAAAGAGTACAAAGAATAGCAAACAACAGCATACCTATTGGTCCTATCGAGGCTGTTTGTTGCTGGATTTGTTATAACTACCGTAACAATTCAATCTGCCGAAGACAAGAAGAGGAAAGCAGGAACGAAGAAGAATTGGTGGAGGTAATGGGTGTGACGAAAGGATAGCTTGCAAGAAGAATGGAAAGGAGGATAATATTATCGAAGAAAAGGAAATATTGACAGAAGCAGGGAAAGATGGACAGAGGGAAGAAAGCAGGAACCAACTGATGGATGAAAGTAATGATGGTGTAAAAGAAATAGCAGGAAGCAAGGAAGCAAACCAAGGCGAAATGGAAAGTGAAAAGGGAAGAACAAAAGGAAAGAATGGAGGTAGGTCAAAAAGGGGAGAGGGTTCTAAGGGAAAAGGAATGTGTGGGAAGGATCAAAAACGCGTATGATAGAATGGTGATATAAATGAAGCGACAGAGAGGGCGACCAGAAAGTAAGAAAAGGAGAGAGCGAGGTTAGGGAAGGAAGGAGGAGAGGAAGGAATGTTCATGAAGGATTTAAGGTAAGTTGCTGTGTGAAGGAGGGCGGGAGGTAACTTGAGGGATGAAGGAAGGGAAGAAGAAAGGAATGAGTGAAGGCAAGCTACGGAAGTTTACAACACAAGAAGTACGGGGAAATAGATGAGAAGAGCTAAAGGAAGTACCCAGGAAAGACAGGAGGAAGGGAAGGAAGGACGGTTGTGGAATATTGGAAGAGGGATGAGTGAATGATATACAAGGAAAGGAAAGAAAATAGGGAAACATGGGTACAACATTGGAAATTATTATCATGAAGAAAACAGAATAGTGAAGAGGTAAATGAGGTAGAAGTCAAATAAAAAGGTGAGAAGAAAAGAAAGTAGCACGCAATCCGGAAAATATGAAAATATGAGAAATCGCGAGAGACACAAACCATAACCAGAATAAGTTTAGGAAAAGCGAAAGAAAAGAACTGATGAAAAAGAAGATGGGAAAGAAGGGTGGACGGAAGGAAAAGAAATATATTGAAGGGGGAGGGAAAGGAAAGAAGGAAAAAAAATATTTTAATGAAAAATATGAAAGAAAGAATGATGGAGAAGGAAGGTAATCAGGGAAAGAAAGGAAGATTAATGAATGAAGGAAATAAGGAAGAAAAAAGATAAAGAAATAAAAAAGAAGAGAGGGAAAGAGAAGGAAGAAAGCTTAAGAAATAAGGGAGGGAAATAGGGAAGAAGAAAGGTAAGGAGGGAAAAGGAAAGATCGGCGAGATAAAAATTGCAGAAATAATCTTAACTGGTGAGAGGAAAGAGGAACAGGAAACTTGGAGACTGGGAGGTATGTTGAAAAGGGGAAGGGGCGGAAGGAAGGCGAGAATACGTAAGAAGAAGCTAGGAAGGGCAGAACTGTGAATTAAAAGTATAACAAATGTTGAAGCAAACAATGGATTAAGGAAGATTGGAAAGACAGCAAAGAAAGGGAAAAAGGAAGAAAGCTACAGATGAAGTTAAGGAATTACTGGGTAGACGAACAAGGATAAAAGGAAAAAGAGAGAGAACAATGAAGATTAAAAAAAAAAAAAAAAAAAGGGATGAAAGGAGATGATGTAGATAAAAAAAAAAAAAGAAAAGAGGACCTCTCAGGAGTAGAAGTGATGGAAGGAAGAAGTTAAGAGGGAGAACAAGAAAAGGATGGAGAGTTTGAAAATAAGAAAGAAGGAAGGAAGGTCAAAATTGAAGAATAAGTAAAAAAAAAAAAAATACAAGGGAATGGGGAAGGTAAGAAAGAACTGAAATGTAGGGAAAGAAAAAGGGAAAAGATAAATAGTATGCACTCTACCGTTTGAATAACTTAGAATGAAAGCAATGAATGAAGCTTGAAAAAAAAGGGGAAAAAAGGGAGAGATGGGAGAAAGACAGAAATATTAGAGAATAATCATGGATGGAGGAGACGTGAGGACAGGAGAGAAAAGTGAGAAGGCACAAGGATAGAGGGAACGACATAAGAAGACAGAAAGCACAAAAGGAAGCTGCAACCAAGGAATTCCTAGTTGACAGAGATAAAAGACCTTCCCCCCCCCCCGAAAAAAAAGGGGCAGGGAAGGTATGAGCAAAGTCAGAAACGATATTGCCAGCTTAAACGGGTATACATGCTAATGTTACCAACATAAAGTAACAGTCCGGTAAAATAAATGAGAGGGTTTCTGGAGGTGGTAGTGTTCGAGAATATTTAAAAAAAAAAAAAATGGGTTCATGTCAATATCAATGGTTCCATATAAAAACTGAGTCCTTCACTTGGAGGCAGCATCACTGCACATCACTACAGGCTCGAAGAAGCGCAGATACAGTAAGAGGAAAAAGTTCATGGAAATAATCAGTAGGGTAAGTGAAAGTTGTGAGGTAGGGAAGAAATATATGGAAAATTTTTAGAAGGAAGGTCGGAAAGATGTGGAGATAAAGGATAAGATACGGTAGGGTAAGTTAAAACCGGTCAGGGGTGGAAAGGAAGAGAGGGAGGGAGGGTATGGAAGTAGATGACATGGTAGGGTAAGATAGCGTAGAAGAGGAAAGGGGGAAGGTGTGGAAACTACTGTAGGTTAGGCAAGAGAAACAATTATGAAAACATGGGAGGGTACAGTAGGGTAAGGTAAGAGTATGGTAAGGTAGTGTAGGATAGGGTACGGTAGGGTTGGCTAGGATAGGTATGAGAAGAGAACGGTAAGAAACAGGGGATGATGGCAGATTAGGGTATGGCAGGGTGGGGTGTGGTTAGGGAGGCTAGGAAGAAAGGAAATGTGTGAACGTAAGCAGAACTGTGAATGGAGGAGGACGGGAGGGTATCGAAACAGAGTACAGTAGAAAGGAAGGAGAGCAGAATGGAGAGTTTATTGAATCAGAGTATGGTAGAATGCAAGAAAGGGACGAAGGTTGAATATGGAAATAAGACGAGTTAAAAAGGAAGGGAAAAAAAGGAGGCTATGACACAGGACATGTAGAAAGGTATGAAGGTCGTCAGGAAGAAATGAGGAAGGGTAGAGAGAGAGGAAGGAATGAAGAAGCAATGGAAGTAAAGGAGGGTGTGGAACTATAGAGTAAGAGAGAGGAAGAACTTCAGAGAGGAAGGAATGGAAGGAAGAATGCTGAACCTGGGTCATGTATCAAAAAGATAGGTAAGATAGCGCACTGAGGGAAATATGGGAGGATAAACGACAATGATGGAAGGTGGTTGTGCCATATATTAAGAGAGAGAGAGAGATAGAGAGAAGAAGAAGAAGACAGCTGCAGCTGTCTGCTGAAGATTTTGTAGATAAGGCGTAAGAGATTATATTTATGATGGAAAGTTGCCCATATTTATGTGGCAACCAGATCGAGTAAAATAGGTATGGCAGACTGAAAGACTACATCGCACCCAACTGAAAAGGAAACTGAGACAAAATGGCAGGAAGCCCACACAAAAACCAACTGGTCAGTAGTACTGAAGAATGACAACTACAAATCAAGAGGGAAACGTATAAGACAGTTTCCTAAGAAAAACAATACAGAAACCAGATGGAGATAGATACGTAGATAATTTTCTCCCACTGGGAGAGTATGTCTTCACTGCTGTTGTTTGTTTCTTAGTTTATTTGTCTGTAGGCAAGATTACTCAAAAACTAAAAGAGTGATTTGGACCAGATTTGGTGAGGAGATAACCCATATCCCAGGGAACAATCAGTTAACATTTGGGACCGATATTAGTTAGTTTGTTTGTCTGTTGGCAGGATTACTCAAAAACTAAAAGAGAGATTTGGACCAGATTTGGTGGGTAGATAGCCCATGTCCCATAAAATAATCGATTAACTTTGGGGACCGATCCGGATCGTAGTACAGATTCTGGAACCGGGAAACCCTTTTTGCAGCACCGTAATCAGTGATGAGAAAATCTAACCCATTATGAAGAGTGGTTTGGAAATTACGTTGCCCTTTTCGGAGAAATACGCTCCATTGAGTGCCCCTCTAGTTATATACAAACATATTCAGACAGATAGACAGAATCCTTCACGTGCCTGTGTAAGTTTTGACACCAGAATTACTTTATACAGGAACCAGACATTGCCAACACATTGTTCACCAAACAAACAACACAAAAGCCGTGGCCATATCCACCAAGCCGAGATATCCGGGCCATGCAGATGTTGTTTTAAGCTGCATATTGGTTGATCAAGATACACTGTGCCTGTCATACACTGTGTCTGTCGGCGTATAGCTCGTAGTTGTTTCATTTCTATCTCAGTATGCGAAAATTCCTTCCAAAAGTTGCCGTCAGTTTAAATCTTTAATGATTATTGAAGACAAAGAATATTTAATTATTTTAGAGATAATCATCGTTATGATCATCATCATTATGCAAATAGCCATCACGATGATCAGATGATGATGATGATGATGATGATGATCAGATGAGAATGATGATGATCACATGATTATGTTGTGATGAACAATAATGATGAGGATGATCATAATGATGATCATGATAATAATGATGATGATTATAATGATGATAATAATGATGATGATTATAATGATGATCATGATAAAGTATCATGGTCATGATGTGACGATCATGATGATGATCATCATGATAAATCGTCATGAATATTATGATTCATCATGATGATCATGATCATGATCATTATGATGAATCATCGTGAACATTATGATTCATCAAGATCATAATGATCATGATCAATCATCTTCATGATGACCGTTGATCAACATCCATTGATGAACCCCATGAACTTCGTCCCAACATCTTTTCCCTACCTTTTGATAGGGTGAGAATAGAAAGGGTCCATACGGCAAGACATACTCTCATACAGGGAGATCTAATCAACAGCAGTTCCAGTTAAATGGGTCACATTCTCATCCACTCTCTATCCATGTCTCAAAATCATGATTACACCTCATTGTCACATTATTTACTACACATTATCTATCAACATGAACCAATTAAACGAGTATCACGTTGTAGGGTAAAAACACGAGCGGCACACTTTTGTCTTGCACTTCTCAATACGAAATTCTTCCAGCCCACTCGATCCTCAATTGCTTTAGCCTCATCAACCTTCGCACCTCGCTCTCTCAATACTCCTTTACCATATTTTTTAAACACCTTCTTGGTCTACCTTCCCTTGGCCGATATTAAAACTTGCTCACCCATTTTATTTCCATTCTCACCACATGACCAATCGAAACAATCCTCTTCATCTCTAGAGCCCGGAGTCTTCCTTAAGATCCATCTGAAGTCCTGATGGTAAATCTAAGGCCCCACATCTCACAACCCTACCCTTACCCCTAACCCTGCCCTCACCCCTAACTCTACTCTTATCCCTAACCCAACCCTCATCCCAAACCCTACCCTCACCCCTAGCCCTGCCCTCACCCCTAGCCCTACCCTTATCCCTAACCCAACTCTTACCACTAACCCTACCTTCACCCCCAACCCTACCCTCACCCCTAGCCCTACCCTCACTTCTAACCCTACCCTCATCTCTAACCCTACCCTCACCCCTAACCCTACCCTCACCCCTAGCCCTACCCTCACTTCTAACCCTACTCTCATCCCTAACCCTACCCTCCCTCATAACCCTACTCTCACCCCTAAACTTACCATTATCCCTAACCCAACCAAAATTCCTAACACGACCATCATTCCTAACCTTACCCTCATCCCTCATCCGACCCCCATCATTATCCCTACCCTCATCCCAAACCCTATCCTCATTCCTAACTCTACCCTCATCTTTATCCCTATCCTTATCCAAAACTCTACCCCTAAACCCGTAATTTCATCCTTTATCACATAATTCATCCCACTCTCCTCATCGACTTTAATATAGTCTCATCCCTCATCCCTCAAAGCAATACGTTAGATTGCATTATCCCATGCGTCTCTCACACATCCCAAATCCTACCTCATTTCTCCCCTCATTTCTTTTTCTCGCCTTGTCCATCGTTCTTCCCTCAGTTTAAATCCTCTGCTTATCCCTCACCTTTCCTCCCTGGCACATCTCTAATCCCACTTCATCTCATCCCTCGGTTCATTCCATTACCTCACCCTCTCCCCCATCACCTCTGCCAAGTCGACTGTATACCATATATCTTTCTCCTTTCTCATATCGTACAGTTCAGTCCTTTCATCCTTCGCCTACCCTTATTCCTTACCCTCTTCCTTTACTTCCTTCTCGTCCTCATCCCTCACCTTCCTCCGTCTCTCCCTTCCTCCCCACCATCCTGGTCCCTAATTTTACCTTATTTCTCAGTTCCACTCACTACAGTATCTTATCCTTCCCCTTCCGCATCCCTCAGTTCAAGACACTTCTACTACGATGGCGTGTCACTCAGATCCAACTTGTTATGTTTAAACACCCCCCCCCCACACACACACAAGCTGTGTTAATATAGTAAGAAATTTTTTAAAAGCCATGTTGATATAATTAACCTATTTCCTCACCTTTTTCCTTCTTTATTCTTCATTACTATTCATGCCTAATTTTCTTCCTAATCTCTCACTTCCGTCCTCCACTTTACAGTATACCTTACCCCGATTCCCTCTCTCTCTCTCTCTCTCTCTCTCTCTCTCTCTCTCTCTTATCCACTAACGACCTTTCCTGCCGCGCTGATCCTTAATGTTTCAGCTGGTCCTCCCATCCTGCATCATTCAGTTCGGTCTTCCACCTAATCTCTTCCTTCCTTTCCCATTTTCATCTCACATCCTTCAGTACAGTCTTTCATCTTATCCCTCGCATCCTTCCCTCCTTCATTCCTCGTTATAAATCTTACCCTGTCTCTTTCTTGATATCTTTCTTTTATCACTGTATAATTATTTTACCTTCTTCACCTCATTCATCCTTCATCTTTCAGTTAGATTCTTTATCTTATCCCTCCTCTCTTCCCCTCTCCCTTTCCCAACCGCTAAGCCAAACATCCCGGATCATTCTTGACTCCTTTTTTTTTTTTTTTTTTTTTTTAATCTGCGTTGCCTTATCACTTCCTTCATTTCGATCCTTAATTCCTTACCTCCTTTTCCACCCTCATCCCCGGTCCCTAATCCCTGCCTCCTATACCTTGTCTCTTCCGTGTGAAATAATGGTTTATATACCAACATTCTATGAAAATAATAATAAGGGAAAAACTTTAAATGCTGAGCTTGTTTACGATTTCGACTGGAGGCCAAGGCGGGGTAGGAAAAGTGTGAGTGGTGTATCAGGGAGGGAAAGAAGAAAGAAGGAAGAAAGAAAAATGGCATAAGTCAATTAAGGGACGGGGAAGAGGCTGGGAAGGTCAGGGAAGGACAAAATGCAACAAAAGAGGAAAAAAAATGAAAAAAAGGAAGGAAGGAGGGAAAGAAGAAAGGGAGAGCGTGGAGGAGAAGAGAAGGGAGGAATTTATGGAAGAACGAAAAACGAAAAGAGGAAAGAAGAGAGGAAAGAACGAACGAATGAACGAAGAAATGAGAGAATCGGCAAACGAAACGAAGATGGGCTGGAGGTAGTGGAGAGAAGAGGAGTGGACGGGAGGGAAGTACAAAAGAGTACAAAGGATAGCAAACAACAGCAGACCAATTGGTCCTATCGAGGCTGTTTGTTGCTGGATTTGTTATAACTACCGTAACAAATCAATCTGCCAAAGACAAGAAGAGGAAAGCAGGAACGAAGAATTAGTGGAGGTAATGGGTGTGACGAAAGGATAGCTTGCAAGAAGAATGGAAAGGAGGATAATATTATCGAAGAAAAGGAAATATTGACAGAAGCAGGGAAAGATGGACAGAGGGAAGAAAGCAGGAACCAACTAATGGATGAAAGTAATGATGGTGTAAACGAAATAGCAGGAAGCAAGGAAGCAAACCAAGGCGAAATGGAAAGTGAAAAGGGAAGAACAAAAGGAAAGAATGTAGGTAGGTCAAAAAAAGGGGGGGGGGTCTAAGGGAAAATGAATGTGTGGGAAGGATCAAAAGCGCGGATGATAGAATGGTGATATAAATGAAGCGACAGAGAGGGCGACCAGAAAGTAAGAAAAGGAGAGAGTGAGGTTAGGGAAGGAAGGAGGAGAGGAAGAAATGTTCATGAAGGATATAAGGTAAGCTGCTGTGTGAAGGAGGGCGGGAGGTAACTTGAGGGATGAAGGAAGGGAAGAAGAAAGGAATGAGTGAAGGCAAGCTACGGAAGTTTACAACACAAGAAGTACGGGCAAATAGATGAGAAGAGCTAAAGGAAGTACCCAGGAAAGACAGGAGGAAGGGAAGGAAGGACGGTTCTGGAATATTGGAAGAGGGATGAGTGAATGACATACAAGGAAAGAAAAGAAAATAGGGAAACATGGGTATAACATTGGAAATTAATATCATGAAGAAAACAGAATAGTGAAGAGGTAAATGAGGTAGAAGTCAAATAAAAAGGTGAGAAGAAAAGAAAGTAGCACGCAATCCGGAAAATAGGAAAATAAGAGAAATCGCGAGAGACACAAATCATAACCAGAATAAGTTTAGGAAAAGCGAAAGAAAAGAACTGATGAAAAAGAAGATGGGAAAGAAGGGTGGACGGGAGGAAAACAAATATATTGAAGGGGGAGGGAAAGGAAGGAAGGAAGAAAAATATTTTAATGAAAGATATGAAAGAAAGAATGATGGAGAAGGAAGGTAATCAGGGAAAGAAAGGAAGATTAATGAATGAAGGAAATAAGGAAGAAAAAAGATAAAGAAATAAAAAAGAAGAGAGGGAAAGGGGAGAAAGAGAGGTTAAGAAATAAGGGAGGGGAACAAGGAGGAAGAAAGATAAAGAGGGAAGAGGAAAGATCGGCGAGATAAAGATTGCAGAAATAATCTTAACTGGTGAGAGGAAAGAGGAACAGGAAACTTGGAGAGTGGAAGGTATGTTGAAAAAGGGAAGGGGCGGCAGGAAGGCGAGTATACGTAAGAAGAAGCTAGGAAGGGCAGAACTGAGAGTTAAAAGTATAACAAATGTTGAAGCAAACAATGGATTAAGGAAGATTGGAAAGACAGCAAAGAAAGGGAAAAAGGAAGAAAGCTACAGATGAAGTTAAGGAATTACTGGACAGACGAACAAGGATAAAAGGAAAAAGAGAGAGAACAATGAAGAAGATAAAAAAAAAAAAAAAAAAAAAAAGGGATGAAAGGAGATGATGTAGATAAAAAAAAAAAGAAAAAGAGGACCCCTCAGGAGTAGAAGTGATGGAAGGAAGAAGTTAAGAGGGAGAACAAGAAAAGGATGGAGAGTCTGAAAACACGAAAGAAGGAAGCAAAGCCAAAACTGAAGAATAAGTAAAAAAACAAAAAAAATAGAAGGGAATGGGGAAGGTAAGAAAGAACTGAAATGTAGGGAAAGAAAAAGGTAAAACAGTTAGAGTATGCCTCTACCGTTTGAATAACATAGAATGAAAGCAATGAATAAAACATGAAAAAAGGGAAAAGAAAGAAAACAAAAGAGAGAGATGGAAGAAAAACAGAAATATAAGAAAATAATCATGGATGGAGGAGACGTGAGGACAGGAGAGAAAAGTGAGAAGGCACAAGGATAGAGGGAACGACATAAGGAGACAGAAAGCACAAAAGGAAGCTGCAACCAAGGAATTCCTAGTTGACAGAGATAAAAAACCTTCCCCCCCCCCCGAAAAAAAAGGGGCAGGGAAGGTATGAGCAAAGTCAGAAACGATATTGCCAGCTTAAACGGGGATACATGGCTAATGTTACCAACATAAAGTAACAGTCCGGTAAAATAAATGAGAGGGTTTCTGGAGGTGGTAGTGTTCGAGAATATTTAAAAAAAAAAAAAATGGGTTCATGTCAATATCAATGGTTCCATATTATAAAAACTGAGTCCTTCACTTGGAGACAGCATCACTGCACATCACTACAGGCTCGAAGAAGCGAAGATACAGTAAGAGGAAAAAGTTCATGGAAATAATCAGTAGGGTAAGTGAAAGTTGTGAGGTAGGGAAGAAAGAATATGGAAAATTTTTAGAAGGAAGGTCGGAAAGATGTGGAGATAAAGGATAAGATACGGTAGGGTAAGTTAAAATCGGTCAGGGCAAGAAAGGAAGAGAGGGAGGGAGGGTATGGAAGTTGATGACATGGTAGGGTAAGGTAGTGTAGAGGAGGAAAGGGGGAAGGTGTGGAAACTACTGTACGTTGGGAAAGAGAAACAATTATGAAAACAGGGGAGGGTACAGTAGGACAAGGAAGAGTATGGTAAGGTAGTGTAGGATAGGGTACGGTAGGGTTGGCTAGGATAGGTATGAAAAGAGAACGGTAAGAAACAGGGGATGATGGCAGATTAGGGTATGGCAGGGTGGGGTATGGTTAGGGAGTCTAGGAAGAAAGGAAATGTGTGAACGTAAGCAGAACTGTGAATGGAGGAGGACTGGAGGGTATCGAAACAGAGTACAGTAGAAAGGAAGGGGAGCAGAATGGAGAGGTTATGGAATCAGAGTATGGTAGAATGCAAGGAAGGAACGAAGGTAGGATATGGAAATAAGACGAGTTAAAATGGAAGGGAAAAAAGGAGGCTATGACACAGGACATGTAGAAAGGTATGAAGGTCGTCAGGGAGAAATGAGGAAGGGTAGAGAGAGAGGAAGGAATGAAGAAACAATGGAAGTAAAGGAGGGTGTGGAACTATAGAGTAAGAGAGAGGAAGGACTTCAGATAGGAAGGAATGGAAGGAAGGATGCTGAACCTGGGTCATGTATCAAAAAGATAGGTAAGATAGCGCACTGAGGGAAATATGGGAGGATAAACGACAATGATGGAAGGTGGTTGGTGAGGAATAAAAGGAGCAATTGATAAAAAGTAGGTTGTATATAAATATGAAATATAAACAAGAAGCACTCAGACAATGCAGCATCCGCGACCAACAAATGGTCTTAGGGACGAATATTTAAGTCTGTCCTGTGACCTTGAACTTGTACAGGTTACTCTCAAAATCGAATATCTTAATTCTTGCTTAATCCATTACCCTTTCACCGGCTTCGGTTCATATCAGATCAGATCTAAGTGAGTTGACTGTGCTTACTGACGTTTTTATTTGATCTTTCCATGTGCCCTCGACCATTGAGTGATTGTTCTCAAAATCGAATATTTTTTTTTTTCCCCCAACCTGAACACGTCCACAACATTTAGCATATACCGGAGAAGAATTATTCAGCCTGACTCTGCCATATGCCTTGACTATGACCAGTTCAACTATGAAAGAATAGGTAAACCTTTTGGGCGATCCTCAGCTCATCCATATCAGATCAAAAGAGTCCTGCTCCCCTTTAATCGCTGGTGGCAGTCGCCGGTTAGATCGTCAGTCGTAGTCATAGTCTGGTCTAGAGCCAGGTAGGTATTTGAAGATGGGCAGGTGCATCAGTTCAAAGGGGTGGGGCATCAAGCTGCAGCCTCTTCTGGGGTGTCTCTCGGGATGTGATAGGCTGCAGCGGTCTGGCCTTACGCTCTCGATGACAACGAGACACAATACATACGTCACGGGCGAAACACACGGGAATGACAATGCGTGGCAGACCATTCTCCTCAAAAATAATGAGGAGAAGATTGCAAAATGCCCCATTGCCACCCCCACAAAAACCCTTTGCCATAGTGACACACATCTCGATGATGGTGCTAACTTCTCCAGGATTTGTAAGGACCCTGGCCTGGTGTTCCCGGACTGTGCAGTGCAGCTAGGTATGGGTGGAACCCTGCGCGGCTGCACCCCCTGGCCACATAACATCCCTGGCCTGAGGACCCTTAGGAGTCCCAAAGATAGAAAACTTCACCGCCTCACCATCCCCAAGAGATCGTTGGAGGTGCCGTGGATTTGGTTCAACCACAGCCTAGCTGTGCACGAATACATCAGCACCAGTGTCCTGGTGCTTGATAAACTCGTAAAACCATCCTACAGTTGAACCAAACCACTGTCCACTTGATTGGCGAAGCAGTAATGGCAGATCTGATAACCCCTCCCCCCTCCATGAGTCGTAGGCTAAGCAAGACAGCACCAGGAAAGATGTGCACTGTACAGCTGTTAAGCACAAGCTTCTCCCCTCTCTCCCTCTCTCCGATCTTCCGCCATATAGTATATAAGATATGTCCAATATAAAAAATATCTAAAGACCCTAAGATAACTTCTTGTGTAACAACAACAAGATCTGATGACAAAGCTGTCAAGGAAGGCATGTGTAAATTTTATATTTGTCTTAATAACTGGCTAACTGTATGCTTAACTGCAACCATATTCCTTTCAGATCATAAAAGGGACCACAGATATTTATCAGGAAAATTACAGCTTTAAAGCTTTTGTGGTTTGCTCTAAAACGTGTTGCAAAGAAAAAACTGAACAGATTTGAATTCGGTACTTTCCACTAGGTTAAACTGCAAAATTTTAACCTGCCACATGCCGGCCACTTCTAGCCCTATGTGTCAGCCCCGTGCCGGCCAATTTTTTATTTTTTTGCCACAATGATAGATTATGATGTGAAAAAAAAAAATATGACCATAAAAAAACCTCACAGGAGGTCAGAAGTGCGTTTTTAGCAGTCCCTCGGCCTGTTCTGGTGCCGGACATCGTTTCCATGCTGAGTTGTAGTCTCACACCATTTTTACATAGTACATATAAAGTGTTTAAACATAATTTTAACGAGTGTGTAATATAGTGTGATGATAATAACCAAACACCATCTCACTATAAGTGTGGCATGGGAATGGATGAGCGATCAGACTTGCAAAGCCCAGCATTTTCTATCATAAACAACGAGGGTAAAGGGAAGGCGATAGGGAAATATGAATTGTTTATATGTTTAAAGTCTGGGGGAAATATTTACCCTGTTGGTATACTTTAATGTAATAAGTACTACTTTACTGAGGTGTATAATGTGCATGGTAAAGTTGTGATTCTTCTATTCATGTATAAATCCCAGTTGTCTGTGGGGTTTGGCACCTCTGTATTTATGCTGACCTCAAGGCCACTCCCAGCCGTTGGCCAGCTAGAGCAGAACGCTTTTATCATTCAAACAAGAGGGACGTATTTACTCTGGGCTCTCTCTGTGTCGCAGTTGTATCTTTCTGTGGCCAATAAAGAGAGATAAATCTGCTCAGTTTTCAGTCACTTGCACATGCTACCTCTACCATTCCTTCAACACAATCTACACCGATTCCCACCATCTCCAGTGTGTGAGAAGACATTTGGTGGAGAGTGTCAGCCGGAAGTGACTTCAACCAAGCGGAACGTTATGTCTTGATAACCATACTTGGAACAGTGCAGTCACATCTAAGTTGATATATAAATTGGTGATCAGCTGTGGGGTTCCAAGAAGCTGATATATTAGTGACCAGTGGCGGAATTCCTACAAGCCGATACATAATATTGGTGTTCAGTGCTGGGATACGAAAACGTGCTAAAGGGATTTGTGCAGTGAAACCCCTTGCAACTGCTCATGATCCTGCAGGTGAAACAGAAAATCTTGCTCCCACTGTTTCAAAGGGACTAATTGCGAAGTGAATAAGTGGACCAGTTAATATCAGAGTAGTTAATCTCGTTCTCTCTCTATCTCTACCTGAGTGAGATATCTCTATCTTCAAGTGCGAATTGGCAGTTATCTCACTCTCGTGACCGAGGCCAGTGCAGTGAAGGATGGTATCATCTAGACACATCTGGCAACTCTGGGCACGGAGGCTGGAGTGAGGCAGAGCGAGTGTCTGGTGTGCGGGCTGTGTGGCTGTGTGTGCGGCGTCTCGCAGTCACCTGAGGACCAGCGTGGGGAGAGGATCGTTGTGTGGTTGGAGAAGAAACCTGATGGAGTGTGTGGACTTGCAGTACGAATCTACCGGGAGCTTCAGCATCATCTGACACATAGGTAGTGTACATGCACAGTGAACGTTCAGACACACTTTTTAAGCAGCACATATTAGTTAGGTAATGTGTGTAAAATAAAGGTTTCTCAGTTTCCCCTAAATAGATACATTTTCTGTACATCTTGTCTGTGTCCCATTCTGTATAGCTAAAAGCCATAACTAATCTATTTGTCAATTAAATTTTTCCTGTGACTGGAAAGAGAATAAATTCTGACAAGGTTAGATGGATACAGTGAAAAATTGGGGACGAAAATTAAAGGGAGATTCAGACAAACCAACCATGCAGGATGCAGAGTCTAGTGAATTAGACTCAGAATTTTGTGAGTGGATTGAGACTTTGGTTAAGAGTATCCAAACTTTACGTAGCGAAGGACATGTTGGGGCTTCTGAGGAACTGGGTAGTGGGATATTGAACACTTTACATTTGCGCTCCGGTCGTTCTTATTCTAGAGTTCCTGAAGTTCAGTTAGGTCCAAAATGGCCACTAGTTTTGCTAATGAGGGTACTCCTAGTGAAGATACTGTGGATGCTGAACAGGCTGCAACAGCACCCTTGGTCACTCAGGATACTGAAGGTCCAATAATCTCTGCTAGAAATGCAACCACACACACATACCCGTCTACACCTCACGCATGTTCAGTTCACCATTAACCTTTGGACAGCAAGGACAAGACCATTTATTTGCTAATGCTCCTTATGCTAATCCATGGGGCAGGAATATTAACAGTATTGACATGCAAACCCAGGAGCCTTATGCTAATCCATGGGGCATGAATACTAACAATATTGACATGCAAACCCAGGATCCTTATGCTAATCCATGGGGTATGAATACTAACAGTATTGACATGCAAACCCAGGATCTTTGTGCTAATCCATGGGGCATGAATACTAACAATATTGACATGCAAACCCAGGATCTTTGTGCCAATCCATGGGGCATGAATATTAACAGTATTGGCAGGCAAACCCAGGATTCTTCTGCTAATCCATGGGGCATGAATACTAACAGTATTGGCATGCAAACTCAGGTGAATTTTCCTTCTGCATGGCATGAACCTAGTATGGCAACCATTTATCTTAACCAGGCCAAGGCTGAAAAGCCAAAGGTACAACGATGGTGTGTTGTCCATGGATGGTGTCTTCATGCAACGGACTATTGTCCAATTGTTCTTCCCAATCGGGAAAAATTGGGCAACCAAGTTAATTCGGGGAAGTTCAGGGCCGCACGCAGAAATAAATAAAATTGTACAATCCACCGATGCGTGTGTGGCAGCTATTAAAAGGGTGGATTTGCTCTCGATACCTTGAATCATGGGGAAAGGCCAGGTGTCTTTGATACTGGACACCGTGGCATGTGCAAACATTATATCTAGTAAAGTGCTGGAGAGGCTCAAACATTTGATGCCTCAAGCCAGTTGGACATTGTCAGCACCTGATGTCATTTTGACAGGTGTGACAGGGAGTGAAATGAAGATCGTAAGCCAGGTACCGTTGACACTGAGAGCAGATAAACGATCTCCTGTGTTACGTGCTACATTTTATGTGGTTGAAGATTTCCCTCTGCCAACTGAAGGGTTACTGGGCTTTGAAATCATGGAGGAGTATAACGTGATTATACACCCTTAGAGACATTCTATTTCCTTTAATGGGAAGGAGTTTGGAAGCCTTAATCACTCAGCAACATAAGCTGGAACTGGCATCCAATCAGGAGCCATTCAACCAGTTATGACCCCAAAAAGTGAAGGGTCAAGGGAGTCCCCACATGCACATGAAACAAAGGGTATGGATTGGAAGCAGGTCAGGGCTATAGTGAGTGGGAATCACCACTTATCCAGTTGAACTGTCTGCAAAAATCCTGTCCGAGTACCTGATGTGTCAGTGGGAACTGATGTGGCATGTTTACCAGAGACCGTAAAACATAAGGCATTGTCGCTGGAATCCACCTTCAGTAGTGTCAGGCCAGACCAAAGACGCCCCTCTTCATTGCAAATATGAGTGGTGGTGCAGTTAAGCTCAGAGATGGTTGTAATATAGGTGAATTGATGTCCTATGGTGCTTCAGTAAAGGAAATCAACGACGTACCTGTGATTTCTCCCGCAGTTACATCACAAACAACGACTCAGTTGGAACCTACACATCTTGGGAAAGGAAAGCTGCTAGAACAGTACATGAAGGTAACACATAATGTTGCCCATAAAATGCGGTTGCTAGCATTTCTTAAAGAATTCTCCGATGTAGTGGCACTTCCAAGAGAAACGCTGGGTAGGGCAGACAAGGTGAAGCATGATAATGGGTTGTGCCCTGGTACATATCTGATATATGTGCCTACATACCGTCTACCAAACAGCCAAAGGAAAGCAGTGGAAGACGAAGTTGAAAAGATGCTTCATGATGAAATCATTCAGCCATCTTTCTCACCTTGGAATGCACCACTCTTTCTAGTGCCTAAAAAGCACGGTGGTGTGAGACCTGTTGTAGATTTTCGACAAATGAACAAGGTAACCATACCGGATCGTTATCCAATTCCGCATCTCAGAGACTCACTGCAGTCCTTGGGTAAAGGAAATACCGTGTTCACCAGCCTGGATCTAGCGTCAGGGTATTGGCAGGTGGAGTGACCGAAGAATCGCGTTCCATCACTGCCTTTAGCACTCACCGTGGGCACTTTGAATTTCTCCGGATGTCTTTTGGACTGTGTGATACTCCTTTGACATTTCAGAGGATGATAAATCAGATGTTTGGTGAAGCGATTGAGCAGGATGTCCTGGTGTATGTAGATGACTTAATAATTGTGAGCAAAGACATGGACTCTCATTTTAGTAAGTTACAACGAGTGATGGAAACCTTAAGATCTGCGGGTCTGAAAATCAAGCTATCGAAGTGCGATTTCCTAAGGCAAATGTTAAACTTCTAGGGCACTTAGTTGATGGCGATGGCATCAAGGCTCTGCCGGATAAAGCTACAGCCATGGTAAATTTCCCTACACCCAAGTCCAAAGATGATGTTCACTCATTCCTAGGGCTCACTGGTTTCTACAGGAGATTTGTCCACAATTATGCTGCTATCATATCATCATTGACGACACTACTTAAGAAGGATGCTGCATGGCAATGGGGATCATCGGAAGAGAAAAGCTTCAACGACCTCAAGAAAGCCATGACAGAGGCACCCATGTTAGCGTTTCGTGACTATACTCAACTTTTTTACCTGTGCACGGATGCCTCAGGTTTGGGACTGGGAGCGGTGTTACAGCAAAAGGATGAGGAAGGCAAAATGCACACCATTGCTTATGCCAGTAGGGCACTAAGACCCCCACAAAAGAATTATTCGGCAACACATTTGGAGACTTTAGCAGTCATGTGGGCATCAGGACATTTCTGGGATATCATCTTTGGGTACTGGATAAATGTTTTAACGGACCATGCACCCATACGTGACTTGTTTAAGAGGAAGAATTTCCACATTAAGGTTGAGTGTTGGTTCAGCAAGGTAATGGAGTTTGACCCACAGGTCAGATATTTACCAGGCCGACAAAATGTTGCGCTGAGTAGAAACATTGCTGCTGCCATATCTGAGGATATCCTTCTTTCTGGGTATTCCCTAGACGTGGTAAAAGCAGAACAACATAAGGATACGATGTGGTCTCAAGTCATCTATGCCTTCGAGTCTGGCGACGAGTCTTGTCTACATGAACTTCCGATACCAATGACTCACTTCCATCTTCAATGGGGCCTTTTGAATAAGCAGCCCCCAGGGAAGGACACTGTGTATCAGTTGGTTGTTCCGGCTACACTACAGCAAGCCGTGTTACAGTTGGTTCATGATGTGCCTCCAGCATGTCATCCCAGGCGTGACAGATGCATATGTGAGGCAAGAAAGAAATACTATTGGCCGACCATGAGGAAGTGCATAGAAGCCCACGTTAGTCAATGTGTCAAGTGCACGGAAATGAGAGGAACGACGGGACCTCTGACTCTCATTTTGGAGTATCCCCAACCAGAAAAACCATGGGATACAGTCTCCAATGATCTCTTAGGTTGCCAAGGAGTCATCAACGCTCAAGTTATGTACTGGTGGCAGTGGACCATTTTTCGCTATTCACTGTTTTAGCACCTTTACAGACGAAAACTGCAAAGGAGGTGGCGCACGCTTTTGTAACCTCAGTGATTTGTCCATACTCTACACCCAAGGTATTGCTCAGCGATAATGGCAGTGAATTTCATAACCAAATGTTGCAGGAAATCTGTTGTACGTATGGGGTAATGCAAGTCTTAGTACGCCTTACAGTCCCAAGAGCAATGGCCTTGTAGAGAGGACAAACAGGAAGATACTGGAAGTCTTGAGACCAGCAACAAACTTGCAAGGGGACTGGCAAGACTGGTTACCACATGTAGCGGTGGCCATCAACTCGTCAGAAAATTCGTCAACGGGGAAATCTCCTCATTATATCCTTTATGGAGAGGAAAAGGTGTTACCCTATGATTTGCTGGCTGGACTTCCTATCCCAGTGTATAATCAAGAGAATTATGCCAAAGTCCAGCTTGCAAAGTTCCAATGCATACATAGTGAAGTACGAAAAAGATTAAAAGCCTCAAGAGCAGAGATGATGGTGAAACAACACAAAGGTAGTCAAGAAAAGATGTTGGAGATAGGCCAGAAGGTTATGATCAACAACCCTGAGAGAACTTCCAAGCTCAAACCTTAGTTCCACAGAGCATATACCATTGTGGAACACGTGCGTGGACATACTTACTGAATAAGGGATGATGCTAATGGAACTCAGGAGGTAGTACATGCTGACAGGATCAAACCAGTAAGCCAAGAGCTAGGCCTAACTAACCAATCGTCTGATGTGTTGTTCCCTCTGTCTTCATCGTAGTCTATGTCGTCATCCGTACCTATCCCTAACCAAGAGTATCGCAGCAAGCTACTTCCCACAGTAAGAGCGATTAAGGGAGTATCTTCTCTTACATAAATGTGGCTCGCACTTGTACTCCTCTTGCGTTGCTTGCAGTGGACCTATGGAATGACGTTGGACATGGACACGACTGTGTTGAGGCCAGGAGCGCTGAAGAGCCCACTTGGAGAGGTAGTGGTAGTAGAGGATGCAGTATGCATCTACTATCCAATGGAAGGATATCTCCAAGCTCCAGATATTGTTAAAGAGGTCTCTAAGGGATTGTTTCACCTCAGACAGCAACTGTCGGAAGTCGGCAAGTTATTTAACTGGCACCCACAGCTGACGACCTCGGATAGTGAACCTCTGGTATAAACCTTCCATTGTATAACTGAGCTTCAGACCGGATATATAGATAGGCTCACAGACGGGCTCACTAAATTGCATGTCGCCTTACCTAATGCAAATTCTGATCTTTCCAAGCATGTCCATGCACGTACTAAGAAAGGACTTGTGGATCTCCTAGGTATCCTGTCTCAAAAGCTCTGGTACAGTGCTAGACAAGGACGTAGTGCAATTGGGTAGACAGATGCATGATTTGGCATTGGTGGTTAAGGCAAATAACAGGCTAATAGTACACACGTATGAACAGTTAGGTGAGTTCACTAACAAAGCTAACGAGATAATTAAGACTACCAACCATCTCGTAGGAGTTGTGAACAACATCCAAACCAACCTACCAACCCTGACTAACTTAGTGTTAATCGCTGAGTACTTACATGCTCTCAATGAGTCAGTTACTGCTTTGGAGCCGCATGCAGCCAATATGGTGGACAGCTTAATCGATGCAAGTTTGAATACGGTTAATACTTTATTGCTTCCCATTCACATTTTAATCAGTGCTCTTGACGTAGCTATGGTGAAGCATGGATTTATGCCACTTTTTGGTATGAGTCAAATGGAATATTATTGCCCATTGTTAGAGGCCCAGTTGACCCATGATGGCATCCTGATATTGGTACCTATGAGGAATGCTGTAACATACCATGCATGGTGGTTCATTCTTTTCCCTATTGCTACTACTAATGACACACTTGTCATTCTGAATGGGGGACCAAAGGTGCTAGTTGTGTTAGATGACAAAGGGTATATAGCAGAAACGACTGTGGATGAATTTGAGAAGTGTAAGGCCTCATTTCTTAATCTCCATGTATGTCCTGCTTTCCATTTTGTCTTCATTCCGTCAGGGGTAGAGAAGTGTAAGATGGCCTTGTTGGACACAAACACTTCCTCTGCACTGCAACATTGTACTTTCCAACCCATTAAATTGAAGTCAGTTTTCTATGCTCATGTACATGCAAAACAATACTTCTTCTTTCCTGAGACAGAAGACGTAACATTCACATGTACCTCACAAACCCAGTTCCTTACGGTAAAGGGTTACTAAGTTGCACCCGATTATTGTGAGTTGCACAGTAAAGAGATAGCAATTCTACCTAACAAGCACCATCGAGCCTTGTCGGTGAACTTCTTGTCCTAGTTACGACCCTTTTTACCTTCATTCAATGTTTCTATCTTGAATGTGAACAGGCTGTCTCATGTGCTCAAGGAAATACAGTTCCTTGCCCACCTGAACAAGACTGATTTAGTACCATATGTACTGTCTTATCTCCCTTCATACGTTTCTCCTTCCTATTTTGGTACTGGCGTTGGTCTTCTACTTATTGTGGTCTTGTCCTGTGTTTCTGTTTGGGGCTACTATTTACGAGGCCGAATGAGAAACCCACTAAAACCAGGGGTCCGTACTCGCAGACCGCAAGTGGACTTACCTAAATAGTTAGCTACCCTACACATTGGATAGGCTACACGGTAGTTACGACAACAATGTCGACGGGGTCGTCGAAAAGGTGTGGCCGAGCAATGTTCTAGTGCCGGACATCGTTTCCATGATGAGTTGTAGTCTCACACCATTTTTACATAGTACATACAGTACAAAGTGTTTAAACACAATTAACGAGTGTGTAATATAGTGTGATGATAATCAACCAAACACCATCCTGCTATAAGTGTGGCATGGGAATGGATGAGCGATCAGACTTAAAAAGCCCTGCATTTTCTATCATAAACAACGAGGGTAAAGTGAAGGCGATAGGGAAATATGAACTGTATATATGTTTAAAGTCTTGGGGAAATATTTACCCTGTTGGTATACTTTAATGTAATAAGTACTACTTTATTGAGGTGTATAATGTGCATGGTAAAGTTGTGATTCTTCTGTTCATGTATAAATCCCAGTTGTCTGTGGGGTTTGGCACCTTTGTATTTATGCTGACCTCAAGGCCACTCCCAGCCACTGGCCAGCTAGAGCAGAACGCTTTTATCAATCAAACAAGAGGGACGTATTTACTCTGGGCTCTCTCTGTGTCGCAGTTGTATCTTTCTGTGGCCAATAAAGAGAGATAAATCTGCTCAGTTTTCAGTCACTTGCACATGCTACCTCTACCATTCCTTCAACAGGATCTACACCGATTCCCATCATCTCCAGTGTGTGAGAAGACATATGGTGGAGAGTGTCAGCTGGAAATGACTTCAGCCAGGCGGAACGTTGTCTTGATAACCTTACTTGGAACAGTACAGCCACGTCTATGCTGATAAATAAATTGGCGGTCAGTTGTGGGGTTCCAATAGGCTGATATATTAGTGACCAATGGTGGTATTCCTACACGCCCGCCTGCAGGTGTGAATGTGCCGGGAATCCCCAGTGGAGGTGAGAGAAAATCCGTTTTCAATGCAAGGTAACATCAGGTATTCTTGCCAACGTGACTCAAGGAAGGTATAGGAATGGTCTTTACAATTTTCTGTCAACTTCACACTCACAGTTTTTATTTTCTTACTATTTCATAAAGAAAGCATCTTTTTTTTCGCAAAAAAATCACTTACTCCTGCAACGCTATACGAATCACTGTGAATGCATTGTCTTACAGTTATGAGAAAATATGCACAACTTGACTTCACAGTGTACAGCCCTTCACTTACAATAAATCATTTACGCACATGCCTTCAGTATACACAGACATTGTATTTTTGAGAATCTCACTGTGAATACATCATTAACATTTACGAGACCTTACATAAAACTTTACTCCACTACATTCAGTCCTTACACTTACGAAAAAATATTTACAATGTGCCTGCACCGTATGCAGTACTTATAACACTTTCCAAGCGTCTTTTTCCGGACTTACAACACTTTCTGAGCATCTTTTTACCGCTCGTGATTACCACATTATTGTTACTCAATAGTTAGCGAGAGTGTGGTACTCCTTGAAGCATGGATATATGCACACTCCTACATCTCACTCTGGACACAGATACCGTGAGTCCTTCCGCTGAGTACGTGGCCTTACAGGGCTATTTGCACACACGTGACACCTCTGCTGGGGATTTAGACATGTTGCACTTGGAGGGATGATTCTGGGGAAGTGTCTAGAGGTGACGCGGAAAGGTGTGGCGGCAGTGTGGCAGTGGCAAGCAGCACTTCTATCTTCCCCATATTTCCCCACTATCTCCCACACCAGCTCACGAATATAGCCCTCGAAGGTCTCCTGGATGCCAGTGGTATGTGCGTGGAGATAGTGAGCGTTGAGGATGTGATGTCGAGGAGGTGGAAGAATAAGTTCTTAAACCACTTCATCGTGGGCCTGGCACAGTCAACGCTGGAAATCATGGCATCCGATTGATCCACCTGTTGCATGTTCACATTGTACGCCAAGACAGGTTCTGGTTTCCATATGTGGCGCCACCCTTCTATCCTGTAATCTATAGTGTCTGTGCGGTGTACAAGGGGCCGATGAACAGACGAGAGGAGGAATACTCCGCGGTTGTGGTGCCATGCTGTTGCAAGGATATTGTTCACCTTGTAAAAAACAACCTCGTTTTTCTGAAGCTTCCACCCCACCTTCACCATGTGTAGACAATTCTTCATTACGGTACCTTATTGACCAGTTTCCTGCAGGTGAAGGTACCTGGCGAGAAGAGGGCTTGTGTACCAATAATCGAGATACAGGACGTGCCCACGATGAAGGTATTCCTCAATCATCGTTTTTACCACAGCTCCTGAGAGTCCCAAGTGTCTATCTTCTGTGATGTCCGTCTGAACACCTGTGTACAGGACTATGTCCTGCACATACCCAGTCTTACAGTCGCACATCACAAAGATTTTGAAGCCAAACCTGTGTCTTTTGCTGGGGATATACTGACGGAAAGCAATATTAACTCTCCATAGCACGAGACTCTCGTCTATGACGAGGTCCCGATATGGATAGAAGGAGGTATGGAATTTCTCTCGAAGGTGATCAAAAACCAGATGTATCCTCCTCATCCTGTTCGTGCTGTTAGCGTTAGCAGGGTCAAGGGTGTCAAAAAAATGTAGGCGGATCAGGATGTACTGAAATCGATTCCTTCCCATCACCTTTCCAAAAAAATGGTGTCACCATGACTGGATCCACAGTCCAATACAAGGGAAGCTGATTTTGTTTCAATATCCCCATCAAAAGCACAAGTGCTACGAACACGTACATTTCACTCAGGGTTACGTCAGGTTCGAATAATCGGCTGTGTGGTGTCTGTGTTGTTCCCCCACGCTCAAATGCAGTAAAGGCGTTTGTCAGGGCCACAATCTTCAAAACAAAGTCAACTGGGAAATAGTTCCTAAAAAAGTCCAGCCTACTTGAGCAATGGTGGAGTTCTGGGACAGTACACCTGGCCTCATTCTCGTGAGTGAACAGGTGACTGTGGGGGACAAAGGTACTACCGCCCTCCCACTCCCATGTCGTTTCCTTCTCATCATCATCGCCTCCATCAGTCATCCTTCCCCCACTCTCGGTACCATCTTATGATTTGTGTCCCTTGTAATGGTCTTGGAATTTGCCCAGAACCTTTATTTCACTAATGATAAACACTTACAGATCAGTACAAGGGGCACTGATAAGGAAAAAAAAAGTTTATTGTAAGAAGTAATTTTTTGTCACTCTAAAAAAAAAAGGGGGGGAGAGAGGGTCTTCTTTTGGTCTATCTCCCCTACAATTATTGGTGATGCTGGGAGACTGTGCCATCCACAGACAAGACCGACACGACTCGAGCATATCTCAAGCAAAGAGGAACGTCGTAACTTTAGTAGTTCTTCCTAGTATTTTTTTTTCTAATAATGTGTTGTTTTTTCTACCAATTTTGGTGTTTTTTTTTTTCAAATGTCTCCTTCAGTGCCTTTTTTTCCGTTTTCTTTCATTTTTTATGGGAAAATGTTAGTACAAAAACTGAAGTTGCCATGCATATTTTAACACTGACACAATTTAATAAGAAGTATATTTTTTTAGTTTCGGGTATAATGTACCCAGCGTTAGTGTTACAGGACAGTGCAAAGCACGTTTGTGGTCTAGGGTTAAGGGCAATGTTTCTGGGCTTCTCGAAATTAAGGAATCTTGGATTTGCCTCTTTTACTTAGTTACTACATGACAGTATTGTGATACCAACTCTAACGTACGGAAGTGAAGCTTGGACGTTGTTGGAAGGACACAAGTCAAGAGTGAGAGCAGTGGAAATGAGTTATTTAAGAGGAGCCTGTGGAGTCACATGGAGAGACAGGCTGACGAATGAGGATATAAAGGAGCGCTGTGGTGTGGATGTGGATGTGATAGGAAGCGTTATGAGGAACACACTGAGGTGGTTTGCCCATGTGGAGAGGATGGAGGGTGAAAGACTGACGAAGAGAGTGTATGTGAGTGAGGGGGAGGGGGGAAGTGGGAGGGGGAGGCCGAGGATGAGATGGAGGGATAGGGTGGAGAGGTATATGAGAGAGGGGGGTGTGAGTTGGGAGCAGGGCAGTGAAATGGCGGGGGACAGGGCGACTTAGAGGCGATTTGTTTGTGGCCACCTCAAACAGGATTGAGGCGTCTGGCAATAGATAGATAGATAGACTTTTTTTCTTGGGAATACCCTTGAGGGCCTTTTATTTCTTTTTTCTTGCTTTAAAATATACTAGAACTGTCCTTATTATGTGCAAGCGAAAGAAACATGAGAGAGATATTCTCCTTCAGTTAAGTCTGGAAATCAGTGGCCAGGCCCAACCCGGCCTGATCCGCCCCGACCTGGCCAGACCCGGCCAGACCTAGTCCAGCCTGACCATCATGCTAAACAGAAGGTAACAACTTTACTCCAATGTGAAACAGAGTTGATACTCTTGCTGCATATGATGTATTTATTCAATAAATTTTGCTCAGAACGAAAAACTCACCCATGAAGGCATAGGAACCCCTTGAAATCTCGAGTTTTCCAAAGGGGTGTTAGGCTCTAATCGTTGAATGCCTCAATTACGAAATCAGACTAATAACGGTTTTCCGTTGTAACATTGTGTTTTGGGAGATCAGCTGTAGCAACTGAATATCGGAGATTCCGCCAATAATTTTACATCAACGTTTCTGCTACGTTTTGATGGCGAAATCGCCAAGAGAAAACACCCAATTTCTGGCTTTAATCATCTCGTCCATAACCAAGTCTTTTTCCTTTTAGGTTTGTTGACAAAGGAGGCTGGCAGTAGAGGTTGTAGAATTTAGCATTGCGCATGTGATGAATGCTATGGCGCCACGAATGGCACCAGCACTCTTACACGGTTGGAACCCATGTTGTTCAAACAAACCCTGAGCTGTATCAAGAACTTTGGCTTCCCTTCATAATATGTGCTCCACAGTACTCAGTGAGGGAAACAAAATCTAATCAATAACCGATAATCATCCATGAAGAAATCATCCAGGGGAAACACCCTGTTTCTTACTTTCATCCTGCAACTAATTGCTGAGTTTGTCGCAGTTTGTTGAAACTACTGTACTCGGCCATTGTGAATATTCAGCATAGCAAATCGATGTGCCACTGAATATTCAAACCTCATTAGCATTACTATTGGAACGACATATCCAAAGTTCATGACTCGAATTCGAGAAATAACAAACTTGACAACCCTGTCTCTATACATCAGAGGGAAATTGTGACAACACAGCACTTGCTAGCTGGTCACGCCCTCACAAAGCGAACGTTACAGGTACTTAACCTTATATTATTTAAGAATTTTCAGCATTAAGTCATCGACATGGTCGTTTCCGCAGTGTCTTCGTGCATTCCTTCATTACATATAAAAAAAAAGTAAATAAATAAACAGGGAACATATGGCTTCCTCGGCCTAGTTCGTGGAGGCGAGGAAATAATTCTCCCAGTATAGAGGCGAAAGAATATTGGTGTACTGTTTTCGTTTATCTGTAGCTATGTCTATATCAATCGGTAAGTTTTCTTGCTATCTATATATCTACCCATTTATATTTATTTATTTATATACTTATTCTTCTTTCACGTTAAGCAGAGATGCCAGCCATCCAGTCTTTTCATCTAGTGCAACTACATGAGCGATGAAACAAATGGTTTCCTAAGCATGAGGAAGCTACATATTAATGCTAGGATGGTTAAACACGGAATTTAAACCTGGGGTTAAGAAAGACAGAACACTTTTTTAGTGTCATCTGAAAAGGAAACTACAAGGGACCCTCTTACCCTTATAGATCTACCTTGAAATGGTCCAGATCGCTGTGTAGGAGCATTAAGGAAACAAAGCATGACGAGGTAACTGGTTAAGTTATGTGTCATGGGAATGGTGGGTCAGGATGACAGTAATTATGATAAAGGTGATGATGAAACTGATGATGATGATGATAAAAAAGGCTCCATTTATGTTATCAGGAAAGAAGCGAAGGCTGGATGCAGGAAAAAAAAAATTCTTTCAAGGAAAAAGGAAAAACTTAGAGCAAAATGCATGATTTTGAAAAGCCTGGTCACACTGAGTTTAAAACATTTGAATTTATAAACAGAAGGTGAAAGACCGTTCCAGAGATGACCTGTCGTATAAATTAAGGTACGATACTCGGCAAGTTGGACTGATAATGGATAAGAGCTACGGGTGCTGCATCCCCTCTGTGGAAGAGGAAGGGTACAAGCAGCCATTTTAGGAGTGCAATGACGGTTGAAATATCTATAATAGAGGAATAAAGATGCAACATTATGGCCAGGAGAAAGAGATTGGGGCGTGGTGGTAAGACGCGTCAATGAGATGGAAATTGTTTACATGTAATATACTATAGCAGTAGGCGTGTGTGTGTGTGTGTGTGTGTGTGTGTGTGTGTGTGTTTGTGTGTGTGGGTGTGGGTGTGTGTGTGTGTGTGTGTGTGTGTGTGTGTGTGTGTGTGTGTGTGTGTGTGTGTGTGTGTGTGTGTGTGTGTGTGTGTGTGTGTGTGTGTTTTGGGCAGCCGAAACTACACATTCAAATCGCACCAAAATTGGCAAAAAAAAAAAAAAAAAAAAAATCGCTGATGTGAAAAAACTTGGTCCCATCACGATTGAAAAACTTTTACTATATTTAATGAGCGATCACATTATGACCAAAAAACGCTGCTCCCGAAGTCCGGCACGACTGTTATGTTTGAGTTTAACTGGCCTTGTGGATTTTGTCAAACTGTCCTGAGTAAGATGAAATGCTAAACGAAACGGTTGAATTGCTCTCTCTCTCTCTCTCTCTCTCTCTCTCTCTCTCTCTCTCTCTCTCTCTCTCTCTCTCTCTCTCTCTATCTCTTCCCAGTCCTTGTCTCCCTCCCTCCTTCAGTCTTCATCTTCGGCGCTGTAACTTTCTCATTCCACCCACATCCTCAACCCATTCACATTTCCCTCCCACCCCCATACGCACATCCTTTCACCCACACTGAATCGACTCAATCCTGCATCCTTCCACCTACGTCCTCCCACCCATATCTTCCTCACCCCACATCATCCAAACAATTTACTTCTCCTCCCCCTCCACATCTTCCCCACACCCACTTCCGCCTCCAACCTTCATCCTTCTACCTCCCATCCTCTCTCTCTCTCTCTCTCTCTCTCTCTCTCTCTCTCTCTCTCTCTCTCTCTCTCTCTCTCTCTCTCTCTCTCTCTCGTTACCAATGCAGTAAGAACACTGCGAGAAGGTTGGTCAAAAAGCTGTCCAGTGAGTGAAACAAACTATTTTCTTTTATGGTCATATAGTTGGATGGTGTTGCAAAACGTTGTTGTTGTGAGATTTGCAACCGAGAATTCTTTGTCACTCTTTTTATGCCCCCGGCATATTAGGTGTGTGTGTGTGTGTGTGTGTGTGTGTGTGTGTGTGTGTGTGTGTGTGTGTGTGTGTGTGTGTGTGTGTGTGTGTGTGTGTGTGTGTGTGTGTGAGAGTTCTTGTTTTGTGTGCTTACGAAAGAACTTTTAAGCAGAGGTTAAGATTATATCTACTGACCAACTTAAAAATAGGGTTTTGTGGTTGTTCTCTCATATTTTTAGGCATCTTGGAAACAGCTAGCGTTCCACATATGTCTCGATGTGTCATGTGGTAAAATGTGGTGTCACCTCTGGTTTATTCTTCC
Organism: Coenobita brevimanus; assembly: GCF_032717465.1. Lineage (NCBI taxonomy): Eukaryota > Metazoa > Arthropoda > Malacostraca > Decapoda > Coenobitidae > Coenobita > Coenobita brevimanus. Next base: position 37,354,299 of record NC_136967.1, read on the forward strand.
AATCCGAAAGCGTATCCTGTCTCAGGCGAATGTTTATAGCCTCAATAGAGGGAGGAGAGTATTGGCCCTCACCTACACTACAGGGTACCTTTGGTAAAAAAAAATAATAATAATAATGAACTGCCTGATTTTGCACCTGCTATATTTTAACGATCTGATTTTATAAGGCCATTGACATGAGGATTTGCAATAACTCTATTATTGACAGTATAATGATTTTCTGTAAGTAGTGTTTTCTTTCTTAACCCATTTATGCCCGTAAAAAATTAAGGTGGTTGGATTTAGCTACTGTTCATATATGATGTTCATTATAATACTACTGCATCATTTCAGATGATATTTTACACTTGAGGTTCTCCTTCATGTAGTAATTGGATTTTTTTATTTGTTGCATTAACGCAACGATGGGCACACATCCCACACCTAGCGTTGCAAAAACGCATCGATGGGCACATAGTCGAATGATATTACACAATAATGATATTTATATCCCACTGCAATATGGAATAAAACAGGTTTAATTAAAAAGGCATTTCTCTCTTAAATTTATTTTAAATTGTATTGCATTATTTAAACAAAACGTTGATTCCATTACCAATTCAATCAAATGTATTGTGAACTATAACAATTATATAAACATAAAAATAATAAGTATAATACGTAACTTTCAGTTCAAGAAAGAAAATTGTTCATGGTATTGATATTTTAAACTGAAAAATATTCTCCAAAACTCAATAACACAAATGTTCTCCTTTAATTCAATAGTAACCCATATTGTACATTATCAGTGACTCTAAATGCTATGATATTTTGATGAGCATTTGACATGACATGCAAAGGAACACTGCACTTTTTGCATACGTACAAAGTTTGGCTCTTACTATATCGACATCGACGACGGCTTTCTGGATCACTTTTTTGGATATTATGACCCAGATTGTCGTACCTGGTATCACTAGTAGATGCATTACTCGCTACAAGCATTTTCTGTCTTCCAGGGTTCAAAGGTGCAGATCCATAAGTCTTTAACAGGTGTTGGACTACTTGACGTGTAAATGCTAAAAAGTCTTCTTTGTAGCCCCCTTCCCTGGCAAATAACCATGCGTTATTCGTGCATACATTCAGTAGGTATGCGAGAAGTGGGAAGTACCATTTCTTTCCCCTTATCGCTATACGGTTCTTTGCTATATTCTGGTCCATTCTGTCAACACCACCCATACTTGAGTTATACTTTCCAATTACATGAGGCATTGGGATTGTAATTACTTTGCACACTGATGCAGAAAAACGTTCCACTTGTTTCTTCGGATTCACACCGTACTGAGTAGATCCCACTGTAACCACACCATTATCATTCCACATTACCATGATGATGCCAGAATCCTTCTCCATATAATGTTCTTCAGTTCCTCTGGGACGTTTCTCAAACTGTGCTTTGTTACTCAGCGGACATTTTTCTGTTCTATTGATCCGAACTGTACCAGTAGCAGAGTGACCTCTTTGTTGTATTTCCTCTAGTAATTTCAGTGAGGTGAAAAAGTTATCAAAGAAGAGTGAATATTTTCTACCTGGATAATACAACTCAAATTGGTCAAGCATGTTTAGTATAACTTCACCTCCTAAACCAAATGTGTCTTTATAGTTTGTATGGTTTTTACCTTCATATTTCCCTTGGTACAGATCAATATGGTAGCAATACCCAAGTGGAGTAGCTGCTACCCATGCTTTGTAACCCCAACGGATAGGCTTGCCTCTTATAAACTGTTTTGTTGGGTGGCCTCCGTAGTATGGAATCATGGATTCGTCAATAGACACAGTTGTAGGTCCAAAGGCTGCTCCAAATTTGATAAATCTGTCATTCAATATATCCAAGAACGGACGTACTTTTGCAAACTTGTCCTGTTTTTGAAGCTGAGTGTTGTCTGCTGCATGGAAATATTTCATAAATTCATCAAATCTATTTCTTCTCATCGAATTGGCAACAAGGTCATTTCTTACGTCAGTTTCTGTAGCCCAATAAAGACGACGTCGTGGCACAGTGCAGTATCCTGAGAGCAATAATATACCAATAAAAACCTTCATCTCGTTGCTTGATAGCTGGAATGAATGATTACCTCTTTGAACTGCATATAATACTGTGTCTTTGGTCAGCCTTTCTATTGCAGTGATGTCTAGGAAGAGATCAAATATTTCATGGGGTTGACGAGGTATATCAGTAATACTAGGTTTATAGGGATAGCTTGTGAGTTCGTGTTTGGAAGGCATGTCTTCTTCAACCCACTGTCGAATCTTCATGCGCTTTACGTTTTGACTTGTCTTTCTACCACTCATCTTAGCACTCTCCTTGGCTTTTACATTAGACTTTCTACCATTCGATTGTGATGTATCGGGCTTTGAAGTACTCTCCTCTACTACTTCTTGCTGTATGTCTTCTGTGGAAGGTCCCATCAGAGCTTCACTGAGAAGTTGCGATCCAGGCAAATTCTTTATGTCAACTTGATCTTCTTCTCCTGAGTCTTCATCTGTAACATTCCCGTCTACAGGTGGTGTTACGTAGACAGATATTTGGCCCTCTGACCTTGTTACCCCTATCTCATCTTTATCTTCATCTTCGCTGTTTTCATCTTCCAGCACTCTGTCAAGTTCTTCTGCTATCTCACTCAACGTCAAACCTCTGTGGAGGGAAAAAAAATGCTTTATTAGACTGATAAATATTGCTCACACTCTGTGTTGTCTTTATAAATATAATTCTTTATACTGTATAAATCTAAAGTATTACAGTGTATGGGGCTTGATGCCCATCGTTGCAAAAATGCAACACTTACACAGGGACACCTTCCCATCGTTGCGTTTTTGCATCCTCCAAAAAAGGCAAAATATTCAAAAGGATTTGAAGTACATAGAAATTCTTAAAATACTCAGTATTTGGTAAACAGCACTAGAAATGTCTTGGCTTCATGTTAAAAGTAAAAAATCTAGAAAAATCTTATAATAAGTATAGGTCTTACCTTAGTTTGTGTGTAGACATGGTGAAGTAACTTTTGCTGCTTTTTTAGATTACCCTCATTAATAAACTATGGTACCTAGAAGAGAAACACAGAATGCGTGTGTTAGCTATGACTGTCAGCCTTGCACTGAATGCTAGTAGTTCTCTCCCAGGCCATACACAGTCAGTACAGGTTCCATCATGTTGATGCATGTTTACTGTTGCGAAAACGCAACCACGGTATTGTATGGGTTAAGGATTGTTGCAAAATCTGTATATGCAAACGTAGATTGCTTTTTATAGAGATAATTGTTCACTTACGTGGTCCGTGATCATGCCTCAGTATGCAAGTGTATGACATTACATCGTTCAGCCCTAGTTTTTAGTATGCCATGTTAATATACTCACAATGGAACGCCGAGAACTCAAACCCCGAGATGTTGGCGCAAGACGTCGCTCAGTCTGCCTTCCCTGCGCACGGCCTTGCCATACAAAGTCCACAACCTTGCTGGGCGAATCAGTTCATCGTTCCTTGATATGTATCACTGACAGAAGTTTGGTCCGTATCCATTGATGGGTTCAAGAGATATGGTGCCCACAAAGATAAACTAAGTCGACCCCATATAACCTTGACCTTTGACCTCTCGACCTAGCTGACCCAATCAGTTCATCCAATCAGTTCATCCCCTCATACTGCATCACTGACAAAAGTTTGGGGGAAATCCGTAGATGGGTTCAAGAGTTATCGTGCCCACGAGAATGTTATGGATAAGTGGACTCATGCACACACTCACACACAGATGGACAGATCAATCACTTAATGCCTCCTGCGACATAGGTGGGCGGAGGCATAAGAATGTGAGTGAAGCTGCACTAGTTAATCAAACAGTATATTATGCACATTCACCATCAAGGAATAAACTGTTTTGTATTCATCAGCAGTTATAACTGAGCTCTCTGGGCTAATCACAACAATATTGCAACCAATCCCAGTTTCCAGCAGGGATGGAGGAGTTGGCCACAGTGGAAGCTAGAGCTATACATGGAGAAATGGTGCTGGGAATGTTTCCTATAAATGGACTGCAGGAAGCATCATCACTGAGACACAGCATATATTTAGTATCTAGAAAAGCAAGGACGAAAGAGCAATTTTTGTATCTCTTACTTCTGCTCTAATTTTGGCGAGGAATGATTTAATTAGTTTACCCTTATAATGAAGGAAATCTACAACCAGTAAAACATCTTTGTTGGTGAGGTATGAGCGAGGCCATTTAAATCCGAAATCATTGAAGCGTCACCTAACATCCTGAGGATGCCTTTTGTATATTCGTGACTATGTACCTACCAAGTTCTGTGCCTTTGCAACAAACTGTCTGGCCTGTGTCCCTCTTTTGAAGATTTTTGACTTGCTGCACTTGGCGCATGTCATGTGCCACGTACACCGTGGGGGTGTGATGAAACCTATCAAAAACAAATCTTAAAGAATGGGGCTATCATATGGTGCAAACCACGCAGTGATCGACCTGGAGGTTGCTGAGATATATGCTTCTCAACAGCGTTACGGTTGGGCCGGGTTGGGCCAAGCTGGGTTGGGCCGCACATATGTGAGAAGATGCTACTACTTGACGAGAGACTCGCGAGGACTTAGCCCACGCTCGTAATCAATCAAATGCTCTGAAACTCGGAGGATTTAAATGCATAAACATAGATCTCATTTCCTAAAAATTAAAAGAAAAAAAAAATCGTTTCGGCTTGTTCGCCGTGGAGTTTCTCAACAGGTCATAAGAAAACTGCTTGATGCATATCAAGGAAACAGGATGTACGGAATGATATACCACAGCAGCATTGGGCAACCTTTCTGAGTCGGAGGGGGGTATGGTTTTGGTATACGAGTTTATCTCCGGGCCACTTTTTTTTGGGGGGAGGGGAGATAAATAATACTTTAACTATCAAGTAGACACATTTTGATCTAAATTAATTGCCATCTATTTTAGTATTTTACTATCATTTTAAGTATGAGTCCGCATAATAATTCTTGATAGTCAGTATTATAAATCGTAGGCTGGTATTGAAAATTTTATATTTGCCTTGGGAGGGATTGTCAATAAAATGCTGTCGTCGCACTGCAAAGCGAAAATCCTCACTACACTATCAACTAGTATGGAAAGGTACTCATTTTATTCACATTTGTTTACCCATGATTCATGCTAGAAATAAAAATGAATGAAGGTGTATCCCATTACAGTCAGTAATATTATTAATTATGAGACACTTGGGTTTGGATGCCTGACATATACCGGTCTAAACTTGGAGAAATATTTGCTGCCGCAGTGCTGATAATATTTTCCCAACGTTTCACGTGGAGCTATGTTGAAAATTATGAAATTCTATGGTGTACCAGAAAAGTTTGTAAATATTAATAGAAGCCTGCATGAAGGTAATTTTTGTAAGGAAATGGTGGGTGGTTCTTTGAGTTATCCATTTGAAGTTAGGTCAGGAGTGATTCAAGGAGGAGTTCTTTCTCCCTTGCTTTTGTTTTGGTTATGGATTATGTTATGAGAAAGGTTGTAATGAGAGCAGGTGCAGGAATTAAATGGAAAGAAAATAAGTGGCTGATGGATTTGGACTAGGCTGATGATCTTGTACTGATTTCGGAGGTATTTTCGAAATGCAAAGGGTGCTTGATCGTCTGGTGGAGGAAGGAGAAAAAGTGGGATTGGTAATAAATTGTGGGAAGACTGAAATTATTAATATGATCGTGCAGAACCACATCCATTTTGTAATTGGGAATAATGTGGTGAAGAATCTGGAAAATTTTAAATATCTGGGAACGATTGTATCATCTAATGGATCATTAAACAATGAAACTGAGGAGAGGATTAGATAGACTTGGCGAGCAGTTGGAATGTTGAAATTTGTTTGGAATAATAGTATGTTTTCGGTACATACTAAAGTAAAAATTTACAAGACCATGGTTAGACCAATTTTAATTAATGGGCATGGAGTCATGGTACAGTACAATTGCAACAGATCAGAAAGTATTAGGATCTGAGAATAAAATACTGAGAAGGATTCTTGGGGTAAAGTGGCAACACAGAGTTACAAATGAAAGAGTAAGGGATATTACGAGAGTGGAACCAGTTGATGAATATGTGAGACTTTTTCGCTGGAAATGACTGGGGCACATATATAGAAAAGAAGACTGTTTAACACAGGATGTGCCAGAGTGGACTGCTAGAGGAAGAAGAGGCAGAGGTGGGCAGAGGGAAACCAGGATGACAATGAAAAGAGAAGCAGGAGAGGAGTGTTGGTGGGACCTGAAGGAGATGGCAAGAGACAAATACTGGTGAAGAGAGTTCATCGAGGCCCTATGCATCCCGTGGGGTGCAACAGGATATGATTGATTGATCGACTGAATGTTTACCTGTGAGCTGAGATCTGTGACTGGTCTTAATGAACTACATCAGCAAGAGCACTTGTTCACATAAATACGTGCTGCCATTCAAGGCACTCTTCTTTCATGGAAAGGTAGTGAGGTTTGAGTATCTTTAGACTGACTGTTTAGTACCAAATTTAGTGAGCGTTGTAACATATCTGCTAAAGATAACTAAAAGTGCCAACTCCAGTACATCAGTACTAATACCGTTCAGTTACCTTCATTTTATCTGAGCTGTTGACAAAAAAATCACGCAAGTATAATCACACGTTTCGACGGGCTGTATGGAGGGTGCATCCGAGTCGAAGGCTGTCCATGTCTGTAATGGAGGAAAATATTTATTTTGAGAAAAGGTGATGCAATATAATAGTACTAAACATCGAAAAAGGAATTAATTCTTCATTCAGCAAAATATCAACAGCCAATGGCTCTAACTGGTATCATCCTAAGAGTAACAGAAAATGAACAGTACATCCAATGAAGGAATACGGGATCACATGATGTACATATCATGTACCCACTGCTGCAGAACTCATGAGTGCAAGCTACCTCCACTAAAATTTAGATACACATAACATTCAAAACGTTACAAGAGAGAACAAATGGAAACAAAATATATAAATGCCTGCAAAAAGAAAAGAAACAAGACTATAATTATAAGTGAATCTCAGTTTAGGCAATCAGTTTTCTTACTGCAAGATTTGAATATTTGAAGAATATAACAACAGGGATTTTATGCAGAGTGCAACACCTGCACCCAGTAATTGACCTAAGGAACGAAAAATTGTTTTTGCCATATTACGTTGACCATCGTCTAGTGCCTCTCAAAATCGTATTACTTTATTCCTCCCTGCCCTTTTAAACCTTTCTACTTAGTTTGGTCCATTTCAATCAAAATATTTTCAGGTGTCTTTATCGTTGACGAACAAACTAATGACGCCATTCCAGGATAAATATTACGTGAACACATGTCTGATTCGTAAGGTTAAGGGGTATAAACTGTTGAATTATAAATGGTTATGATTGGGTAAACTTATCCATTTTATCCCTGGCTTCTCTTCTTCATTCTCTTCCTTGATTTTCTTCTTTATTAGACAACACATACTGCATTTCTTGGTAATCATCATCATCTCTATCATGCACAAAGCCTTGCCTCCCCCTGGGAACCCACGAACAGAGGATTGCCTAGACAGAAACGCTTCTATGCTGTCTTAAATTCTCACACCTCTCCCATTCCCTCAAACAGTCCTCCTGTTTCTTTTTCACCAATATCTTGTTCCACACACTCCTTCCATACAACACAGGGTTTATCTCTACCAACACTGCCGTCGATCCAACTTTCACACACTTTCTTTAGCACCCTATTTATATACATTCTTTGAACATTCGACTAGAAAAACTACTTGTACCTTTGTAGTGTGAGTCAATGTGATGCATGGGCCAAAAATAATTACCAACAGAGCCAAACGAACGCTGATTCCGTTCTACTTATCAATACAAAGCTTATCAGAGCTAGGATTGCAGATAGTTTGTTGGTTGAGGGTTCATGTTAACTCTTTGAGATTCCAATGACGCGATTTTGCGTCATCATAAATGCAACTGTTGAGATTCTGATGACTCGAGTTCGAGTCATGAAATAATGTGTACATACTTTTTTGCATGTTTTCCATCTCCGATCTGGCCTTGTTCCACATACACTATCCTCTTTATCCTTTTCCAACTATTTGTTCTTACAGTGATGAGTACATCAGATAGATATGAATAATAAATAGGTTTTTGCCATGAATAATATCGGCATTACCAGCATGGATATTTGCCTGCGTGACAGCAAGAGAGCGATGTTGATATGCCAACCGGATGTATAATTTTCCGTTATTATATCTCAGGGATAAATAGCATAAAATGCCGTAAGCTATATATCAATGGAAAGGGAATTTACTGTAAATTGACAAGGTGGAATCAAAATTTATATGAATCTGAAACCTATTTTTTACAAATATTTTTCTACAGAAGGGTATGCAATTTTTCCTTATCAGCTAACTTCAACTCGTCCTATTGGCCTTTTATAAATAGTTTTTATCTATTTCAGTGATACTAGCATAAAGAATATCTATTCAGCTTTATAATGACACCCAACTTATTACTTTACCACGAACAGGAAACCTATAGGAAGCGTTTTTATATATTTACTTCACAGTCAGCGTGCGGTGGGAGTACGGCGTGAAAACTCAAAAATTTTCTTATCACTTTACTTCCGCTTTGCTCTATGGAAACTAATATAAATTGCCATAACCTATATATTATCAGAAGAGAATTTACTGTAGACTGACTTGGTGCTATCAGATTTCACATAACTCTAATACTTTTTTTAACAAATATTTTTCTACAGAAGGGTGTGCGATTTTTCCTTCATGGCTAAATTCTACTCGTCCTGTTGGCCATTTAGCTATCGTATTTACCTTTTTCAGCCATACTACGATAAAGAGCAACTATTCAGCTCTAAAACAGTATCATATTCATTAATTTACCATAAAAAGTAAGTGCAAAGTGGCCAATTAAGTACAAATATCACTGCACAACGGCGCACTCTATGTGCTATTGTGCGCCCGGGTGAATCTGGCACAGACACAATCGGCGGAGGGCCAAAAATCTCAAAGGGTTAATACCGTCTAGCTATATTCCTTTTTATTCACTCATTATCATACTTGACCTGCGGTTTTGTCGTCCAAGCTCCCGGATCAGATTCGAAGCCATCCTCGGTGAAACCAAGCTGCGCCGTTTTTGTCGGCCAAATTGATACAAAGCTGGCCCAAGCACTTGTCATTGAAACCAAGACCGTCTTCGTATCTCACCCAAGTGTGGCCGGGAGCAGTCTTCGTGCAGCTTGGGGAGAGTGAGAATGGCCAGCAAAGGCACGTAAATGATAATAGTAATGAAATTAGCACGATGTACATGAAATTAGGCTGCAGGTGGCTGATATTAACGACATGCGTGTATATAGCCAGTTCAGCTCAAATAAGGGCTATGTGTAAATAACATATTCGTTAAGTGATTTTCTTTGGCGAACTCTTCTGTTTATATTGCGATCGACAAGTGTTATTTTTCGGTTCTACGTATCCTGGACTGTTTTAGCGGACAGCAACCAAGCCCCCCAAGACACGCTTCGAATTCCAAGCTCCAGCTAGGACGACAAAATCACGGCTTTGTACAGCTCTTTCTTCCTGCCATAACTCCTATAAATTGCACATTTATTACACCCTCTATCCTATCATTGTCTGTAGTCTTTCTATGAAAAGATAATTTTGGATCATGCAATCTAGTAAGATCTCTATCATTCACTGCAAATCCAGGTATCGGCATGAAATTCTTTCACTTAGGGCTCTCTTCACGACCACATTAACTCAATTACCCATCAAAATACAGTTACTCAGCTTTCATGAAGTAATCTCTCCTTAACCTCACCCTGTGATTTGGCCATATTTACAGAATATAGGTCCAAAGATACTTAGTAATATCAACCACTTGAAGCATTTCACCCCCCCATCTTGATACTGTAATTCACCGGGTCTCTTCTTTCAACCCTGCATTTCCTGCCAAAATCTGTTTTCTCATAATCCATCCATTCATATACAATCATCTTACTTTTCAAATTCACTTTTGACTTGCTTCTTGTCCAGACTGCCAAACTCATTAACTTCCTTTTACAGTAATTACAGACGACGCAAAAGACTACTGGCCTCTTTGTCACAAAATACAATGGCCAAGAGCGGCCTGTTTCACTGTCAGTGCACGCCATACTATCAGCTCGACTTCTGTCTGGTGACATCTGGTTTGCTTCTAGGTTTGCTTCTAGCGAAAGCTGTGTATAAACCTAACGAAGTCACCCACTAGGTGAACCATAGGTTATTATTGCAGATCTCACTCCTACCCAGAACCCTTGGATATTATTTCCCGCTATATTTAATAATATCGTGTGCCCACTAGTGATTAGATATGGGTGCTACCGGTCAATGAATAACTAATCAGGAAAAGGCTAGTATTCTTGCCTGGAAGCCGGAGAACATCCCTGTCAAAGACATATCACATGAACCAGAAGGTAAGAATGGTCGATAAGGACAGTGCCATTGGCCTCCCACTTTATACTGTCCCACGAAGAAACCCTCATACAGGATGACAACGCAAGACAACGAAGGCTACAGAGGTCTCCTAAGGTGTGAGGTGCTTAAGACTTCTGATGTTACGGCTGAATACCTCAAAGTTAATCATCTTGAGCACCTACAAGGTGTCCATCCACACCATCCAACAGCAGTAGCAAAAGTACCTGAACCTGTCATCACGCCTGCCATCCATTGGACAATTTCTGACCAAACAAATGCGCCAGAATTGTCTTAGGTTTGAAAAAAAACAAAAAAAAAAACTACATAGATTGGACCTCAGAAGTCTGAAGGAAAGTGATGTTCTCTGATGAGAGTACCTTCGTGTGTTTTCGCCCTCGTATTAGGCGAATAAAGTAGCATCACAACGTCAGTCAAGTATAGTGATAACATAATGGTGTGAGTTTGTTTTATTGGGGAAGTGTGCAGGGGAGGCATCTACTTCCTTCCAAAAAACACGACGATGAATGATGACCGGAATATGTAGGTGCAAGACAACCATTTCCTGCAACTTATGACATTAATGGCTGCACATATTTTATGCAGGTTTCTGTACCATATCACAAGGCAAATAAGATTATGAAATTCCTCTCAGATCATGACATTGAAGTGCTGGATTGGCCCAGTAAGTTTTCGGAATTGCATTCTATCTATAACGAAGGGAATCATATGAAGGACAGGCTTACACAATGAAAGACCCTCAATGCCTCTCCTCATGGATGAAATACGCAACATGTGGGCCGAGGAGATGAATGTACAATGCTTTCAAAATTTAGTAGACACCTTGCCTCATTGCCTCCAGATTGTGGTTGAGGCAAGGGTAACATGACCAAGCATTAGGATGCAGCAGTGCTTCATATCTTTGTCTACCGTTAATGGTTTTCTTGGGGTGCGATTTTTTTTTTTAACTTTATGCTCTGTGTGATCAGTTTCTTTCGTGCAGCCTGTAACTCATTTCAACAACGAACAAGAATCGTCAGCACACAGACAGTTAGAAGACTCAGTTCATTGTCATTACCTTCAGTTTTGCTCCTCCCTATGCTCTCCTCATGTCATCTCCTCTAGTACTCCATTCATGTGTAAAGTGAGTAACCAATGCGACATAACACAAATGTCTTACTCCTACATTAATGCTAATAGCATCACTGAGCTTTTCCCCTCTTTTTTCATGTATGAGGTATTACTCTCAAAAGTGGATTTTTTAATCCCAGCAAACTCCTTTCTAGGCCTTATATGCGCAATACACTCCATAATCATTCTAATCCACCTTATCATAGTCCTTCTTCAAAGCAACAAGTGGTGCCAGGCACAACAAACTTCACCAACAGCAGTTATTTTATTGATGTTAAATACTGACACATTTCAGCCATTTAGTCTCAGTGCACAATTAAAGTCTAAGGTAATGACGAAAATGTTTTCAACCTGCGACCTCTGAAAATCCATTATCTTGCATTTGACCTTTCAAGGTCACCCAAGGTCAAAGGTCATGCTGCCTAATGAAAGCCCATATGAGAACTATAACTTCGTAATAGTATATGTCTCTATCTTCATCGAGTTTCGAATTGTTACCCCCTGAATATTTGTGACCCTGAGTTTGACCTTTTAAGGTAACTTACGGTCAAAGGTCAGGATATCAATTAAAAACCCATAAGGGATTTCCTATATGTTGATAACAGTAAATATCTATATCTTCAGTTAGTTTCCAGTTACATCCTCCTGAATATCCGTGACCTTTAGTTTGAGCTTTCAAGATCATTCAAGATCAAAGATCTTAAAGCCATATGAAAGCCCACATTACGCGTTCCTGTATGTTCCATAGTATGTATCTCTATCTTCAACCGTTTTCAAGTAATAGCCCTCTGGAAATCCGTGATCTTGATATTGACCTTTCAGGTCACTCGATTACCTCCAAATTTTAATCATTTTCTTTCGATACCAGTGCCCACGTATCCTGAAAGTTTCATGTAATTTCATTCAGCCGTTTTTCCTTTATGGTGCTAACAGGCAAACCAACAAACTAATAAATTCGACTAAAACCAATACCTCGTCGGACTCCGTCCGGGAGAGGTGATAAGTGCAATATACAGTTTGTTATTTTCTTAAGTGTGTTTCTCCACTAAAGACTTTATTGCAAACGTTTGGGCCATATAATCCCTAACCTTTCCAAATGCGCCTTGTTCCTCACCTATGTTACCTTATGCTATGCATACACTATAAACACTCTTCCATACACCTTTCCATGTGTAAACTAATAACTAATCCCACTCTGATTCTTACACTCTTCCTTATTCCCTTTTACTTATATACAGTGCAATGAAGCTTTTATCACTTTTGTCCGGTTTTCTGCTACTTTCCCTTTATTTCATGTCAATCAACACACAATGTACTGTACATTATGCTGACAGTCTCATCATCACCATAATTGAACACTTCTTCACTAATACCATCTTCTGGTGCCTTATGTAGCTTCAGCTTATTAATTGCTGTAAGCATTTCCTCTCTACTTATCTTTATCTGTCTGACTGGTATACCATCTCCCTTATTCATGCCCTAACAAGTAACAGCTGCCTCATTCTGATTCACCCCTGACAGGAGAGCTAAAATCCTTTCTTCGTTTCCTGATTACATCATCATCTCACAGCATATTACCATTAGCACTCTGAATTTTTTCCTCCACCCCTCTATTCACTTTAATTCCTCTACCTCCTTTACTGTCTAGTTATATTTCTTTTTGTTATTCATGTACTGATAATTTGTGTTTCATCCATACCCATCAACCCCTCATTTTCTGTCTTCTTCTAGCACCCATTTTTATCTGTTTTTTATCTGTTTTATACTCCTATATTCTTGCATCCTTTTTTTCTGTTGCTCTTAAGCTTCTTTTTCTATGTTTCCCTTTTCTCCTCCAAAGCTACATCTATACCACTGTTCAAGCAGGCATTACCTTTCTTCAGATGTCTTTTCTCTGTTTTCTTATCACTTACGGCATCAGCTGCTTTAGTTAACAACACTTTTCTTCTCAACTTTTCACATTTCTTAAGACCTTTCTCGTCATTTACTTTCACACTCAAATTCTCTCCTATTTGTTTCAGCGTCAAAATATATATATATATATATATATATATATATATATATATATATATATATATATATATATATATATATATATATGAAGCCTCTGTGGTGAAGTGGTAGAGTGTGCGTTTCGGACACGGGTGAACCAGGGTTCGCGCCCCGCCAGGGTAATAAACTTTGGGAGTGTTCACCCGGCTACGTACTGCATTGGCGGACACAAGGGGTGCTGTGGCTGAACCAGTGTCGCCTGCTACAAAGTATGTTTGCACCCAGTCGGCTTGCGCGGGCCGATTACACTTGGTTCACAGACTACACACACGTCCAAAGCCACTCCAACATTACAATTACACTTACAAGCCACTCCAACACTACAATTACACTTACAAGCACTTCTCACCCTACATACAATCTCTACCAGACAGCTTAAGCCACTTGGTAGATATACATTGGCTGTATTGTCCCGACTTCGGGATAGTCCGGTCCTGCAGTGGATATATATATATATATATATATATATATATATATATATATATATATATATATATATATATATATATATATATATATACGGTATATGTATCAGCATGTTACTTTTACTCCAAGTTCTCTAAATTTATACTCATATTCTTTCCCAATACTGATTCTTCCCTCCTTTCGTACTTCGACTTATTTCTAACTTCGATAGTTGCCAGCACATCTGAACCTTTTCTGTGAAGTATATCTGTGAAATAATGTGTTCATAGTTAGAATTCTCTATTAAAAAAAAAATCTATCTGCACACACTTCTAATAAAATCTCACCACTCCGATTCCTTCCTTCAAAACCCCACCTTCTTACACCTTTTACTACCTCAGCATCCAAACTACTATTCATATCGTCCGGAAGAGTAACTTGTATTCCTCGTTCTTTCTTTTATACATTCGCTCTTTAGTTTTCTAAACCTTCTATCATCTTCTATTCCTCAGCACTTTTCTTTGTGTACAGGCGCATATACACACCACCATCATCATCATCATCGAAATGTACCTTGCCCCCTAAGAAGCGTAGAAGTTCGGGGCTAGGCAGTCGGTCCTGACATTTGAGATGAGAGAGACCAGCCTCACTTATCCCTGAGTGGCATTACGTGAGCAATAAACCCCAACCATCCCTTGGATATAAACCTTCACCGGCTCAATCCGATTGGAGCGCAATAATTACCCACTAAACCACCAGGCGCCAAAATTTGGTTACATGGTTACCACCCAGCGTAGTAAATGGTTTATTAGTGTACAGGAAACCATTTGGCTTGTCACTCAGTGCAGAGTCACCCACAGGCAGAAGGAAGAGGAAAGAATGAAGGAAAGACAGAATAGGGAGTGTAAAATCAACCGTATGCAGAAGGACGAGGAAAGACTGAAGAAGAGAAAGGAAGAAGAGGATGGAAGGAAAGAATGATGGAGAGAGGAAAGGGCAAATGCCCGAGAGCAGCATTACATCGAATGAGTGGATGGTGAGCGTTCCCACTTATCAGAAATACAAATGAATATCTGTTTATCCCCACCTTATGCTCACAAGTCAGAAGCTTTCCATCACAACACTTACATGCTCTCGCACTTTTTTCTCATTATACCTTGTAACAACAAAGCAACACATTCCTTCTTCTTACCCTTATATTCGTCACTCATACCTAATCATACCACCTGCCCATCTTCACCCCATATATCAGATTCGTATTCACTATTCCAATCACCACTACGAAATAAATGCGTTTCACTCATTCCAAATGTATCCAGTCTTGCCTCTCTCCATTCGTTGGTAATATCAAACCTCTTGTCTCGATCGTTCATTACAAAAATATTAAAAGTTGCCAGTTTTATCACATCCTCATTTTCAGTCACCTAGACGGTCCTTCTGCGACCTATAAGCATTTTCTCACCTCCTCGACGCTTACATGATGGGAGTAACAGTAAAATTAAGTGATGGTGGGTACAGAAATGGCAACCTGGATTGGAAATAAATAATCTTGCACTCCACTGTCATTCAAATCCAAATGCCCTATACCACATAATTGTTGCGAATCCAGCATTTGGTGATATTGTATTTATACCTTAGAATTATGTGAGGAATCAACTGCTGGAAAAATCTTTGAAAATATGTAATTTATATTATTAAAGGACAAACGTACCGGTACTTGAAAGCTAAGACACGTGAACTTGACTAGAATCCACATCCGCTGTATCTTAGGAGCAACAGTGTAACGCACACTCGTTTTTTCTTCAGCACTTAGCATTTTTATTTTTTTTTTTTTTTTTACTTTTTATCAAGTTTGCTGCGACAACCTCAGTTCACATAAATACGAGGTAGAAAACTGCAGAAGAGCTTTCAGACTTTGTTTTGGCCATTTGTGGACATTCGTCCTCGAAGCGAATGTACAGTGTTTCAGTTGACGCTTCCATGTAAATGAGTAAGCATGTTTGTTCATCTTCCTGACTGATACTAAGTTATTGTTCATTTGACAGATCATGAATGAATGGATTTCTCAGCCTGTCTTAGCTTTCAGCAGACACATTGGGAAAATACCATTCTCTATACTTTTTTGGCTTCGGAAGTGCTGAAATATTAATGGAAACATAGGCAATGCTACACTGTTGCAACTTTCCACCTGATCAAGCACATACTCCCCACCTCCCTCCACTTTTAACGAAGCGCATAACGGCCCTCACCCCTCCCACTCTTTTTTTTTTTTTTTTCAAGGTAGGCGTAAGGAGAACGCCTTGAGGACACATAACCTGGGCCCCTCAGATTCCTTGCACAGATCGCATTGAAATTTCTGATTTTTTCATTACTTTCTGACACAGCATTGTACCTATCGAAAGGCAACAGTTCATTATAAGACATAACTATGTGAAATTTCATGACACTGTAGTAAGTAGTTTCTCAGTTCTGGCCCAGAAACAAATCTCTACGCCCAGCCAGCGGCCCTGCTGCTCTGCTGTCCAACTCCACGGACGGACACCTATTGATCCCAGTGAAATAACATCCTCCTCTGACTCTGTCAGGTGGAGGGTAAAAAATGTCTTTATTTGTATCAACAGCCTTTTGGAAAGATGTCAAAGCTGCCTTCTCTCAGTTTAACATTCCAAGGCTTATTTTTTTTTTTTCCCCCGCCTGAGTCATCATTGTACCTATAGAAGATAGAAATCTGACTCTCAAATTTAGATGTTCAAAAAGATCTATAAAGTATCATAACTTTGAGCACCAGAATTCATCAGTGTTTTGATGCAAATGTTCCGTATTTAATTTTTCACGATGATAGTCCAAAGGTAGCCCAATGTGAGGTTGCTTACATTAACGAAAACGGATTATTTTTTTTTTCAATATCAGCAACCCTACATTAGGAGAAACAACCATTAATATTAATTCATTTGCAGAAATCTGCATCTCCAGCCAGTAGTCGCCATAGACTGAGGAGATAACGAACGGAAACTAGTGTCCGGCTGCACACAGTTTGGGAATCGCTGCCCTAAGTACTCACATCACCTACCAACCACCTACGCCAGCATTCGAGCTCTGCTACAAACGTGCCACCAGCTTCGTAGTTACAGTAGTAAGCAGAGGGACACTCAGTGAAGAGCATCTTTCAGAAAAGGGCAACGTAATTTCCAAACCACTCCTCATAATGGGTTAGGTTTTCTCATCACTGACTAGGGTTTCACAAAAAAAAAAAAAAAAAAATGTTATCCGGATCCAGAAACTGTAATTCGATCCGGATCGCTCCCAAAGGTTACCCGATTGTTTTCTGGGACACGTGCTATCTAATCACTAACTTTGGTCCAAATCCCTATTTAAGTTTTTGAGTAATTCTGCTAATAGACAAACAAACAAACAGGGGTAAAAATATACTTTTCTTGTCAGAGAGGAAAAATAACCACTCGGCAATCGCTGTCTTTTTGGTCAATGATAATACATCATGAAAAAATTTGTCATTTTGCCAAACACATCAGTAGTTGTTGGTATAAGGTGCAGTGAAAGTGCTGTAAATTTCACAATGATCAACGATAAAAGGCAAAGCTAATATGCTATCTGCCAGTGGATTGCTGCTGGGGGGAGGGGTTGCAAAACATTCTCTGGTGCGGTAATACGATCAGTTTAGAGAACACTGAAAATAACTTCAAATGTACAACATTGTCTTATAAATGGAATAACACCCCTTCTCACGAAAAATTTTTGTTCAACTCACAGGAGTTACAGAACTAATGCGCTGGTCTCGTGCAGCCTATTTATATAAAAAAAAAAAAAAAAAAAAAAAAAAAAAAATTACCAAGCAGCAGCAAAAATAGAAGAGAAGCAGGTGTTCATCATATTTGCTTTGGGAATTTTTCCGACAGTGACCTCAAGCCAGCATTACGGTATGTCTGTGTACAAGTATATATTAAAGAGGCATTGGTCTGGGAAGAATCATACCAAAAACTTTCTCCAACAGTGACCTCAAGCCAGCATTACGGTATCTCTGTGTACAAGTATATATTAAAGAGGCATTGGTCTGGGAAGAATCATACCAAAAACTTTCTCCACTTAATCCTCCTTAGTTTTTAATGGGTAACTCTTGGCTTCCTGGGCCTGGGAGTGGTTTACGTGTTAATCCTGGAAGAAATTAACAAACCAGGACGGAGTAGTAGTTATGTTGCTGGATTACTGCCCAGGCAGGACGGAAATAATTCTGAGAACTCGTGTGTGTGTGTGTGTGTGTGTGTGTGTGTGTGTGTGTGTGTGTGTGTGTGTGTGTGATTTTTTTTTTTTTTTTGTTTCCCGGGAAATTCGCTGGTTAGAAAGCTTGTTTCAGAACCTAAATACGGTTCATACTGCCAGTTCTGCATCAGTATCCTCTGATCCTGTTTTGTAATAGTAAGTATACAGTACATCACTCAGGCCAGATATTGCTGTAATAGCCGCTACACCAAGCTAATCTTCTGTGAACCTCGTGAGAAGAGATCCAACGTTGCGCCTCATCCATAGTCAGCCATCCTCCTTTTGGGACAGGGAGGTTATAGAGAGACGTTTGCATAGTTGGATGGCTAACGCGCTACCTCATATCATTGTCACCATGTGATAAAAGTCTCTCTCCAGCACCTATTTCAGTATAAAAATGTGTGTGTGTGTGTGTGTGTGTGTGTGTGTGTGTGTGTGTGTGTGTGTGTGTGTGTGTGTGTGTGTGGTGTGGCTCTCCTTTGTTTTATCCTTCTTGTGTGTGTGTGTATGTGTGTGTGTGTGTGTGTGTGTGTGTGTGTGTTGTGGCTCTCCTTTGTTTTATCCTTCTCTAGCAAAGGAATTTCATCTCCAGACTCAAACATTTGGTTCTCTTGAAGAGAGAACCTGTATTTTTACACAGGAAAAATCATCAAAGAAATTACCAATATGCCGGGAATCGAACCCAGAACTCTCAGGTGAGAGCCAGGCAGCATAGCACTACACCACGACCAGGTAACGACCAAGTAAAACTTAACTCACGTTGTTACAATCTTGTAACCAACGTCCTTCCGCCCCCCACTGTGGGCCTGAAGAGGGTGAGTTAACCCCCTGGCACTCGGGCAAGTAGATGCTTTTAATATATCCCAAGCACTTACGGCAAGTCAGAATGAAGAGAGAACCTGTATTTTACCCAGGAAAAATCATCAGAGAAATTACTAATATGCCGGGAATCGAATCCAGGACTCTCAGGTGAGAGCCAGGCAGCATAGCACTACACCACGACCAGGTAAAAGTTAACTTACGTTGTCACAATCTTGGAACCAACGTCCCTCCGCCCCCACTGTGGGCCTGAAGAGGGTGAGTTAACCCCCTGGCACTCGTGTCCACAGTGGGGGCGGAGGGACGTTGGTTACAAGATTGTGACAACGTATGTTACCTTTTACCTGGTCGTGGTGTAGTGCTATGCTGCCTGGCTCTCACCTGAGAGTCCTGGGTTCGATTCCCGACATATTGGTAATTTCTCTGATGATTTGGTTCTTTTATTATATGGCCCAAATATCCAATCTCTCTCTCTCTCTCTCTCTCTCTCTCTCTCTGTATGTGTGTGTGTGTGTCAACCATACAGTTGCACTCAACCTCTCTCTTTGTTGCAGCCAGCATGTGCGTAACAAGCATACCAGGCGGGAACAACAAAGCATGGACAAGAGATCAGTCCGTGTCCCCAGTCCAAGCTAACAATGCCACGTGTTGCACCTCATTATACCCTCTCATGCGCTGGTTGCTGTACATGCTGTTACTGGTGCTTTTGATGTTGTTAATGTGGTTGCCCTTGTTGGCTTACCGTACCCTACTTGGTTGTATTATTATGAACTCCTCATTCTGTGTTCTTATTACCTCCACCAATGAAGTTGGAGGAGGGTATGTATTCACCTATGTTTGTCCGTTTGTCAGCACGATATCTCCAAAAGTTATCAATGATTTTCAATGAAATTTTGTAGCAGGGTGGGCCATGAGCCAAGAAAGAACTGATTAAAATTTGGTGTGGATCCGGTTCCGCATCCCAAGTATCCCGCAGTACATCTCCAAAAGTTCTCAATAAATATCAATAAAATTTTGTGGAAGGGTGAGTCATACGCCAACAAAGAATTGATTAAGTTTCGGGGTGGATCTGGTTCCGGTTCCGGATAATATGTATCCCGCACAAGAGGATGGAGAGCGAGAGATTAATGAGGAAACTGGATGCGAGTGAGGTGGAGGGGGGGAGAGGGAAGGGGAGGCCGTGGATGAGATGAATGGATGGAGTAGAGAGGTACATGAGAGGGGGGGGTGAGAGCTGGGAGTAGGGCAATGAAGTGGCATTGGATAGGGCGACATGGAGACGATCTGTTTGTGGCCACCCCTTACGGGATTGAGGCGTCTGGCAATAGATATAGACAATGTCTCGAAAGGTTCTCAGTGAATTTTAATAAAAAATTTTGGAAGCATTTTGGCCATGGGTCAAGGAAAAATTTATTAAATCTGGGGTCGGATCCGGATCCTAAGTATTCCACACAAAATCTCCACGGATCGGGATCCGGATCGTTTTTAATGGTGATGACACTTGTGGAGGTATGAGCTTTCTGAGTGCATTCTAGTTGATATTCTTGATATTTAATTACTCCACATTCTGTGGAGTTCTTGTTATTATTGTAGATATTATTTCTTTTTTTTCTTGGGGGGAAATCTATAAGGAGGGCATTCCAAGACCACTCGAGACAGACTTGGAATTTTCAGAAGTATCTTGGTTGGTGGCTTCTTTTGGCAAAAAATTTTTCTTCCTAACACTGGCGCCATCTATTTTATTTTAAAAATTTTTGCTCTTCTGCGCAGAAAAAAGTACTAAATGGATTGCTTTCGAAATGTTCCAGTATGTAGTCATCAACATATACTATGGTCCGTCTATTTTATGAAGAGCGTTTGGGCGTTGTCCATCTTGGGGAGTCCCCGTCCCACAGTGTTGCCATACTTTTGTAGTGAGCAACTTAACCCTTACACCACTGGCATGTTTCCCAATGTTTTGCGTGTCCCGCAGGGTTATTCGGGCTCCGACAGACTCTCAAAAAATATTTGCCAAAAATCAGTTATTAGTCCTAGAATATTAAAATTAAATATGCTTATGGCACATACATTCAGCTTTCTCCTGGGATGTTTGTTGAGCCTTCGTCGATTACCGTAGGACTTGTGGAGACCTCTGAAGTTGGGTAACGAAGTCTCCACTTTACACTTCCCGACAACCTGTAATATGATTACCACAGCCAGATATTAACACTATAAACACTACTCTATGATTATCAAGTAGTTTGGGATCCATACTCCAAAAAAAAACACTGTGAAAGCAATGAAAATTACGAGCGCGTATGACCTTCCCACTTGCGATAGTTTGCTGTTGGTATTTTGTCATTTATTATTCATAAAACCCCTCACACTTTATATTTCTATTACTATATAACACTTATATACATCTGGAGTCTTTATCCATAAGTTTCCTTCAGTAGTATTAGTTTATTGTCACTGAAGTCATTCAATTTTTCATTCAGTAAAATACGTAGAGAGCCACGGATTCACTTTCACTGTTATAACATCAAGTATTTGTACTCATATTCTTATATTACTAATTACTTACATTTCTATTTACATTTTCTATTGTATTTTCAATATTTACACTTCTATTTTACTTACACTATGTTATTCACTGTCACTTTCAGTAACATAAAACTATATTACACTGTTCTATCATATGTACTGTACATCCATTGCTTTCACTTGCTATTTACACATTGTTTACACATTATTTACACATTATTTTCACATTATTTTCCTTTCCCACTTGCACTTTTAGAACTGCTTCTGGCTGTGGTAATCAAAGAAGCAGGTAACACACAGGGGAACCTGGCACTCAGCGCACTGCCAAGAGGTGCGTTTGTGCTCAGGTGTGCGTCGGGTGGTATGTGCACACACATGGCACCTGCGGATCACAGCATTCCTCTTGCCTGTGGCAGGCATTTGCACCAGTCTGTGCCGATCCATGTACGCCCTCTGCTCAAGTCTGTCGGGAAGTGTTACTGGAGGCACCTTGGAGTTGCTGCTGTCACCCTACCATATCTTTCAAGCAGCTGCTGAACACAAGTCTTGGCAAACAACCTCAGGGAGAAGGACTTGGGTGGCTTGACCTTCATCTTGTACAGGATGAAGACGTTCAGCATCGTCATGTCTATGAGATGCAGAAAAACTTTCCTGTACCACCTAGTATTCTTTCTGAGGCAGTCGGTCTCTCCAATCATCATGTCAGACTTGTTCACCAGCCGCATGTTGATATTGTAGTCTAGCACAGCATCAGGTTTCCTCACAGGTTCGCCTGTCCTACGGTCGACCTTCCCACTGTCTGTCATTTCCCCTTTATGTACGGTGGTGAGCATGTGCACGACCCTCTTGTCATGCCACTGTATTGCCAGCATCTTCTCAGACTTGCGTAGGTGCACATCTCCTCGCTGCGAGGTTCCTGTCTCTGGGAATTTAGGGAAGTGAGCATCATTACTCTTCACAGTGCCGCAGGAGCCGATGCCGTGCTCTGAAAGGTATTTGGCAAGTTTCGGTGCTGTATAATAGTTGTCTGTATACAGCACATGATTCCCACCAAAATACCTTTCATGGAGCACTTTCACTACACAGCCTGAGAAGCCAAGGGGGTGTGTTTTATCCAGATCGACAGTGCTGGCTGAATATATGACGAAGTCAAGGATGTACCCCATCTTACAGTCGCACAGTACAAAGAACTTGATTCCAAAGCGATGGCGTTTGCTTGGAATGTACTGCACAAACCTAAGACGTCCTCTGAACAAAACCAAGGATTCGTCAATGACAACCTTCTGAAAGGGGTGGAAGAATGTCATAAACTTATCCTTCATTCTGCTCAGAATCTCTCGGATCTTCCAGAGTGGGTCGGTTTGGGAAGGTACATCATTGTCGGCAAAGTGCAGGTTTCCCATGATGTTCCGGAAGTGATCTCTGGCCATGTACTTATTGAAGGTGGGTGAGGGTAGTAAGGGGTCCATGGACCAGTATTCTTTCAACTCATGCTTCTTTGAGTGTGGCATGAGAAGCATGAGGGCGAAGAACACATACAGCTCCTGCACTCCCAGCATGGACCACTGTTGCATCTTGGCTGCACCTGTACCACTTGCAGCACGTTGTGATTCATACCTATTGGTCTCATCACATATGTGCTGCATGACTTCATCATCGAGGAAGGCCAAAAGGAAGTCCACACACTCAGCATCCTCATCAAGGGTGAAGGCAGGCTGTACTCCTGAGGAACTCTCGTCAAAATCGAGATGTTCAGGGACAAAATCGGACCCTTCCGTCCACGTAAAGGCGTCCAGGATTCCCTGTCGTGGTGGTGTAGGGTGGGTGAGGGTGGAGGGTGGGTGAGGGTGGAGGGTGGCTGTGAGGCAGATTTATCAGGTTCAAGGTCACTCGCACTGACCCTGGGTTGCCGTACAGCACTAGCAGCCCTTACTCTACTAGCAACTCTACTTTTTCGGGTCAGGGATTTACCTCTTCCTCTACGGCCTGCCTTCACTGTTGATGCTGGTGGTGACTCCAACGACGAAGACTCTGGAGAAAATTCAGAAGAAGAGGAAGAAATGAGTGAAGTGGGGCTTGGGGAACGGGGAGGTGAATCAACTCGGGACTCATGGTGGGCTGGGTCCGGGGCTAACCTGCCGCCTTTTCACTCACTTCCCAAATTCCTTCCCTTGCTGCACTAACGGCTCCTTTCCCTTGGAGCTAGGGATAACTTGGGACACTGAAGCACTCGTACTAGTAGTTTCTGGGATGATTTCCTCACCCAGCTCATCACACGAATCCCCCGAAGGGTGAAAATCACTATCCATCATCACCATTGATAATTCTGCTAGTTCACGTTCCACTGCAGAGTCACTTAGTCCTTTCCTGCTTCCCCCGTGAGTTTTTCTTGGGTGTTGAGGTCACGGGGCCCTTTGCAATGGGCGCAGAAGCAGCAGAAATGGCGGGGAGTGAGTGCGACATGCTTTGACCACAGAGGAGGACAAGGAACTAAATGCCGTGGCTTATCTGAGAAGGCAAGGGTTGACAGTGACAATGGGGCTGACAGCTGATAACTTACATGCTAATAAATTATTGATAGAAAATCTCAGCAATACATAAAGAAATAGGTAGTTCCAGGTGAATGTAAATGTCACTTAGGCTTCTTCCTTCCTTTCTGATATATATTTTTATTACAGAAATAGATTACAAGGCATAATTCAAAGGGGAAATGACCGTGGTAATGTAGCGAATGAATGCATGTGAGGTGTTGTCAGGTGATAATTAGCCAATTCCTGGTGTATACCACTATAACTTACCTTATTTTTTTTTGGTATATATTATTTCGTATAAGTATAGGGCATAGGGCTTATTTCAATGGATGAAATCTGTGGAAAAATCCAGGGGAGATTTGCATAGCGCAGCACGGCTGGGGAGGTGAGAGGACAGGGTAATGGAGGGGAGGTAGGGAGGGGAGTCAGGAACTGGGGAAAATGGTTAAAATGTCAACAATGGATGAGAGTACAGATGAGATTTGGAGTGCTGACTAGTGTTGGACATTGACAGTACTGATAGGTGATACAAGCCACCACTTGAAAGCCCGGGATAATTCAAAATAACACAGAATCACAAAAGTGACGCCCCCCGGTATGATTCATTGCGCCCGAGCGTCACAAAAGTGACGCCCCGCGGTTAAGGGGTTAATCGGATTAGAAACAAGGCGTAAATTACAACTCTCCCTCCCAGCACAGCATTCTCTCTCCTCTCTGTGTCTGTCTGTCTGTCTGTCTATCTGTCGCTCTCTCTCTCTCTCTCTCTCCCTCTCTCTCTCTCTCTCTGCATATAGAAATTGCATTTTTTGTAGATTTATTTCTATAAAAAGTCTATACGGTTTTATGAATTATTAGAATTTGAGGAAAAGCCTCCTGACTGAATGTCTCTCTCTCTCTTTCTAACATTTTTTATTATGACTATGATTTTCTCCTAAAGTATGATGTTTTAATTGTGGTTTATAATTTCGATTTATTTTCCACACCACCTCTGACGTTGAGGAAAAGCCTCCTGACTGTCTTGTTGTGCTCCTATTCAATTTCCACCACATTCCCTCCCTCCCTCCCTCCATCTTGCCTTTTCTCTCTTATCTCTGGCCTCTCCAACTTCCCTCCCTCGCTGTCTGCCTATCCCCCTTATCTCCATTACCTTTCCCTCCTCTCTCGCTGTCCGTTACTGTCAGTCTGTCAACATTATGTTTTTTCTTATGAATGTAATACTTTCCTTAAAGTATGATGTTTTATTTGTTCTTTATAATTTCGACTTTTTCTCCACATCACCTTTGAGGCAAAAGTCAAGGCACATTTTTTTTTTTTTATAGAGCTTTTCCCCAGGAGGCCTAATCAACAGCTTTTGAGGGAACAATTATAGGTCCTCTGTTTGCCTTCTCTTTTAAAAAATACTTATTTACGTTGTAAATAAGTTCTTTTTCTCTGCTGTGGAGCACACGAGAGTGAGTAGCAGGAGTAAGAGCATCCATCTCAGGTGGCGGCCAGTATGGAAATGACCTGGATTAACACGGTCACTCTACCCTTACAAGCATGGCAACGTTGGAAAGCAACGTTGCCAAGTGTTGTGGTATTTATAAAAAGTCATTGTTATTATTAGAAAAAAAGAGACATCTATAACATTATATAGCCTTATTAAAGAATTAAATATATATATACTGTACTTTAAATAAACTTCATTTAGAAGTAGTAAATAGCTGACATGAGACAGCGAGGTGTACACGTTTGGCAGAGAGGCGGCCGAGGAAATTCCCAGGAGAGACAACGCCTAAACGAGCTTCATAAAATAGACGGACCATAGTGCACCTACATAGTGATACTGAGATCCAACAAACACTTTCTGAGAATGGCCGCCCCATGCTTGAAAGTGCTAAGTCAGAAAGTATTTAGGTGATTTTGACTAAAGTCAATGGAAATGTAGTGGGCTATGAGTGCACATGATTTGCATATTATGAATGACCTTGACCTTGATCTCAAGGTCGCAGGCCAAAATCCGTAAATAATTTTGAGACATACCAGAAGTCCCTTAATGTTAGGTCTACAGTGATAATAAAAGTATTTTCAGAATCCTAAGAGTGCCTACTTTTTACAATTTCATAACATGACTTATGACATCTCAATATTTTTTTTAACGGTTTTTGGCGGTTTTTGGATCTACCATCAAAAGGTTGCTCAAAGTGCTAAAAATGCTAATTTTCTTCATTTAATATTAAAAATTCTACATCAAAACGTATTTCCAACTACCCATAGTATAACTCTTCTGTCAGATGTGAATGTCACACTTCACCTCTAAAGTCATTATCTAGGTCATCCTGATATTTTGTCTAGGTTGATGCACCATTTACCACAACCACTCTCACTGTTGTATATATTTCATAGACTACACCGTATATGATGTACAAGTGTGGATTTTTTTTTTATCATTCTAATGTGGAATGAGCCGTTTTCATCTAGAATGTAGAGTTCTTTGAATATTGCCTCAGTAATTTAAGAATTCAAGTTCTCTTTTTAGAGGAGTGGGGGGGAAGGAAGATCTGAGGACTGGCATTCCAACACCGTTCGAGATAGTGACTTGGAATTTTCAGGAATGATGTGTCTTGGTTGCAGACTTCTTTTGCCACACATACACACACACACACACACACACACACACACACAAACACACACACACACACACACACAAAGAAATAACTAGAGGCCTTCCCAAGGAGATAATCACACCAGCCACGAGCCGATACATAATCTAGCGCGACTCGAAATATGACCTTAACCTTGAGCTACTTTCACCATTTTCAGACTTGTAGATTTGCATCACTACTACACACCTTTAAAATTTCGTGATGATATCTTGGGCAGCTATGAAGCTATTGTGGTAAGACACACAGACGTTGACTTAATTTCATCAATTTCGAACTCTTGATCGATTTTTTCCCCTACTATACACCTGTAAATTGTTGTGATGATACCGTCAGCAGTTGCGAAGGTATTGTGCTGAAGGATACACAGACCCACAGACAGACAGACAAACTGAAAACAATACCAGCTTCGCTATGGTGACTGGTTAAAAAAAAATCCTAGCACCGCCAGTCTCATAATTTCGTCAATTATTGCTCACCTCACAGCAAAAATTTTTTGAACTATTGCATTGCAAATGTTCCAGTATGCAGTCGTCAACATGTACTTTAGTCTATTTGATTGACTTGTGCAGCTGAGATGTATGTGGCAAGTAGGATGTGTATGATACGCAGCTGCTGATTAGCCGCCAACGATGTCATTGAAGTAAATGCAAGCATGAATTGTAGTGCATCATGCGGACGTAGGTGTACACCATGGGTGGATATTATAGTGCAACATGCGGACGTAGGTGTACACCATGGGTGGATATTATAGTGCAACATGCGGACGTAGGTGTACACAGGGGTGGCTGCAGTACAACATGCGGACGTGGGTGTACACCGTGGGTGGATAATTTACTTCATACGTTGCTCGTCGTTTTATGAAACTTTATAATCAGCTTTAATTTTCTTTGATAACGGTAAACTTCTACAGCTAATTTTGACCTCTTTAGTTTTGGAAATTATTCCTTATTTAAACTGGCTGTTTGTATTGCAAGCAATTTACAGATAAAACTGCATGTGCTAAAATAAGAAGAGCTGTAGATTTACATCATCGGCGCCAATCACCAACCGCAAATTTAACACACCCTACTCGTTCCATGCTTCTCAACTGCACAGGTGAATCGTCGTTGTGCAATATTTGCCTCACAACAGGGGTTGGGCATGGGCAAACAAGAGAGCCCGTCAGAGTAAGTATTGAAAAATGATCCCCAATTAGAGTATAACACAGCAGGCAAGACTGGAGACAGACGAAAGGTGGCAAGGGCAGAAGGCAGGATGGTAAGGGCCGGCAAGCAGATGGTCGAATGAGGGCAGGGCAGGACGGGTGGAGCAGGGTAGAATGTGCGGCGCTGATGGAGGGGGCGCCAACGATGAGCTGCAGGTCGAACACTGCCCTGACACTGCCCTCAACCCCCTTGCCCCTGGTGGAAAGGGCTGGAGATGCTCCCCCAGCTCAGCAGCAGATGGACGCCGAAGGAGGTAGGCTTGGTCGCGGTCGTAGGGAGTGAAGGCCCTGGTCCAGGTGGTGGTGGAGGGAAGGTCATCGGCCATGGTCGTCTGGTGGAATGGCTAAGGAGCCTCGACCTCCTGGTCAGCAAGCCAAACCTCCTTGGTGCTGCAGGAGAGCTGGTCCTGCTCAGGGTTGTGGTGGAGGTGTCGACAAGGTGAGAGATGGGCTGCGAGTGAAAATCAAATAGACTTAGTGTACCGGGGTATTGATATTGAGATCCAACAAGCTCTTTGGGGATATTGGGGAAAATCAAAATGGCTGTCTCATTCCTGAAAGTGCTAAATCGAAAAGTATTTGGCCAATTTTGACCTAACTCGGTGTAAATGTAGTGGTTCATGAGCAAACATGATTTGCATAGTATGAGTGACCTTGACCTTGATTCCAAAGTCACAGGTCCAAATCCATAAATAAATTTGAGTCATACCAAAAGTCCCTTATTATTAGGTCTACAATAATAGAAGTATTTCCAGAATACTAAGGGTGTCGACTTTAAGATTTCATAACAGCAATTATGACAAATTAGTATTTTTTGACACATTTGACGATTTTTTTTTTTCTAAACCTAGATTCACACATATATAGATTTGGGTTAGAACAAAAATCATGGCACTTGTCTCTACATTTTCAATTTATGATGTAGTATTAATAGTGCACCATTTACCACAACCACTCTTAATGCTGTATTTATTTTAAAGACTGTAAACCATACCTGATGTAGAGTTTTTTTTTTTTTTCGTATAATCTAGAATGTGGCATTATCATCTGGAATGTGGAGTTCTTTGAGTATTGCTTCAGCAGTTTCAGAGCTATTATTATTATTATTATTATTATTATTATTACTATGAATATATAATGAATGAATTAAAGGATAAAAGCAAAGCCTGAACACTGACAGTAAAAAAAAAAAAATCTTTTCAACAAGTGTATACTATTAGGTTTGAAACGCAATATAATAAAAGCCGTCAACTGAGGAAACGGAGTCTGAGTGAGCATTTTCTATTTTTAACCAGTTGTGTCCGCGATGGACAAAGAATACAAGTAACTCTGGCAATGGAAATATCGAGAGACTAGAAGAGGCAATGAAATGTGTCGATAAACATATAATACAGTACATATCTGATGTTGGGGGAGGAGGTGAATGCCAAGTGACTTCAGAAGAACAACGTCCAGTGCAACAATGGCAAAAATGACGAAACATAAAGCAAAACCTAAGATAGTCTGTATGGTGAGTGTCTGAAAAAAAGGTCATTCGTTGTACTCTGGCACTGAGCTGAATGGGCAGTCTCCAAGGTTACAGAAAGCAGTTAGTTCGGCTCACCAAGTCTCGTAAAAGTATCTTGAAAAGCAATCTGATCATTCAAGAAAAAAACTACGGAATCATCCTGTGCAGGACTGTGAGGAGTAGAGTAGGGGATGCTGATTTCCAGAACCAATGAAGAAAAAAAAAATTCTATGACCTACGAGAAATGAACAGCTCATTTTCAAAAGTGGCAGACCGCCACCTTGTGTCAAATGGCGTTAATCGCACCACTATCTTCCCCTGGTATTTATCTTTCTGAGGAGAAACACAACCAGTTTTGCTGCTCCGAAGTTGGTCGAAAAACATCTTGCGAATTACAGCTGGGCCCTTCCGGGAGTTGACATTCGACATGCAAAGCTGGCTATGTCCAGCCAGGCCGGACATGATGGCGGCGTCCTCTGGGAGTCAGTGACTGCACCAAGAGGTTTATCTATGATGAGTATAATCTTCTGCTGGTATCCAGAGTTACAGGAATGAATGAGGACAAAATAATATATAGAATTTTTTTTTAATAAGGTTTTCAATAAATTTTTGGTGCTATGTTGTGATCTAAGTAACAATTCGAGAAAAGCATAGTCATTGGTTGCTCCGTTCAAAGTGCATGGTTGTTACATTGATTTAGTTGTTATGGCGCTCAAGTACAGTACTGTACATAGATTAACGTTCAGTTTTAAAAAACTTCCTAGCACTTACGGTTACTAAGATATAGCGCTATAACTTTTGTCATTATTTTTCTCATTTTTTCGGTTCATAGCCAGTTGTTACTAGGCTCCTCAGAAACAGTCGGACAAAAGTAAAGGCTATTATAGCGGCCGGATAAACAAAGGTTGGCATCATCATAATCTCAAAAGGGCATGGGTTAAAGTTGCTGACAGGCCAGAAGAAAGAACACTACTTCACTGAGATGACTTTCCTGAGGATTATGAAATCGTTAGGTGGCTGTGAGAATGTAAAGGAATGTCTTTATCATAGTACAAAAAAAATGAAAAAGGAAAAAGGTCTGATGGTTCCAAAATTTAGATTCGGTCAGATCCATCTTAGTGGAGGAGTGATCAGCAAAAGCTTAGAGCAGATAAACAGAAGAAATCCGTAGTAGTTCATGGTGCACTGTTCTCAGATTCACAGGAACAAATATAATCAAAAGAAAATAACGTGTACTGAAACTTTGTTAGCTGGTACACCGGAAACTCCACCTTCCTCCATCACCAACTTTGCATCCATCCCACATGCTCTTGTAGGTGTGTTTATTATGTATAAAATTAGTGAGTTTTAGCTTTTTTATGTTAGAGTATTGTCATTAATTTGTATTATTTTGTTTCGATGTGTCGTACGGACACGTTCGTGAGTTTTGTTTTGTGTCAGTGTACAATTTCTGACATGAACTGCACTCTGAGTTGGTGTGTGACTCCACAGTTCAAGCATGAACGATATCTCAGCCGATCAGAATCAGGACTGATAGACATAAGGTGAAAGGATGCTGGGAGTGACGACGGTTGTTAATGTATAACACTTTCATGCAACTTCAGTTTCTGCTTAGGTGGTACATGAGGGCGCCCGTCATCCACTCACCCAGTGCACTTCTGACTACAGGTACACTTTCATTGAGTTAAAAGGCATATGGTTTCCTGACACCCGGGAAACCATTTAGAACGCTGGCTGGTAATCTTATAAACAATCCCTGGGATAAAGGAGAAAAATATTGCCGCCGTACTCCCTGTACTCCCTGTGGACATAGGCAAAAGGAGCTAAAGAAAGTGGTGGTAGGAAATAACAGTCCCTCTCCTTTTATTTCCTGTTTTCTTGGAGAAATGCAGAGAACTTAGAACCTGGGTACTGTACTTACTCAAGAACCAGGACAAAATAGGCAGGACTGTATGACCATTTGGAAAGTGATATGGATGACTGAGGCATGTTAGTGGGTGGAAGTGGTGAATGCTTTTAAAAGTGCTAGGTATGCTCCGATGGCATTGTGGAAAAGGTGCAAAATAAAGTACGGGAAGTATATGAAGTGTTTAAGTTCAAGTACGTGTACTAGAGGATGATGTAAAGAAGTATTTGTTCCACTGATGAGTGATTAATGGTACATGTGAATGAACGATGAATGCATCATTTCAAGCGTAAGCACATCAAGTTCGAACCTGAGGTGGTGCAAGTTGGAAAGATTGTTGTATATCCACCCTTCAGTGATAGGAGTGAGTGCAGAAGTGACTGGTTCTAGGACGAGATGGATAAATTAACAGGACAGATGCCCAAGAGTTGTAGTGTCTTTATGACTGGTAGCATGAACAGGAGAGTTGACACTGGTCCTGTGAGTACTGTAATGAGTCATTATGGAGTACCAGGAGAGAACTATAATGGAAGGGAACTAATGATCTGGGTACAGGGAGAGCTATGCATCAGCCATTCATATTTTTAGGGAAAAATATACATGGTAGAGGAACTAGAGAGAACCTTGAAAGGATTCTGACGGATTATACTTTTGTAGATAAAGATGCTTAGAAGTGTCGTTGATAAAATGGCTTTGAGAGGTCAATGCGGAGCTCTATCTTATATGAATGGGATGCAAGGTGGTAGATATATATATAAAGAGGGGCAGTCGGTGAAAAACTGAAAGCTGAGAATTTGGGGAAACTAAGAACTGACAGTTCAGTACGAAGTCAAGGTAGAAGAGGAGTTAAAGTTAAAAAAAAAAATAAAAAATAAAGCAAATGGCCGTGGAAAACTTGTGAAATGCATACTGGAAGTGATTGGTTAGGAATGTTTAATGTGTGTGCTGTGTCGTGCAGTAAGAAGCTTTTAAGAAAGTTAAATGTTGGTGGGATGGATTTGAAAAGGAGAGAAAGAGAATGACGTGGTAAGACTGGATAGAACAAATGAGTTTAAAGAAGGAAAAAGAGACTACTCTGAGAGTAAAAATCTTGCAAAAAATAATAAGGACGACAATGGGGGTATATGATAACACTGGTCGACACAATGTAGAAAGTGTTATGGTTCTAGTATACTTTTAGATGATTCTAAGCAACAGGAACCTTTAAATTTCGAATATGATATCCAATTTTTGCCAGCTCGTCCAGTTTTCGAGAACCACTATACCATAGCAAAAACGGCTCGTGTGTTGGAAAATCCGACTCGACTCCAATCATAGAGACAGATATACCTTGTAAAGTTGCATTCAGCTAGTAATTGTGGCGGTCATATCAGTTTCAGTTAAGTACCTGAATCACAAGATACATAGCAACTCAAAGTGAATCAGCCACAGGCGAAAGTCGGGTAAAATTTTCCATCAAGCAGATGATTTTTTTTTTTTTTTTTTTTTTTGACACCAATGTATGCAATGGTAGTCTTATAATTGCTATAATTCCATTTCAGCTTTTCTTTACTGTTACAGTGCCTTGATCTGTGTTGGCAAGCAATGAAGCACTATAGCTGTATGACAGCATCAGACTCTTTCTGCTACACATGCGGGTTCATTACACCTGAAAGCCTGAAGAGATCAATTACAATGAATGTTAACAACTGCTTACAAACATTATTCAGATGTCCTGATGGTAATCATGACAAGAAGTGGGCACCCCATATTGCATGCAAGCTCGGTGTAAACCACATGAAACGGCCATCAAGTATGCCCTTCGCTGTACCAATGGTTTGACGAGAACCAAATGATCACTGTCCTGACTGCTACTTTTGCCTCGCTAACACCAAAGGGATTTCAATGAAAACTTGGTCCAAGCTTACATACCTACTCTAAGGCAAGCACCCCATGGCCCTGAGCTTCCAGTTCCAAATCCTCCATTAATTACCATAAGTGAATCAGAATCTAATGAGGAGGAGTGTTGCACGGATGCCAACTCTCAAGAAGATTTAGAGAGCAAGGAGCCACAGCTCATCAGTTAGTGAGAGCTGCATTACCTTATAAGAGATCTTAACTCCCCCAAGGAGAAAAATTATTTCCTTGGATTTCGACTCAAGCAATTGAACAAGCTACAAGGCGGAGTTTGTAACACCAACTTCCATCATGGACATGAAAAGCTCTCAATGTACTTCAGGATGGATGGCATGGTTTGTTACTGTTACGATGTTGCATCGTTAATGCAACACCTTTGTAAGTCTCGTCCTTATCAAAAGGGAAAATGGCGACTGTTCATAGTTTCTGGGAAGAATGCACTGAAGGCAGTCCTCCTTAATGGAAATGAGCTTCCTTCTGTTCCAATTGTGCATGCCCACGGAATGAATGAAAGTTATGAAACTACGAGTTTCATTCATCATTCATTCATTGCCAGACGCCATGTATCCCAGACGGGGTGGCCAAGGGCTTAGAGTTAATTGTTTTACAGGGAGGGGCACTAACCCTCCACCAACCCCACTTGACACGTATGGATGCCAACAGCATCTGGTGTTCCCAGGCGGTCACCCATCCAAGTACTAACCAGACCCAACGTACCGTGGGAAATATTTCCCCCCAGAGCGGTTGTGCTCTTTACCTTTTGAAATAGTTGTCCCTGTTGAAAGCAGAGGAAAACCCAGAGAGCGTTAATGACTAATTCCAGTGGCTTTTTAACCCAGAGATTGCGTTCTGGTTCTGTTGAGTACTTCTTATTGTTAGAAAATTAAATGCTACTGCGTTTAACCCTTGTGTACAACTATATTGTAAATAGGTGTAAATACTTAGGAATTTTTCATTGACCTAACTGCTCCTGCATGGGATGATGACATGTATCCTGACGAGAAAACGGAGGCAGGTTTAATACATATTCAGATAGATGAAATGAATATTTGGCTTTAGTTTATTTAAAACTAAGATTAAATCAAATTACATTTACCTTGTATATTTCGTGAAGTAATTCACTATATTTAGCTAATTGTAATTAATAAATACTTAGCATCTCTGAATCCTATGAGGGAAGAGAGACTTGCCATTTTTTCACTCTGTTCCTGAAGCTCATTCAAGCTGCACATTGTTTAATGTGCACCTAAGGATGTTTGGAAAGCCCCAGGCAACCCAACTGAGACCTCACTTCCATTGTCATCTGTTATTCCGACTCTATCTAGCTAAGTAACCTTTATGATTTGGACATACTGGGGGGCTAGCTAGGATATAAGGAGATAATTACTGATGAGTTAGAGTATTAACTCGTGGATTGCAACCCACAGCTCAGGCTGTGCTGTCCGTGCATCACTGCTAACTGCTACACCCCTTCGCAAACTTACGCATGACGTTATGCAAAGACAGAGAGAGAGATTTTTTTTTTTCTTTTCATCAGATGATGCCCTGGATGTTAGTTTATAATAAACAAAAACATTTTTTTTTTCGATATTTCACTACTCCCTTATGTAAACTGATGCATGGTCCTATGTAAAGACAGAGAGAGTTTTTTTCTTTTGTTTTTTTTCACCAAATGATACCCTGGATGTTTATCTTCAAGTTTATTATAAACAAAAGCTAAAAAATGAATCTTTTTTCTTCACTTTTTGCACACCATGGGGTAGGATAAAAATAGGTAATTGTGCAATCCATAGGTTAATTATACCCTAAATTCCTAGGAGACGTCTATTAATTAGTATTGGTCGTGTTTAGACTAACACTTGTCAGAGAAAAGAGTGTATAAAATTTCTGACATTTTGGTGCCCTGAGTGAGGAAACAGATGTGTGCTGTGGCATTAAACGAGTTCAAGGTCAGGTTGTGGGACATAGCTTACTTCCGCATTCTGTAGAGGTAGCGGACATGGAAATACATAGCTACAGGGCTCCTGGGGGAAGGGCTAGTTCCTTTTCTGATGGTGGGTGGCTAAATGCCTTGTTGGACTGGGAGCATAATCGTAATATCCTTTTCCTAGGAGGAAATGATATTTATGAAGACGTAGAAGTTAATGAAATTGTTGAAAACATTTTGGCCGTGGTAGAAGCCATTGAAGGTTCAGATAAATCCTTGGTAACCATAACCCTTCTTGAGCCTAGAAACCTGCCATATGGTTCACTAGTTTATTATGGTATGTATGAATTAGTTAGCAGGGCCATAAATAGGAAGTTGCAGACGATACGTAAGGGAAAGGATTTTATCCACTTTAATGCATAACCCTTCCAGGCAACTCTACAGGCAAATGGTGTACATTGGGATCACAATGGCAGAGATGTGGTTGTGGCAAAATTTATAAATTACATTGAACAAAAGAACAATTCTACACTGTACAGGCTATGGGTGGTCCAATGATATATTAAGATACCAACTGGTTCTGATCTCAGGGAAATTTAGTATATTTCGGAAAATGAGTGTTGGGATGAAGACAACCCAAGCGGTATAACAACCTAGGGAGATATGTTTAATACAGTAAACCCCATTCCTACACATCAAATTGTAAAATGATTAATAGCTACTGAGCTCAGGTAAATCTATATTTAGAAAATTGAAATTTAAACAATGGTAATTCATGTCAATTATTAATCAGTCAAAATGTGTATTTCCTTGTTACAGAGGTCAGCCAGTTGTAAGGCAGGATAGAAATTAAGTGGCCTTTTGAACATACTAAAAGACGGATGGACTAAGTATAAAGAAAGCTACGTTAATTTAGAAGCAGCAATAGTGAAAGAAGATGATAAAGATATTTTGGAGTCAGAGACTACCAAATTTGAAATTAATTAGAGGAATATATAACAATTGTGATGCCGTTTCAGTCAAAACTGGCTAATATTATCGCCGAAACACAAGCTGTGGAACAGCGGAGTAAAGCTGCACTACCACAAATTAAGCTTCCAGAGTTTCATGGGTAGCAAAATTGGAAATACTTTTGGGATCAGTCTAAATTCTTAGTCCATGACACAACAGATCTCCCCAATGTGAGTAAACTCTCCTATCTGTTGGGACAGGTCAAGAGGATTTCTTAGAAGTTGATAAAGGAATTATCTGTTGAAGAAAACAATTATGGGGTGGCTTTGGCTTTCCTTAGACAGAATTATGAAGACAGGGAGCAGGTCAATACCCAATTACTGAAGGCTCTAATTGAATTACCCATACCTAAACATGATTTTGATTCCTTGTAAAATTTTCAGATTGCGGTGAGTTGTAATTTAACTCGCTGCATCCCAGCAGATTTTTCACCACTGACCCCCTCCCTCTGGCAGATTTTGGATTTATTTTTTTGCTCAAACCTCCGCTTTTTATGAGAAACAACGGCAATTCATAGAAAAAGTGCTCAACTGAGCTTAGAAGTGGTCTTAACAGGTGACCCTCTGAACACTGGTACCGTGTACTCTGGAGGCGCGCTGCTGCTGTCACGTTTTCTGTGGTAGGGGTAAGTATTGGAAATCACTCAGAACAGTTAATAATTTGGTACAAATTTACGGGTAGTCCAAGAATATATTGGTTTTCACAAAAATATAGGCGATATAAGCTTTGTTCCATTCACCGATCACGGAAAAATCACCAAATTCTCGCACATATTACTCACTATGACTGTTGTTTAACCCGCGCCGTCCCAGCGACGTGAATTAACGTCCGCACATGATGTGCACTCATGTCCCGGCGACGTGAATTAATACGGCAACATTGCAAGTTGCATAATTTTCACATTTTTCAAAAATCGCGCCTGATTTCTGTTTCGCCCACCTACGCAAGCCTCACCAACTCCCCGCCAGGCGGATAATCCCCTAGACCCAGATTAACCTCACCAGACCCCTTGATCCTCCACTTACCTCTCAGCAGTCACCCAGGTCAGATATGGTGCGTCGTGGGCTGTCAGAGGAGGAGATACAAGTCGCTCTGGATACCTTTACAGGAGATAGTGATTCCCCAATGGACGATGACACCCTCGATGTCGATTATGTGCAGCCTGAGGAGGTAACCAGCAGCAGTGATGAGGAGGTCCCTTCCCCAAGGAATGTCAAATATATTACATATAGGAGGGCAGGGGACGGCCAGCCTGCACCACATGCTGCATCTAGGCAGCAACACCTACCATCAGATGAGGACGAGGACGAGGAAGCAGTACATGGTGGCGTATTTTCCTGGCTGGGGAAGGAAAAGATATTACCACGTGGGACTGGGACAGACGGCACATCGCGACTGTTCCACAGGTATGTTCCTTTTATGTGTTCTGTGGCAGGAAGTAGTGGTGTGGGGATGGTTAGGCAGTAGAAAATGAAAGTGTTGGGGTGGGAGAGCTCAAACAGATTCGTGAAAGCGAGAGTGGTGTGGGGGAGGCAACACGTCAACGTGGTGTTCATGTCAGGCGTAGTGTGAGTTAGCAGAAGGTGAAAGCACTTGTCTAACATGTAAATGGGTAATGTGTTATATTCGAAGTATTATAAAAGGTGAATAATTAGATTTTGAGTTGAAAAAATAATGACGGTACCTGAAGTCACGTTGTAGCGCTATTGCTATGCTCATTCTTTTCGTAAAGCATATACATCTATAAAAGCAATTGTATAGTTACTGTAAAGTTCGTATGTAAGTTGAAAAATAGTCCAAGTTGAAAGTCATACGACATACATTCAGTAAGTAAATAAGCGCTAGGAAGAATTCTGTTCACGGTGTAAGATGAGTGGAAAATTCCCCAGTGGCTCCTAATTTAGCCACCAATTATGGGATAAGCTGTCTCCCAGTGGACCACCATCCCACCCCTCTCTCTCTCTCTCTCTCTCTCTCTCTATAACATATAGAGGGGTAATATGTTATATTGGAAGTATTATAAAAGGTGAATAATTAGATTTCGAGTGACCTGAACTCACGTGGTTACGCTATTGCTATGCTCATTCTTTTCGTAAAGCATGTACATCTATAAAAGCAATTGTATAACATGTAAAGGAGTAATATGTTATATTGGAAGTATTATAAAAGGTGACCTGAACTCACCTGGTTACGCTATTGCTATGCTCATTCTTTTCGTAAAGCATGTACATCTATAAAAGCAATTGTATAGTTACTGTAAAGTTGGTATGTAAGTTGAAAAATAGTCTAAGTTGAAAGTCACAGAACATAGTCAGTAGGTAAATAAGCGCTAGGAAGAATTTTGTTCACGGTGTAAGAGGAGTGGGAAATTCCCCAAGGGCTCTAAATTTAGCCACCTATTATGGGATAAGCTGTCTCCCAGTGTACCACCATCCCACCTCACTCTCTCTCTCTCTCTCTCTCTCTCTCTCTGTATATATATATATATATATATATATATATATATATATATATTTTTATAAGGCTTAGTGTAAATCGTGTACTACTGTGAAAGCAAATGTCTGACATGGAAAAGGCCAGAATGTAATGTGAGAAGTACTATAAAGGGGGAGAAAATAAATTCAGAGGTGAAAAAATAATGACATGATTTACCTACGTAAATTAGCGCTACTTCTTTGCTAATTCTTTTCATAAAGCATGTATTTCTGTAAAAGCAATTGTCTAACATGTAAATGGGTAATATGTTATGTTATAAGTAATCAAAAAGATGAAAAAATAGAATCTGAGTTGAAAATCATGAAAGACCAAGTTGTCACTTGGTAAATAAGCGCTATTCTTATGCTAATTCTTTTCGTACAGCAAGTACATCTATAAAACTAATTGTATAACATGTAAGTGGGTTATATATTATAAGTAATCTAAAAGGTGAAAAAATAGAATCTGAGTTGAAAAAACATGACATAAAATGATCTCACTTGGTAAATAAGCGCTACTTTTATGCTAATTCTTGTCATAATGCCTCAAAATATGTACAAACAATTATGTAAAGTTGAAAAAGGTATGATGTAATTGTGGAAGTAATATGGAACATGAAAAAATACAATAGCTGATGAAATAATGATGTTTGCTACCATCGGTGACATAATCGACTGATTTCGCTAGGGTCGCACAATGGTACATACCATATTTCTCATTTTTTTCTGTAAAAAACCCAATATACTCGTGGTATACATATTTCCAACATATGAATACATGATAATAAACGTATACTGCATCAGTTCAGAGTATCCGTGCCACCATAGAAAACGTACGGCGAAAAGACTACTCATAGAGCATGGCAGTACCTGTCAAACTTACGTGCTCCAGGTAAGCCATTTCTGGACGCAAGGGACACCTTTTTTTGTGATTTTACTTAGTTTCTGACCAAAAGCGAATGTTTGAGCAAAAAAAAAAAAATGGTCCAAAAAAGCCGGGACTGGGGCGGACCAAAGCTCAAAAAACGTCGGGATTGGGCGGGTTAAACTTACATTCTATTTTTCATCTAACATAATACTTTTCCACTGACATTATACCAGTTTCCACCATATATGACGGTTCTCACACATTTACAGGCCTTACTATCATAGTGAGCATCATATTATTGCATATTTACAGGTCTTACTATTAGAGTGAGTGTCATATTATCGCAAACACAAACAGTATCTGTAATGGTCTAAGGTGGGGTACTGTTTGAAACATGGCCCAATGCACAATCCAATGTTGCATTCCACACACTCGTACGTCGTGTCTTTTCTGAGTGGTTGCTCTCACTTTTGCTTGGCTGCATACGTGACCGCAGCGCTGGGGTCTAGGACGGATCGGTTGAGGAGGGATGGTAGTGGGGAAGTGGCGTCTTGAGAGGCATAGGGGAATCTGGGCGGCAGTGGCAGGGTCAGGTGAGATGGTGTGGCCAGTTCTCTGCATATTTTGCAATGATTTCCTGAGACAGCTCCCTCACAAACCCCTTGAAGGTCTCTGAGGCTCCTGTAGTAAAGGCATGGAGGTAGCGAGCGTTGAGGACCGCGATGCCAAGCAAGTGGAAAAAATAGCTTTTTGTACTACTTCATGGTGGTCCTGGCACAATCCACACTGGAAATCATCGGGTCAGACTGGTCAACTTGCCTCATGTTGACACTGTAGTCCAGTACCAACTCCGATTTTCAAACGTGGAGCCTCCTTTTGCTCTGGTAATCCATAGAGTCGGTGCAGTGCATCAGGGGGCAGTATACCATCGACATGAGGAAAACTTCCCTGTTGTGGTTCCCTACAGTGGCAGGGATGTTATTCGCCTTGAAAAAAAACACCTCATTCTTGTCAAGTTTCCTCCCAACCATGACCAAATGCCAACAGTTTTTCTTGACTGCCACAGACTCCGGTATCGTGAAGGTGGAGGTACTGAGCGAGAAGGGGGCTGGTGTACTAGTTGTCTAGTCACAAGACGTGACCACGATGAAGGTACTCCTCTATCTTTCTCCTCACCACGGCCCCAGAGAGTCCAATACTTCAATCTTCTGTTATGTCTGTTTGTGCATCGGTGTACAAGACTATGTCTTGCACATAACCAGTTATACAGTCACATATAACGAAGATCTTGAACCCAAAACGGTGTCTCTTGCTGGGAATGTACTGCCGAAAAGAAATATTGCCTCTCCACATGAGACTCTCATCTATGACAAGGTCTCTGTAAGGATAGAGGGATGAGCGGAACTTTTCCTGCAGGTGATCGAATACTATCCTTATTCTCTTCATTCTATCAGTGTTATTAGCATTAGCAGTGTCGTCATCATCGTAAAAGTGGAGGCAGCTCAGAATTTGTTGGAATCTATTACAACCCATTACCTTCCCAAAGAAAGGTGTGCTGGTCATTGGGTCCATAGACCAGCATCCCAGAATATGTCTTTTCTGTACAACAACCATCAAGAGAACCAGGGCAAAAAAGATGAACATCTCACCTGTGGTAACTGGGTAGTCATATTGTTGGAAGTGCCTGCTTGTTGTTCCATCACGCTCGTTTTCACGGCGCTGGCTGCTAGCGAATGTGTTTATTTGCCCCACAATCCACTCCGCAAACTCCTCGCTAAAGTATAGGTGGAAGAAATCCACCTTGGAGGAGCCTGCATGGTGTCCAGGAGCCATGCAGCCAGAGTGCCACTCTTCTGTGAATTGGTGAATGATAGGCATGAGGTCATTCCCATCTTTGCAGTCCCATGACACACCA
Source organism: Coenobita brevimanus (assembly GCF_032717465.1). Classification (NCBI taxonomy): domain Eukaryota; kingdom Metazoa; phylum Arthropoda; class Malacostraca; order Decapoda; family Coenobitidae; genus Coenobita; species Coenobita brevimanus. Next base: position 37,395,904 of record NC_136967.1, read on the forward strand.
ACGTCTTCATACTCGTCAACATCATCACCTTCATCTGGGCATGGAGGAGAGGGTGGTGGGGGTGGTTGAGGAGGTGGAGAGCAGCGCTCTTCCCCACTCGCGCTCCTCTTCCCTCTCCCTTTTCCCTTACCCTTTCCCTTCCCTTTCCTTCCTTTCCCCACATGATGGGTCTATGGAAAGGAAGCACAGGAATCTTGCACAAAGAAAGAGTGCTAGGGTGTGGCTGTTCCTCACCTGCCCACTGCCCAGGTGACCACGTGCTCACCTGGGAGCTGTCTCCCTGCCACCACCACTTTCCCTTTCACTACTCATGCCCACCACCACTCACGCCTTGCCCAAACAAAGCACAAGCCCCATACCTTATTTTCCTCCTTGCCGCCCCTTCAGCTCCCCACAGCAAAATCCTTTCCCTCCCCAACCGCGAGGTAACACCACGTCCTACGACTCCATCCTCTTTCTCGTCCTTGTCCTCTTCAGACCCTTCGTCTAAGGGCTGGAGAGAGGTGCATGCATGTGGTTGAGGTCCAGGCTGGCCTTCCCTTGCCTTACTGTACTACGTAACATACCACATTTCCTTGGCAACAGTACCTTCTCATCACTGCTGCTAGTCCTTGTCCTCCACATCATCATCGATTGGGGAATCACTGCCGCCTGTGAAGGCATCAAGGGTGGATTGAATTTCGTCATCAGAGAGACCTCGGCATGCCATGTCTGTACCAGGTCACTGCAAACAGGTGACTGACCAAGACAGTGGCGTGTGGGGGTCACGTGCGGTTGGGGAGTGTCCCCGCCTGGTGGCGGATAGAGGAAGGTGTCCTGCGTATACGTACCAAAAAATCACGTGGGAAATTTCAAAAATTTGCAAATAACGGACTTCGCAGTTGCAAAACGTATGGGTATGTTGACGGGACTGAGCATGATAAAATGTTGCAATGTACCTACACGTTAACAGGACATGGCAGGTTACACCCTCCATGGTTGTAGGTCTGGAATATAATTTCCGCCCCAGGCTGATGTCAGGGCCATTTTCTGATGTTTTGAAAATTGATTTTTTTTCCTTGCCATATGGAAGAAGTTCCAATGCACCTGGCAGTGCAAATTTCAGCTTTCTAGACCCATCCTGTGGCGTGCAATCGAATGTGGAAGATGCATAAATTTAGGCAGCTGATACTAGTCACACTTAGGTATTACAGTGACACAACATCGCACCTTTTTTTTTAAACCAAAATACATTGTCATTGGTGCTGAAAAGGTGTGAATTAACTAGATATGCATATCTTGTAGTTTTTCAGTACATAATATGTAAGGTTTTAATTTTTAAAAATTATATTATGAATTTATTTTGCATTTTTCAGTGTTTATTGTGTTTATGGTAGTATCGACTTATTTTTGCTGTCCGTGTGGTGGAGTTTGTTGAAAAGGGAGGCGAGAGTTTCTGCTTCCAGACCAAAATGAGATAAACATCATCTCTTGAGTGTATACAGTAGGCTGGACAGCGAGGGTTGAAATGCGAGACAACCTGCCATTCGCACCTCACACAAGCTAATTAGCAGGAAGGGAAGGGAGGCTTTTTAATCCACGAAAGCATCACGTGAACACAGAAACCTTGCCTGTTATACTTGTAAAAGGCAAAAAATATGTAAAATGATTCGAAACAGTACAACAAACCTGAGCAAATAGTTAAAGATACCAAACAAAAATTATTTTTTCTTTTATTTTAGCATATTTTTTGTTTAAGCATGTGTTTACTTATAATCATTAATAGGGTGGTTGTGTGTGTTTTGCAACGGGGGAGAAAATGGTATTTACTGTCTGGGTTGAGATAATGGGTGTAGTTTGCTTGTTTAGGTATGGTCACAGGCGAAAAAAATGAAAATCCACTCGTCACAGCAACAGGCTCTGAACTGCTTGATGGGATGTACGGAGGTGTAGGTTAATCTGAAGACGTTCAGAACGTTCATTCACTTCCCAAAAATGTTCGTCACTCAAACGATGCCAGCAGCCATTTATCGGCTAAATGTCATTCGACACCGGCGGCCACGGAGGGGTGAAAGGCTTTAGGTACTATGGTGTACAAAAGTCCGGTCCCTCTGCCAGCCACTCTCCGACAGAATGAATCACACGAGAATTAGATACGAAACGAGAAAATTTCTCTATAGATGGACAGATGGCGCACATGTAGCTGATGTGCGGGGGAGGGCAAGAGGTGTAAAGAGAGGAAGGTGTGGGGGCCATGAGATTCGTATCCTCTAGTCGTACTGATAACGTTGTAGATGTAGTAGATTAGAAAAGACTGGTATTACTATGAATAATTAATGTTATTTTAGATAAACATCAGTGCACTTCTTACATCATATGACTTCAATTCATGTTTGGAAGAGGTAGCCTTAGTTGAAGAATGATATTTTGATGAAGCCTCGACTACCAAGGATCGCACTACCAATAACAGGACCAAGGTGAAATATTGCTCACATGCTATCCCGGTGGCACATTCAGTCATCAGCATCAGCAGAGGTCTAAGTTATTCACTGGAATTCCTTTGTTGAATTACTTTGGAACTTCCTTTTCCCCAGCATATAATTATTATTCATGAAGCTCCATGAACAGTCAGGATTTTATAGTATCGGGTCAAATTGTTGGGTGTGTAGCAAAGAAGCTGCATTCCACAACCTAAGCGAGAAGATATGGGACGGAATTTGTTGCATTATTACGGTGGTAGTAAATGTTAACAATCGTTCCATCCAGACTTTATTTGTAAATTCTAAGATTTTGACTGTTAGTCGCACAATTACAACGATTCAGATTCATTTCACGCACCTGTTCCAGTGGCTACCTCACCCATTTTTTGACTTTGCTGTGATTTCAGATCTATGGAAATTTAACATTGACCTGTAATGGCCCAAAAGTTGATTCTGCAAAGAAGTTTGATTTTCATATCGCCGGACTCAGTCTGACCTCCTTCTCTTGTCTCCCTGTTACTATCCGTTAAGGGAAGACTATCTTTTTGGTGAATTGGAGAACCACTTATTCCTCCAAACTATTCCAGGAAACAGATGGCCTCAGTGTTACTACTAGGGGATCTGTTTCGTGGAATAGTTTAGAGAATTAGTAGGTCTTTAATATACCAAAATTATAGTCTCCCCTTAAATTATATATGGACGTGAATCATAATAAAAGAGGGGTCTTTCTCGACTTCCAGAATTAGGCAAGAGTTACAATACACTTTAGTAGTTGCCGGCACACTCACCACAACAGTTTCGTCGTTATATCCATGAAATATACCGGGATAGTGTAGATTAAGTATACTATTATTACTCTCTTATACTGTGTGTAGAGATAACGGGTGTAGAGACAAGGGGTGAACAAATGGTGTGTTGATGAGTGACGACTTGCTGAAGACAGAAAAATGGAGACAGATGTGAGTCGGACCGTGTGACAATCATTAACCCGTCGCGTCCTGGAGACGTGAATTCACGTCCTCAGATGATGTGCACTCATATCCCGGACACATGAATTAATGCGGCAACATTGCAAGGTCCCTAATTTGCACAATTTTCAATTTTTGCGAGTGATTTCTTGAGTGGTTTTTGGCACGTATACACGGGACACCTTCCTCTATTCCTCTACAAGATGCCAAGCAGGGACAATGCCTTACACCGCATAACCTTTCCCCCTTCCCTGCACGCCATTGTCTCGGCAATTCACCTGTTACCAGTGACCTGGCCAATAAAGACATTCAGGGCCAGAGTGATTCCCCAATCGATGACAATGTGGAGGACAAAGTTTACATAGCATTAGAGGAAGAAACAGTCACAAATGATGATCAGATAATGTGGGAAGAAAAGGGTCATGAATGGTGATGAGTTAGTGAGTGAAACAATGCTTATAATGCCTATATTACTGTTTGAAAACCAATATACTCTTGTACTACATATAAATTCGTACCAAGTAAATAAATAAATACTGTTTATGAGTGGATAAAATAGTTACCCTCCCATAGAACTCGTTTTCTTTGGTGCCAGCCTGTTAGAAGACCCAGTCAGGTAAGGAGGTACTCGTACCTAGATCGAATATTTTAAACCTCAGGTGAGCGATTTCACTATGAATTTTCGATGTTTCTCACCAAAAGCTGATGTTTGAGCCAAAAAAAAAAAAAAAGAAGTCCAAAAATGTCAGGACTGTGGCGTACCACTGCCCAGAAAACGTCGGGATGGGGCGGGTTAAGTATACTATTATTACTCTCTTATACTGTGTGTAGAGATAACACGTGTAGAGACAAGGGGTGAACAAATGGTGTGTTGATGAGTGATGACTTGCTGAAGACAGAAACTTGGAGACAGATGTGAGTCGGCCCGTGTGACAGTCATTAAATAAGAGTTAGTAAGGTTTACATGCCTGCACTAGGAGTGGCGGAGAGAAGCTAGGGCAAGAGGGAAATTAGGAGGTGATGACAGTGGGTTGTGAAGAACAGAAAACCTATACACTGTATATTCGTGGGGTAGCGATTAGTGGTTGATATGTATTGATTTTTTTTTTTTTAACAAAATCTTTTAGTGTAATGTTTCTTAAAAAGTGACAAAAACAAAATAAACCAACATTTAGCAACAACTTGCCCAAAACAAGGAAACTGATGGTAAGGCCTTCCCGTTTCTGGACGCCCCTTTTAATTATGCTAAAGACTAACGGTAGGTTAGGGTGGTAAGTGGGGACAAGGAATAATGATAAAGGAGTTTTTGGTTTTATTGATGAGGTGTTTATTGTTCTTAAGGAATTTTGAACATTGGAACTATGTGGATGCTGCGATGAATACTTTTACAACTTGATTGATGGAGGCCTTATATAGTTGTAAAGAATTTCAAAATTATGGGACCATTCCATTTAACCCCTTTATTAATGTAGACCTTTTATGGAGATATTTTACTTTGCTAGTATTATTCAATGTTGTTAATGAAGACATTCGCAGCCACATTGACAGTTTCACTGGACAATGCAGGCCATGGACGGAGGCGCTTGTTGATATCTTGCTCACTTTCCACCAACTAATGAACTGTGATATTATAGATATGGCTACAGGACAGGCAAATGCACCAGAGGTTATTGCTGAGCGAGGCCGAGTAATCGGGATGTGGGAGGCTGGAAATACAATAAGCAACATAGCTCAAGAAATGGGGCGGAGCACTAAATTTGTAAGAATATGGATCCATAGACAGGAGGAGGAAGGTTCCCTGCAAACAGGACGTCGAAGTGGAAGACCACGCATAACATCTGCAGTAGAGGATGCCTTAATTGTAGAAGCTGCGCTCTAGCATCCCATGGGGACATCTGTTCAACACACAAGGAATTTAGGATTAAATTGCCATCATGTCATGATGAAACGCAGACTCCACGAAGCCAACATCCACTGCCGAATCCCTGCGCACAATGTGTGGCTTACACCTGCTCAGAAGGAATGTCGCCTCGGCTTTGCTCTTGAGCACCTTCCATATGATCTTGATTATTGGAGACACATCATATTTACAGATGAGAAAGTATTCAAGTCTGTTGAAGCACGAGCGAGGCACTGTTGGCGGCCCCCTAATGCACGCTACCAGGAGAAACACATAAAACATCGTGCAGTGTCTGGTCGAGTGGCAGTGTCTTATTGGGGTTGGATGTGGGCACATGGACCAGGCGAACTGGTGAAAATCAATGGCCGTTTGACAGGGGAACAATATATAGACATTCTGGAAAACGTTTTGCTTCCAACAGTAAGGGCTATGGCGATTCCTGCCCCTGACACCATTAAGTTGGTGCATGACAAAAGTCCCATTCACACCAGCAATGTAGTGAAACACTATCTCCAGGATCATCCTGAGATTCAGGTCCTCGACTGGCCATCAAAAGGGTGCGACATCAACCCAATCAAACATGTATGGGCGATGATGTGTCGGGAGTGGGATGTTGGGGAGCACCGAACTCAAAGAGCCATTGAAGGTAAAGTTCAAGAAGCGTGGGAGAGTATCTGGCGACGACCAGATGTGTGCATGAAATTGGTAGATTCTATCCCGAAACGCCTCGAAGAAGTCGTGGACGCAGAAGGAGGCTGGACTCACTATTAAGGTGTTGTTGTTGAAATACCCCAGTCAGTCTGGCCGACTTGACCCATCTACCACCGGCATGCAAGCATCCCTGTTGGCAGACAGCACCCCACAACAGCAAGGTGCAGGAAAAACTGTGCAGGTTTGGTTCCTGGGTGGAAGCTGCACTTGCATCAACCACCCAGTTAATTGGGGCACCTCGGTGGGCTACACATCACCCCTGGTTATATGGTTACCACCCAGTGTTGTAAATAGTTTCCTGGGTTGCACGAAACCATTAGGCTTGTCACTCAGTGTAGGGTCACCCAAACTATTAAGGTGTATAATTCAGTACTGTATTGTATACTCTACGACATGAAATAAAGCCTTCATTACTCATTTCCCGTTTATTTAACAAATAGTTTTCAGTGTGGGGCAAGAACCTTATTCTATTCGAAGCATAAATAAGGGACTAATCATAAAATAAAACCCTGTCAGGGAATGTGTAAAATATACATATGTGTTGTATGGTTGCAATTAAGAGATTTTAAAATTATTGCATAAAATAGCCTGAGGTTAGTCATTAAAGTAAGTGGGATGTTAAATACAAATTTAATTATAATGGCAAACTTTTGGTTCGATGCCTGTTTTCCGTAATAGTGGTTGAAAATGAGTGCCAACAGCTTGTGGGTGTTAAGTGTAAATTACCTATTACATAAATAAACACTTTGCAAATTATACTAACTGAAACCTTTACATTTATACAGGGGATAAGCCTACTTTCCATTCCTTAAACAGTGTGCTCTGATGCAATAACTCTATGTGCATTGTTGGAGCGTCCCATGTTTACATGGAGTTATTCACTAACGTGACCAATCACACACCTTGGTGCTTCATTGGCGGCCTCATCATACAGGTCAGCTAAACTTTGTAAGGAGAAAATAGTTGGGATATCGATGCCTAATTTCAGTAAAGGACGGAAGTTGTGGATGGAAAGTGAACCACATGATACTGTGAATTACGTAACTGAATAAAAATAATGCATATTCAGTTCATACTCAAGGCTTATGCAGCAGTAATTTTTTGGATGCATACGTTTCCCAATCAATGTAATACACCAGAGACGGAGAAAGGTATGTATACACACTGGCAAGGTTTAACCACAAACGCAGCTACTATCACAGTTACGGTATTGCTCTTTTTCTTTACTATTCTTATCATCAGCTTATCACCACAGCGAATATCGCTACGATAATGTATCACCAGCTCCCTCCCTCGTAATCGACGCTGAGAAACTGCTCTTGCCCGGGTTAGGCATATTTTGCCTCTACATTGTCTCCTGGTCTTTTCACCCCTTCAGCAAATTTTTGTTCTCGTTTCTAGTCCCTCCTGACTATGACTTTTCGCTTTTTCCAGTGTCACAGTTATTCCGGGCTTGTTGCTGCAGGATCTTCATTCATTCATTCATTCTAGCTGCACAGTGCGCCATCTGTTGGTCCGTTAAAGAAGTTTCTTCAGTTGCTTCGTTATTCGAACCTCAAGTGATTCAGTCGGAGAGCGGCTGGCAGAGGGACCGGACTTTTGTGCACCATAGTACTCCCGAAGATGTTAAAGCAGCAGATTGGGTACTTTCTAGAATTGTGTCCTTAAGCTTCTACCAAGAACCAAGGATGCCTTGTATGGTACCAAAAGGATTATTTCTCCTGCGAGGAGATTGAGGAGGGCTTAATGCATTTGCAAGGAACCGTAAAGCCTGCTAGTAGTAAACAGAAGGCTGAAATAAGGAAAAGAACCACTAACCAACTAACTGGGAAACCTAAGTCAGGGATGGCAAAACCGGTACCTAAAGAAGAGATTGGTACTTTTCTTAGCTCCTTAAAATCTGAGGAGAAGGCATTAAGGACAAGGAATGGACAAGCTGATGAAAATAAGGAGGTAAAAATTTCCATGGTAAAGGACAGGAAGGTCTGTGTGTTTTGTAGCGAGAAACATTCCAATGTATCTTGTCAATATTATCCTGCTTACACTTCTAGAATAGTGAGGCTGCGGGAATTGAGGTGTTGTATGATTTGCATGCATTCCGGACATACTTCCGCGGACTGTACAAGCAAACTAAATCTTTGTTTCAAGTGCAAAAGAGATAATCATCACAGTGCTTTGTGCCCAAGGTTGATCATGTATGAGGTTCCTAAAACCGCAAGTGTCAATATGACGGTGTCAATATGACTCCAGTAACAGTGCCAGCTGCAGTTCCAATTAGAGATGTGAAGGTAATGATAGAAAATAGAAACATATTAGCGTGTAGTCTTTTTGATACAGGTGCACAGAAAACTTTCATTTCTGCAGACATTGTAGAGAAATTAAAGTTACCTATTATTGGCAAAGCAAATCTAGCCATTACAGGGTTCTTAATTACTAAGGAAGCACAGTCCTTTGATTTAGTTAGACCTTTAATACAACTTGGCAAATATACAGTCGATGCCGTATAACAGCAGCTATACTGGACAAGTATACAGTATATATATAAAAGGACTGAAGATATCCTCTGATCAAAGGTTTTTCTTCTCATTAACTCTCCTCCTCTTACTGTCCCCCTTCAACCTCTGTCTCTTCGCCGCACTGTTGCATCTTTATCTCTTTTCTATCGCTACTTTAATGGTCACTGCTCCTCTGAACTGTCTGCTTGCATTCCTCCACCTCTGCGACGGGCGCATAGCACCTGTCTGGCAGCAAACTCTCATCCCTTTTCTGTCCAACTCTCTAATGCAAGAGTTAACCGTTACTCCCAGTCTTTCATTTATGCAACAGGTCAGCTCTGGAACTGTCTCCCTCTGTCTGTATTTCCTGCTGCCTATGATCTCCAGTCTTTCAAACGCAGTGTGTCCAGGCATCTCAAAATGATTGGATCTTGAATTTGGCTCTCTATTGTATTTTGCTTTTCTCTTGGAGGGAACTGTAACTGCAGGCTCATGGCCTTTGGTTCCTTCTTCCTCGCATAAAAAAAAAAAAATCTGCAGAGCTCAGGGATAAGGTTGGCAAAACAGAATGTGAAATCAGATATCGTAGGTCTGATAAAAATGATAAGTGGTTCAGATTATTGTGGATGATTCCTACATAGGACTTTCAAGAAGAGTAAAGTACAGTTAGTTGTTCAAGAGTTCAGGAGGTAACCTTATTATGGGCCAGTTACCTTTTCCAAAGCAAGCCAGAGGAGAGGCCAAATTGGTAGACTCAGTCTTTGTTACCCCCAAATAGTCACTGATGGTAGCTAGAATAGGTGCAGAATTAGAACCTACTCAGATAAATGACATGCTGAATGAAAAAATTGAACCTGTACACAAATTGTGGGACCTAGACAGTGTAGGAATACACTCTGGTGAACCATCTCCTGAAGATACAGTAACTTTGGATTTGTATAACTAGTCTGTGGAATTTAGAGATGGGAAGTATTGGGTAAGATTACCATGGAAACTAAACCATTCGGAGTTACCAACAAATTACCAGGCAGATAAGGCTCAGTTAAATTCTCTTCTAAGAAAGTTGAGAGACAAACCAGAACATCAAACCATATATGACAATATTATAAAAGATCAATTGAAAAATAAATTTATAGAGGAGGTAGAATTTCCTGTTAACCATAAAGAAGGACATTATTTACCACATCATGTTGTAAGCAAGGATTCAGTAACAACTCCCATAAGGATAGTTTTCAACTGAAGTAGTAAAGCGTCCAAAGGATAACCTACAGTAGCTTGAACGATTGCCCAAACTGTGGACCTAACTAACAGAGAAGTTGAGGAATATACTACTAAGATTCAGAGAGAAACCTTATGCTTATACAGCCGACATTAGTAAGGCTTTTCTCATAATAGGATTGAGAGAGGAGGATAGGAAATTTACCAAATTCCTCTGGCCTCAAGACCCCTTCAAAATGAGGATAGTCCATTGAAAACTTACTGTTCCCGATCAGTGCTCTTTGGCTCTTGTGTTAGTCCTTTCCTGCTGTACAACACGTCGAAGCATCATCTTGGATGTGCCAAATGCCTAGAAATAGGGCAGGCTTTCTATATGGACAATTTGCAAGGGGTTTCTGATACAGAGACGGAAGCATTGAAGGCTTATGAAGTATCCAATTCTGAATGTGGGAAGGCAAATTTGCTGTTATAGAGCAGGAATACAAATTCACCGTTTTTAAGGAATAGAATACAAGAGGACCACCAAATACTGACATTCCCTAGACTCAAAATGTGTTGGGTCTTAACCGGGATACAAGAACTGATGAAATAAATTTAAACCAAGTAAGTTCTCTGATGTCACTCACAAAGAGGTCCTTGTAAGTCAGGTCTCCATGTTACCGTATTTGACCATTAATATTGGTCAGTCCTATAGTTATTAGGGGCAAATGTTTAATGCCAGAGGCTAGGCGAGAAAAGTTAGACTGGGACACTGAATTAGGTGAGGCATATGTTGAACAATGGGAACAGATTAGAAAGGAATCTGAAAAAACATCAAGCATGTGTATTCCCAGGAAGATAAACAGTAATGAGAAGTCATATTTGCATATATTTTGTGATGCTTCTGAAAAGGTATATGGAGCAGTAGCTTATTGTGCAACAGGAGAGGATAGTAAGATTATTATGTCCAAAGCCAGAGTTGCACCAATTAAAGGAAGAACCCTACCTCAAATGGAATTGGCTTCCATAGAAGTAGGAACTAAATTGGTCAGGTATTTAACCACTACTCTTAATAGTTTGAGGATATTTATGTATGGACTGAGCTATGTCTTTACAGGATAGGAAAGGAAGACAGTAAAATTCCTTTTGTTCGCAATAGAGTGAAGACTATAAAAGAACCGTCTTCCAAATTTAAATTTATTCATGTATCCTCCAAACAAAACCCAGCTGATCTGCTCTTGAGAGGTTCGACAGTAAAGAGACTGATCAAAGATAACTTGTGGTTTAAGGGTCCTGAATGGTTACTTACTAAGGAATGGTCTGAGCAGAAACAGTTTAGTATTGCTGAGGATAGTTTTTAAACCTGGATCCTGTAGTACTTGAGCCAGATGTAATGGACATTAATAATTTTCATCAGTCAGACAACTCCTTAACACTACTAAAATGTCAGACAACTCCTTAACGCTACTAATTTGGTTGTAAAATTTTTTAATAATAAAGTAGTGCAGTATTTCTTTGATTTTCCCTGGAATGATTATTGCTTCCATAGCCGGGAGCCATCTGAGTGTTCCTCGCGCATTACGGAGGTTATTTTTTGGGGTATGGAAACATACATTGCTTTCTCACATCCTTTAACTAATGCAAAAAAGTCTTGGTTTAATCACGCTTGTTTTAATGCCGTCCACAATAAGGAGAAAGCCTATAAAAGGTACTGGAGCCAACTCATCCTCGAATCACATGTTTTTTGTGTTTCTGCGTGGAATCGTGCTAAGTCTATTCTTTGATCTACTAAAAATAATTTCATCCATACTAAATGCTCCCAACTCTCCAAATCGAATTCTTCGTGCTCCTTCTGGCACCTTGCCTTTCTAACAACTTTACCTCATCATCCTTCCCTCCTCTTTTCTACTCTGATGGCTTTGTAACTATTTCTTCTACTGATAAAGCAGATCTCTTCATTTATACTTTCTCCTCCAGTTCCACTAGACGATTCCGGTGCTGTTTCTCCATCACTTCCCCCCTCTGACTTCCTCATGGTTGACATTAAAATTTCTTCAGTTGACGTATTTTCTGCCATCACTGGCCTCAGTACTAACAAGGCATATAGGCTGATGGGGTCCCTCCTGTTGTCCTCAAGACCTGTGCTTCTGTGCATACACCCTGCCTAGGTACTCTTTCGCCTTTGTCCATCAACTTGTACCTTTCCTTCTTCCTGGAAGTTTGCTCACATTCTGCCTGTCCCTGAGAAGCGTGGCCATTCCCAACTCTGAAACTATCGCCCAATTGCTTTAACATCCTGTGTCTCAAAAGGGGTCCATTCTTAACAGAAAAATTGTAAAGCATCTCTACTATCACAACCTTTTTTGTGGGTACGTTCCGTCAGGAATGCTCCACCGGCGATCTTCTCACCTACCTTTCAGACTCTGGTCATCCTCCTTTCGGGACTTTGGCGAAAGCTTTGCCATTGCACTTGATATCTCAAAGGCTTTCGATCGAGTCTCGGTTTCTATCCCTCTATCTGTACCTTCATCTATAGCTTCCATTCTGGTCGTTCTGTAGCTGCTGTTTTAGACGGCCACCGTTCTTCCCCTAAATCAATCAATAGTATTGTTCCCCAGGGCTGTTCTTATGTTTGACTTGGCTCATACCACTGACTAGGGAAAAAATAATCTTGTTTTTAATGCATCAAAGACTCAGTTCTTACACCTATCAGCCCATCAACATCTTCCACAGGAGTACCCACTAATGTTTAATAATATGCAGCTCAAGCTTGCATCCTCCTTAAACATACTTGGGGTATCATTCTCCCGAAACTTATCATGGAAAGATCATATTACATCTCTTGTAAAATCTGCTTCCAAGAGATTAGGCTTGCTAAGCCGACTCCATACATTGTTTACCCCTGCACAGTTGATGACTTTATACACGGGTTTTATACGCTCCTCTGCACAGTACAACTCTCCTTTGTGGGGAGGCTCCCACATACAGCTCTTCTCAATAGGGTGGAGTCAAAGGCTTTGTGTCTAATTAACTCTCCTCCTCTTACTTGCCCCCTTCAACCTCTGTCTCTTAGCCGCACTGTTGCATCTTTATCTCTTTCTATCGCTACTTCAATGGTCACTGCTCCTCTGAACTGTGTGCTTGCTTCCCTTCACCACTATGGTGGGCGCATACCACCCGTCAAGCAGCAAACTATCATATCTTTTCTGTTCGGTGCTCTAATGCAGGAGTTAACTATTACTCCCTGTTCTTCATTTATGCAACAGGTCTACTCTGGAACTGTCTCCTTCTGTCTGTATTTCCTACTTCCTATGATAAGTCTTTCAAACGCAGTGTGTCCAGGAATCTCGAAATGAGCGGATCTTGATTTGGCTCTCTGTTGTATTGTTTTTGTTGTTTTCCTTGGAAGGAACAGAGTGCGGGCTTCTGGCCTTTGGTTCTTCCTTGCATGAAATAAAAGTTGACTGAACAGTTTTTCGCGAATAAATCTCTCCATTTCTTAAGCAAGTACGATTGTCGCATAAGATTTCGATCTTAGTGGGTTTTATTTCATTTTCGGAAGTATGTGTATCATCCTCAGATATATGAGTTTTCTTAAAGTAAGGAAATATCAGTGAAAATTAAGTGGAGAGAAAAATGTAGAAGGAAAATATTAAATGAGTGAATATAAGTGAAAAGATTTTAACTAAATTAAAATATTATATACAGTAACATTTAGCAAGAAAGGGTTTATATATATATATATATATATATATATATATATATATATATATATATATATATATATATATATATATATATATATATATATATCATCATCATCATCATCAGCCATTATAAGTCCACTGCTGAACAAAGGCCTTCCCCAACCTTCTCCACGAATTCCTTGGCTGAGCCAATCTTTGCCACTTTTTCCCTGCAAATTTCTCTATCTCATCTCTCCACCTCCTGTCTGGCCTTTTTCTGCTACGCTTACCATCTCTTGGTGTCCAGTCAGTCAACCTCTTGCTCCATCGATTGTCCCTTCTTCTTGCTACATGGCCTGCCCACCTCCATTTCTGTTCTTTTATAACTTCTATAATATCTTTGACTTTAGTCTGCTCTCTCACCCAAGTTGATTTTTCTTGTCTCTTAAAGATATTCCCAACATTGACCTTTCCATTGCTCTCTGAGAACGGATTATTTTATTTTCCATCGATTTTGTCAGTTTCCAAGTCCCACAACCATACGTCATAGCTGGAATTATACATTCATTATATACTTTTCGTTTCATACAAACTGGCAAGCTACTTTTCATAATGTCTCTATGTTTACCGAAAGCTTTCCATCCAATTGTAATGCGTCTTTTTATTTCGCTATCATTATCTTTCGTTAATTTTAGTATTTGTCCCAGGTAATTGTACTCCTCAACTTCTTCAAGAATTTCTCAACTTATTCTTATGACGCTCTTTGGTGTTTGAGGATTAAACATTACTTTAGTTTTACTCCGGTTCATCTTTAGCCCTACTTTGAGACTTTCTCTGTTCAGGTCATTTAACATTTCTTGCAACGTCTCTGCTTTTTCTGAGATTAGGACAATGTCATCTGCAAATCTTAAATGGTTTACCTTTTCTCCATATATATATATATATATATATATATATATATATATATATATATATATATATATATATATATATATATATATATATATATATATATAATGTTCATATGGATGAAAATAAAAAAATGAGAGTATGAACAATAATCTAGGGAAGTTCTTTTTAGTGTGGTAATTTTATCGTGTAAGAAAGGAGACAGAAAATAAGAAAAAGTAATGCATTAGCATTACTGGTCCAGAGATAATAGAAGGATCTTTTTACTGAATGGCTCTTAAACCTACCTATATAAATAACATCTAGAGCTAGCTTGTGGGGATGAAGAGGGCAAGCTGTAGGTCACCGGGTACCTGGAAGTTTGACAGTCAGCAGGATCCTTGCTGGGACGAAGGTTTGATGACAGGCTTTGCGGCAGGTAGCAGGAATGGTGGCGGCAGTTAGTTTTAGTGGCAGGCAGGCTTACTGACGGGCTTGGCAGCAGACAGACTTATTGACAGGCTAATTTGGGCAAGCTTTGTTGACGACAGATAACCATAGCGACAGGCTGGCTTAACGTCAGACTTGGTTGGCGGGAGATGGCAGACAATAGGTATATAGGCTACTGGATGTGACGGTAGACAGACTTAAAATAGGCCATGCTCTTGACCTCGCTGCCACCAGATTGTGACATGAGGGCCCACAGATAATTTTACCATCAGTACTTCAGGTTGATCTTAAAGACTCCGTATTACTCTGGGTGCTTTATTTGGAGCTTAGACGTTACACCCACGGAGTGTAGTTGATCTCTAACTTCTCATACAGTTTCTCAGGTCACAGGTACAGAGTTTCCTTTGTGTGTTTTGGCCACTGTCGCCTCTACGCTATTTACAGATAGAACTGTCTTTCCAGCAGAATTTGCAAGAGGTCTGCTGTCTTCAGCTTGACTTAGATGGCTCAGCGCGAAACATTCGGTTCCTTACTCTTACAGGGTTAGGGGTGAGGGTAAAAGTAGGGTGATGGTAGGGGTGGGGATAAGGCTTGAGTCAGGGCTGAGGATAGGGGTAGGGGTGATGCTAGGTTTAGTGATGAGAGTAGGGGTAGGGGTGAGAGTAGGGGTAGGGGGAAGGATACGAATACGGGTGAGGGTAGTAGGGATGAGGGTAGGATTAGGGGTGAGGGTAGGGTTAGGTATGAGGGTAGGGGTAGGTGTGAGTGTAGGGTTAAGGGTAAGGGTAGGGTTAGGGGTAAGGGTAGGAGTAGGGGTGAGGGTAGGAGCAGGGTAAGAGTAGGGTCAAGGGTGAGAGTAGGGTTAGGTGACGGTAGGGATAGGGGTGAGTGCAGGGGTAGGGCTGATGGTAAGGGTAGGGGTAAAGGTAGAGGTAGGGGTGAGGGTAGGGGTAGGGTTAAGGGAAGGGATGGGTGTCAGGGAAGAGGTACGGGTGAGTGTAAAAGTAGAAGTGAGGGCAGGGGTAGGGGTGAGGGTAGGGTGGGGGTGAGTGTAGGGGTAGGGGTGTGGGAACGATTAGGGGTGAGGGTAAGGTTAGGGGTAAGGGTAAGGGTAGGGGTAAGGGTAGGGTTCAGGGTGAGAGGAGGGTTAGGTATGATGGAAGAGTAGGAGTGAGTGTAGGGGTAGGGGTAAGGGTAGGAGTAGAGGGTGAGGGTATGGGAAGAGGTAAAGGTAGGATTAGGTGTCAGGGAAGGGGTACGGGTGAGGGTAGGCGTGAAGGCAGGGGTAGGGGGGAGGGTAGGGGTAGGCGTGAGGGCGGGATTAGGGATGAGGGTAGGGTTAGGGATGAGAGTAGGGTTAGGGGTGAGGGCAGGGTTAGGGGTGAGGGTAAGGGTAGGGGGTGAGGGTAGGGTTAGGGGTGTTGGTAGGGTTTGGGGTGAGAGTAGGGTTCGGGGCAAGGGTAGGGTTGCAGGGTTAGGGGTACGGGCAGGGGTAAGGGTAGCCTTATGGATGAAAGTATGGTTAAATATGAGGGACTGGATTTTTAGATGAGTGATAAAATAAAAACGAGGACTAGGATATGGAATATATATATATATATACATATATATATATATATATATATATATATATATATATATATATATATATATATATATATATACATATATATGTGAATAAAACCCACACTTGTACGCGAAGAATATAATTACCAAACAGTTTCGGTGGACACTGCCACCATCTTCAGTGGCCAAGATAGTGTGGGTTTTATTCACCGTCTTTATCACGCAAGAGTGATTCATCCAGCCATATATATATATATATATATATATATATATATATATATATATATATATATATATATATATATATATATATATATATATATATATATATGAGCAGTATTTGTTGCGTGAAAACATGATACAAAGAGACATGAAACATGATGAGAAAAAAAAAAAAACTCATCTCCACCTCCAGTTTACTTTTCACTAACACAAGAAAGTAATGAAAATCAGTGGTTTTATATTGCACACGAAACAGAATTTTTGCTATAAAGCGAAAAGAGAAAATACATTGACATATTTTATTTCCGTTCTGTATCGGCCCATAGGAAATAGAAAACAGTCATAAAATACGTTTGTCATTAATTTTATAAATGAAAGAGGATTTATATCTGGTATGTCACAGTACCGAACACACCGGCTGACTATGATATACACACCGGTAAAGCCGCCCAAAATGCCTGTGTGAAATAAATATAAACCATCAAAAGTTTGGCCATTACCGTTTGGTTCTGACAGCTTTTCCCTGTGGTCCGGTTTACGAATATTAATGCAATTTATAGCAATTATTTTAATACAATTTTTCACAGCTGTAGTGCCATACTATGTACAGTATTTCAAAGAAATATGCTAACTAACCCCTTCCCCCGAATTCATTTCGGAATTTAAAGAATAATACATGTTCTACTATTTTTATTTCTCTCACTATGGAACTTCTTCGGGTAAAGAACACTGTACAGTGATAATTTTGCTGGCTGTTATCTGCCCTACGTTTGTCCTAAAATAATACTCCAGATGCGGTAGAGTATCTCAGGTCGCCAGTGAAACTTAGAGAGAGAGAGAGAGAGAGAGAGAGAGAGAGAGAGAGAGAGAGAGAGAATGATGAAGAAAAGGAGATGCTGTTCATTGGGGAAAAATTCAAACTGAGGGTACTAGTTGGTAAAACTGGGAAGAAGGAAAATACATTAAAAAAAATAAGTTATCATAATGATCATATCGGTGATTTACAAGGAAAATGGAGGATGTGGGCAAAATAAAGGGGTTGAGAATAATGAGAATGGAAGATAATGAAAGTACTGAAACAAATTGGAGGAGGTATTGGGTGGGTTCAGAAAAAATGGAAGAGAAAAATATGGAAGAGGAGACGTTGTTGGGACTGAGAAGATATGGAAGCGAACGCAATGAGGATACTGGGCAAAGCCGGGGAAAGGAGATAAAGAGACTGAGAGAAAATGGAAGGAAGAGCAATAGAGGAATTAAAAGAAAATTAATAGGAATTTCGGATGGATAAAATGAAACAGGGATAGAAAGGAATGAATATATTAACAGATCTTGTGCAGGTACAAGAAGAGCTGAAGGAAATAGTGAGAGAAGGTAATGGAGGAGTTGGTGGAAATGAAGAGAGGAGGTTATGGAGGTGCTCAAGGTAACAGGGACAAGGTAATGGGTGGCTCGAGTAAAACTGGAAGGGATGAAGAAGGTTTGATACAAACAGATTAAGTGTTTTTGAGAGGACTGGTAAATTATCAAACAAATTACCTGATGATCAAGACAAACTGGAGGACATTATTTAGAGGCTAGAGGAAGTGGATAAAGGAGGAGCAGGAGAAGTGGAGAGAACCTGAGAGATGGAACGAAGTAGGCTAGTGAAATGGAGAGATTTGAAATGGAGGATCTTAGAAAAGACGAGGGAGTAAAGGAGGAACTGAATAAAAAGGGAAAGATGAGGTAATAGAAACCCTTTAAGAAATGGAGAGGTGAGGAAAGGAATTGGGGAAACTGAGAGGAGAGGGTAAGAAGGATTTGGATGATATGGAGATGGGAGGGGAATAAGAGGAAACTGAGTGCGGATGTGAAAGATGAGTTGGAGGAAATAGAAAGGGGAAGTAGAGGATGAGTTGGAGGAAATTGAGAGAAGGTATTGGAAATAGGTATGGGATGTGAATTAAGAAATGTAGGAAACAAGAGAAAATTAAATGTTACATTGGGGGAGCTGCAGGGAGATAAATGAGACGTTGAAGGAAATGCAGAGAAGGAAAGGCGTTGGAAAAAATTGGGGGACGTACAAAAGGCTTTTGAGGAGAAATGAAAGAATGTATTATCTATATCTATATCTATATATCTGTTTACCTATCTATCAAATTGTCTGTTTATTTTTCTATCTATCTATCAATCATATTTATTCTAGGACACAAAGTTGTATTCTTGGGAGTCTACCAACTGGAGAAAGACAAACAAAAGAAGATAAAAGAAATGGAAATTAAACAATTAATCCTTCGTGAGCTGATTGGGGTCCCCGTTGACTCCAGCATGTTTTTAAAATGATGTCATTAAGTCATTTTTTATTTTTCCCCCTGGCCGTCCTTGACTTTTCATGTAGATGGTTATTGTATATGTACATATTTTTTTAACATAAAAGTTTGCAGCATTTAGGAGTGACAGTGTAAAAAATGCTTGTTGGGTTTGCCTTCCGTGCAACTGTTTTTTCTCTCTTCTCTCTCTCTCTCTCTCTCTCTCTCTCTCTCTCTCTCTCTCTCTCTCTCTCTCTCTCTCTCAGATTTTTGACATCTAAAGACAATTTCAATACCAAAACCAATGTTTTATGATTTGTTGGCAGATAATGACCAACCTGATTTTTTTTTTTTTTTTAAGATACTGATTTGTGAAGTATCTGTCACTGATGAATATGAAGTGGTTGAACAATCTGGCAGTACTGAAAATCGTGCTGGTGACTGTGAATATACAAGTGATAGTAGTGATGCAGATGATACTGATTAAGAAGATGGCAAGATTTTATTACGGAGCGAAAAATGTGCAGCGTGATCTAATGAGGCTCCCAGGTGTAAACGGAGTGTGAAGTCATATATTCTTCGTGAAGGTGGAGGTGTTAAGTTAATGGCGCTGCGTCAATACATCCTGTAACTGCTACTTTCATTTTCTTCATCATAGACGACTTAATTTTTTTGGTCATCGATGCAACAAACCAAAAAGGAACTTCTCTATATGGTGGCAGTTGGAAACAGGTAGATTCTGTTGAGTTGAATGCATAGATAGACCTTTAGATCAGTAGAGGAGTGGACGAGAACGAGTTTCGTCCACATGATGAACTACATAGTACTAAGACAGGTCCTCCAGTTTCTCGAGCTTGTATGAGCTGTGACTGTTTCAAAGAAATCAAAAGGTCCATAAGATGTGATGGCCTGTCCAGTCGCGCAGAACGGAGGAATGATAAACGAGGAAAGTTGGTACGTGTTTTTGAGGTTTGGCAGAAATTTATTGAGTCATGTCAAGTAAGCTACAAAGCTGGCCTATATGTAACTGTGGATAAATCTCTACTCGCATTTAGAGGAAAATGCCCTTTCAAAGAGTACTTGCCATCAAAACCAGATAAGTATGGTATAAAGTGTGGAGTATGGTCGATGCTACAAATAGGTATCTTCTAATTGCCCAGATATACAAAGGGAACGGTCCTAAAGGTCTACAACGCCATCAAGTGCAAGGAGTTGTTCAAGATCGTACTGAAACTCCTGTGGACTCAGGAAGAAGTATTACCACTGACAAACTGTTTACTGATGTTAATTTTGCCAAAGAACTGCTTGATAAAAATCTGACACTCTTAGGAACTTTAGAGAAGAATAGGCATGAAATTCCTAACTCATTAATTTCAAGCTTCAAGGGAACGTCCATTGTATTCAATGAAGTGAGGCTTTAGCCAGGACCATCATCTACTGCTCTGCAGTAGTATTGAGTACTATGTATTTTAACAATAAGATGGGTTTTGAATGCAGGAATCTTTCAAACCTCATGTGATTCTTAACTACAGTGCAACTAAAGATGTTGATCAGTTAGACCAGCTAGTAAAAAACTACTCATGTAAATGCATAACAGATAGATGGCCTATGATTATCTTCTACTGAATGTTAGATGTTGCGTCATACAATTCTGCTGTGCGTTTCATGGGAAAAAAAAAATCCCACTTTATATCAAGGGAATCAAAAGCGAAGAAAATTTTTGGTAGACTTATGACAACTACTGTGCAAACCAGCAATGCAGCGACGATATGAGTCAGCAGGTAAATATTTGCAGAAGCATGTTGCAATGTGTATGAAGGCATTTGTGGGCGATGACAGAGCAGCACCATCCCAGCGTCAGCCTCAAGGAAATCAGGAAGAAGAAATGTGAAAAGTGCCCAAGGCAGTTGAGCACACACACACACAAAAATAAATCATTCATAATTTGTGATGTACCTTTTTGTGATGGCCACAAACACTTTGCGATGACTGTCTGCTGTAAGCATTCTGTTGCATTATCATTATTAATATTGTAAAGTCACTTTTCTTTGTATATGTGAAAAAGGTACTATCATTTAGTCGTTTTCCAATGATAAAAGTACGTTTTCTTTAAATTTGTGTGATACTGAAATAATAAATTTTTGTATAAAATTTGAATATTATACGGATAGCCTTATTTCATGATTATGTTATCATACTTTATACCAGAGCTTATTATCACGTAAAGAACCTATCCCATGAGCACTAACAGTCAAACTTTCAAATGTGTTTAGGTTCAGTGCATCCATACTGACACTTCAATAAATTTCTGATAACTATAAATAATCTTAAAAATACAGAACCAGAAGGGACACTGGTGGGCTGGCTACACATGCCGTGCCCTGGGTAACATATGCACAAAGTTTAAATGAGGTACAGTAGCTTTATGCATATGGCAAGAATCCACCAAAAAGTTTTGGGGTCCAGTGGGACCCTGTAAGCCTTCCATGTAATGTGGAAAAGCTCAGCTTACGAAGGGTTCACCCCATCGGTTTAATGTAAATAAAAAAAAAATCGTGATCGATACATTTTTTTCTTTCTTTTAAAGAACACTATCGCAATGAGGGAAGTTAATGAAGTGAATCTGTAAATTCTTCATTTAGAAAAATCTCTCCTGAGCAGAATGATAGAATACATTCTTGGGCTGGACGTGTTTATTGGATGGAGATAAACAAAAGTATACTAGCAAAAGAAAAAAAAAATCAAGAAGAATGTGACAAACAGAACATTGGCAGAAAAAAGAACAGGAAAAAGGGGGAAAAGTACGAAATATATTATTGGTAGGAAGTAAGTAAAATTATATATATATAAGGGTGGTCCTTATTACAAAGGGGGGAAATTAATTCTGAATATTTTGTTTGCTGAGTTTAGGAGTAAACTCTTGAGACAACAAATTGCCGTATTAGATTGTATTTACTGGTGCCGCATGTTACCCATAGTTTAAGCCTAATAAGCAAATTTATTGTTGTGATAATCTTTTTCTGTTATTAGAGAAAACCGTTTGCTTTACTTTATTGGAGGCTACATTCTAGTAATACCCGTAATTGTTTCTTTTTTCAGGGATTTGTCTTTTGAGTTATTAT
Organism: Coenobita brevimanus; assembly: GCF_032717465.1. Taxonomy (NCBI): domain Eukaryota; kingdom Metazoa; phylum Arthropoda; class Malacostraca; order Decapoda; family Coenobitidae; genus Coenobita; species Coenobita brevimanus. The sequence continues at coordinate 37,417,856 of NC_136967.1, forward strand.
ATTCACTACGACTGAAGAGGTATTGTCACTGCCAGTGATGAAAGGCAGGAGCAAAACCAGGATTTGACTTGGCGAACCAAGTGAAAGACTACCTGAAAGCAAGTTACCGTCTTGTGGAGAAGTGTTAGCGCGACTTTTCTACTTGATGTGAACAGAGACACGAACACTGAGGGATGCAGCATGTGTTCTGTCTGAGGAACGAGGGGGATTCTGGGAGAGAGTTCACATTCTTGAATGTGAACCACAGAATAGTATCCTCAAAATCGAATTTCTCTATAATGAATGGATTAAGTTGAAGTAGAATAAAAGCCGGAATACAGAAAGAGAGGAGATGAAGAGAAAGAACTTCCAAGAACAAATGAAGGATCTCTTTGCCATTGCACACGAATGCCTTCGACCTCAACAAAAATCCTGAGGATGAAGAGTTTCTTGTTGCTCAGAAGAAGGGAGGCGAGGCTCTATGCTGGACATTAATGTCAAATTTCACCGGAAAGAACGAAGAGAGAGAGAGAGAGAGAGAGAGAGAGAGAGAGAGAGAGAGAGAGAGAGAGAGAGAGAGAGAGAGAGAGAACAGATTGAACAGGGGAGGAGAGAGCGTAAGGAACGTCATCGAACAGTAAGAGAGGAAATAGTGGACATGGAGGAAAGCCCAACCAGTGATGAAGAGGAAACAGGTGACGATGATACAGATATAGCAGGTCCTTCCTTTTCGGCTGCAGCTCCTCCTCTGACAGGCCAACAGGCACGAAACGCAGTTGTCGCTTCTCCAGTTGTTGCAGCTTAAGATCGGACCAAGACATCAGATCATGCTGCAGTCCATCTGCGCTCTGCCACCATTTCTGCCTGTGGACAAGATCCATCAATGTATACTATTAACAGGCAAAGTATCCGCCGAGATCGAATCAAGAGTCAGAGGAAACCTGCAGAATCGTTGGAGAAATCATTCCATCCACCTGATCCACTTGTGGTGCACTGGGATGGAAAACTAATTCCCAGTGTAACAGGAGCAACTGTCACTGAACGCCTTCCAATTCCCGTCTCAGGTGATGGTGTTTCAAAGCTTTTGAATGTACCCAGTTTGGAATCAGAGAAGGGCAAGGCCATGGCCAATGCCATCATTGAAACCTTGAATGACTGGGGTATATCTGAACGTGTGGTAGAAATGGCATACGACACCACTCCCAGCAATACCGGATTGTGGGGAGGGGCTTGTACCCTTATTCAACAACAGTTGCACAAAGATCTCCTACACCTGGATTATCGGCATCACATTTTTGAGATCCTTGTTCAAAAGACCTTAACCATTTGCCTTGGACCGTCATTGGTCTCCCGACGTTCATATACAGTATGCAGGCATTTCAAAGCCAAGTGGAATACCATTGACACAGCACGCTTTCAGACATTGAATGACAATGAGGAAATGCCGGTGACTGATAGTGAACAATGTGATCAGCTTATAGCATATTGTATGAAACAGCTGCAAGAAAACCAACCTCGAGATGATTATCAAGAACTGCTAGATCTCTCCATTGTTGTCCCGGGTGGTATACCACCCCATGGAACAAAGTTTCAGGCCCTGCTGCTTGCCAGCATGCGAGATGGATGGCTGAAGTAATATACAGCATCAAAGTCTATCTTTCCATCATCAGACAAGCATCACACTGAAGCAAGACCGAGGATTGAAACGATTTGTTGTGTTCATGAAGCAATACCTGAAATCAAGGTTCATGGTAATAAAAGCAGCTCTAGCTCCAACAAACGACCTGAAGCTTCTCCAGAAATTGCTACTTCATCCTGATAAGGACATCTCACAAGTCTGCTTGAAAGTACTTGGTCGTTACGTGTATTTGTCAGAGCAACTCGTTGAATTTGACCTTTTTTTTTTTTTTATCCAACTGTTGACCCCAAAGAGAGGCGAAAAATGGTGATGGCTCTTAACGAAGAAGGAAGCAAACTTTAACTAAAGAGAGCACCAGCTGAACTTGAGGTGACAACACTGAATCACAAAACAAATTCAAGTTTTGTGACCAGTAGCACCAAGCTCTTCACACTGCATGCCCT